>NC_091436.1:142166242-142479674 GCF_964237555.1 Oryctolagus cuniculus | reverse complement strand
CATGTGGGTGCCAGAGCCAAGAATTTTGGCCATTTTTCACTGCTTTCCCAGGCACATCAGCAGAGAGTTGGATCAGAAATGGAGCAGCTAGGGCACAAAGAAGTGCCCATAAGGGATACCAGCATCAAAGATGGTGGCTTAACCCATTACACCACAATGCTGGCCCCAGGCATGTGTATGTGTGTGTGTGTGTATCTATCTATCTATAAAATATGTATATATATAAAATATATTTACTATATATACATTTTAAAGATGTATTTATTTATTTGAAAAGCAGAATTACAGAGAGGCAGATGCAGAGAGAGAGAAGTCTCCCCACCATCTGATTCAATCTCCAAATGGCTGCAACAACTGGGGCTGGGTTGATCCAAAGCAAGGAGCCAGAAGCCTCTTCCAGTCTCCCATGTGGGTACAGGGGCCAAGGTCTTGGGTCACCTTCTACTGCTTTCCCAGGCCACATCAGAGAGCTGGATTAGAAGTGGAGCATCCAGTACTTGAACTGGTGCCATATGGGATGCCAGCACTGCAGGTGGTAGTTTTACCCCTTATGCCACAGAGCTGGACTCAGGCATATATTCTTTTTTTTAACTTTTATTTAATGAATATAAATTTCCCAAGTACAGCTTATGGATTACAATGGCTTCCCCCCCATAACATCCCTCCCACCCGCAACCTTCCCCTTTCCCACTCCCTCTCCCCTTCCATTCACATCAAGATTCATTTTCGTTTCTTTTTATATACAGAAGATCAGTTTAGCATACATTAAGTAAAGATTTCATCAGTTTGCTCCCACAAGAAACATACAGTGAAAAATACTGTTTGAATACTAGTTATAGCATTAAATCTCAATGTACAGCACACTAAGGACAAAGATCCCACATGAGGAGTAAGTGCACAGTGACTCCTGTTGTTGACTTAACAAATTGACACTCTAGTTTATGGCATCAGTAATCACCCTAGGCTCTTGTTATGGGCTGCCAAGGCTATGGAAGCCCCCTGAGTTCACTGACTCTGATCATATTTAGACAAGGCCATGGTCAAAGTGGAAGTTCTCTCCTCCCTTCAGAGAAAGGTACCTCCTTCTTTGATGACCTGTTCTTTCCACTGGGATCTCACTCGCGGAGATCTTTTATTTAGGTTTTTTTTTTTTTTTTTTTCCCCAGAGTGTCTTGGCTTTCCATGCCTGAAATACTCTCACGGGCTTTTCAGCCAGGCATATATTCTTTAGGAAGGCACTTCAAAAGGTTCACAGAAAATGGAGTTAAAAGATGAAATCATTCCAGTTCAAAAGTTGAAATTCACTCAAATTTTTTTCATAGTATACACTACAGAAATGTTTTTGAAACCTTCTTGAATGCATGGACTTTAAAATTTATTACAACAAAATAGACTTAATCATTTAATTCCATTTTTTCCTGATACTTTAAAATATCTTTGTATATATGCATATAGTAGTCTCAGAAGACAATGTAACCAGCGCCGCGGCTCACTAGGCTAATCCTCTGCCTAGCGGCGCCGGCACACCGGGTTCTAGTCCCGGTCGGGGCGCCGGATTCTGTCCCGGTTGCCCCTCTTCCAGGCCAGCCCTCTGCTGTGGCCAGGGAGTGCAGTGGAGGATGGCCCAGGTGCTTGGGCCCTGCACCCCATGGGAGACCAGGAAAAGCACCTGGCTCCTGGCTCCTGCCATCGGATCAGCGCGGTGCGCCGGCCGCAGTGCGCCGGCCGCGGCGGCCATTGGAGGGTGAACCAACGGCAAAGGAAGACCTTTCTCTCTGTCTCTCTCTCTCACTGTCCACTCTGCCTGTCAAAAATAAAAAATTAAAAAAAAATAAAAAAAAAAAGAAGACAATGTAAAAAACCTTTAAGAGTAGTTTGTTCTGGGAAGTATAACTAGTATAGAAAGAAGGGAGTAATGCTTTTATTTAATGCTCTTCTGCAGCATTTAATAGTTAATACATGCATTATTGCTAAAGATGTATTTTTTTAAATTTTATTTAGTAAATATAATTTCCAAAGTACAGTTTAAGGATTACAATGGCTTTTCCCCACCATAACTTCCCTCCCACCCACATCCCTCCCATCTCCCACTCCCTCTCCCATTCCATTCACATCAATATTCATTTTCAATTCTCTTTATATACAGAAGATTGATTTAGTATATATTAAGTAAAGATTTCATCAGTTTGCACCCACACAGAACATAAAGTGTAAAATACTGTTTCAGTACTAGTTATAGCATTAATTCACATTGGACAATGCATTAAGTACACAGTGACTCCTGTTGTTGACTTCACAATTTGACACTTTTGTTTATGGTGTCAGAAATCTCCCTAGGTTCTAATGACGAGTTTCCAAGGCTATGGAAGCCTCTCAAGTTCGCTGACTTTGATCTTATGTCAACAAGGTCATAGTCAAAGTGGAAGTTCTCTCCCCCTTCAGAGAAAGGTACCTCCTTCTTTGATGGCCCATTCTTTCCACTGGGATCTCACTCACAGATCTTTCATTTAGGGTGTTTTTTTTTGTTTTTTGTTTTTGTATTTTTTTTTTTTTTGCCAGAGTGTCTTGGCTTTCCATGCCTGAAATACTCTCATGGGTTCTTCAGCCAGATATGAATGCCTGAAGGGCTGATTCTGAGGCCAGAGTGCTGTTTAGGGCATCTGCTATTCTGTGAGTCTGCTGTGTATCTTGCTTCCCATGTTGGATCGTTCTCTCCCTTTTTGATTCTATCAAAAGTTGAAATTCTGATCTGGGGAATCCTAGAATGCAGGAGTGCCCAGACTGCGGTCCTGCAGGGAACACACGAGGACCCATGCGTGGCTGCTTGTGGGGCGCGGGGAGGCCCGCAAGCTTGCTCCTGAGGCCGGCCACTGCCTCTGGCTAGCACCTGTGGCCAATTGGCAGTGCCGGCTGGGTGGGTCCTGAAGGCTCTGAGTGCAAATGGCCTATGGAAGCTGAGGGGGGCCAGCCTGCTCCTAAGCTTGCTGCGGCCAGAAACACAGGGCATGGGGGGGTCGCGTCTAGGTTTGCTTCCGGTGCTAGAGAACAGGAGCCAGGTGAGGTACAGCCAGCTCCATCTCCTGGGAACTGCCAGCAGAGGTCTCCTGGGGAGCGTGCACTGGGAACTCTAGGCTTGGCCTGGAGACCTCCCATCTCTGTTCCTCAGCTGTGCAGGCAGGCTGGAGGGTCGGGCGTGGCCATGGCTCTATGGAGCTGGCTGCCTGTGGGCGGGGCCTGCAAGCACAAGGTGGCACAGGCTGTCCTGGGGCTGTGCCTCATCCTGGCCCAAGGGAGGTGGGGGATCCTAGGAGGTGCCCAGGAGTGCAGGAGTGCCCAGACTGCAGTCCTGCTGGGAACACGCGAGGGCCCACGCGTGGCTGCTCAAGCTAAGGAGGCTGATGTAGGACAGCCCGCACCCCAGCTCCGAGCTCATATTGCTTGGATGGCACCAGTGGGTGTCAGGACTGGGTGTGTCCCAGCAGCAGCCCTAGGGAACGTGCCCGCCCCTGCAGCCCCTAGCCCAGGGAGGCCCTGGCTGAGGGTGCATGCGCATGCCAAGCCAGGGAAACACAGGTCATGGGGGGGTCAAGTCTGGGTTTGCCTTCCGGTGCTAGAGAACAGGAGCCAGGTGAGGTATAGCCAGCTCCATCTCCTGGGAACTGCCAGCAGAGGCCTCCTGGGGAGCATGCACTGGAACTCTAGGCTTGGCCTGGAGACCTCCCATCTCTGTTATTCAGCTGTCCAGGCATGCTGAGGACTAGGTGTGTCCCAGAGCAGCCCCAGGGAATGTGCCCCACCCTTGCAGCCCCTAGCCCAGGGAGGCCATGCCTGAAGGCCCATGCGCAAGCCAAGCCGGGGAGCAGGCAACCCAGCCAGTGGGGGACTCTGCTGGGTGCCCCTCCCCACCCCAGCTTCCCTCAGAGAATGCTTGTGGGGCTCAGGGAGGCCCACAGGCTTGCTCCTGAGGCTGGCCACTGCCTCTGGCTAGCACCTGTGGCCACTTGGCAGTGCCGGCTGGGTGGGTCCTGTATGTCCCGAGTGCGAATGGCCTATGGAAGCCGAGGGGGGCCAGCCTGCTCCTAAGCTTGCTGCGGCCAGAAACACAGGGCATGTGGGGGTCGCGTCTAGGTTTGCCTTCCAGTGCTAGAGCACAGGAGCCAGGTGAGGTACAGCCAGCTCCATCTCCTGGGAACTGCCAGCAGAGGCCTCCTGGGGAGTGTGCACTGGGAACTCTAGGCTTGGCCTGGTGTCCTCCCATCTCTGTTATTCAGCTGTGCAGGCAGGCCGGAGGGTCAGGCGCGGCCGTGGGTCTATGGAGCAGGCTGCCCATGGGCGGGACCTGCAAGCGCATGGTGGCACAGGCTGTCCTGGGGCTGTGCCTCATCCTGGCCCAAGGGAGGTGGGGGATCATAGGAGGCACCCGGGAGTGCAGGACTGCCCAAACTGCTGTCCTGCCAGGAACACGGGAGGGCCCACGCGTGGCTGCTCAGGCTCAGGAGGCCGTCGTGGGACAGCCCGCACCCCAGCTCCGAGCTCATCTCGCCTGGATTGCCCCAGTGGGTTCAGGACTGGGTGTGTCCCAGCAGCAGCCCTAGGGAACGTGCCCGCCCTTGCAGCCCCTAGCCCAGGGAGGCCCTGGCTGAGGGTGCATGCGCAAGCCAAGCCAGGGAGCAGGCAAGCCAGCCAACGGAGGACTCTGCTGGGGGCCCCTCCCCATCCCAGCTTCCCTCAGAGAATGCTTGTGGGGCTCCGGGAGGCCCGCTAAGGCTAGGGTTATGGCTAGTGTTAGAGCTAGGGCAAGGGGTAGGGTGAGGGTTAGGGCTAGGGCTAGGGCTAGGGTTTGGGTTATTGTTAGATTTGTGCTAGGGCTAGGACTAGGTTTATGGTGACAATGAGTGTTAGGGTTAAGCTTAGGGCTAGGGGTAGGGTTAGGGTTAGGGTTAGGGTTAGGGTTAGCCCTAGGGCTAGGGTTAGGGCTAGGGCTAGGGCTATGGTTCGTGTTAGGGCTAGTGTTAGTGCTAGGGCTAGGTCCAGGATTAGGGTTATAGTTAGGTCTGCTCTAGGGTTAGGGTTAGGGCTAGGGCAATGGTTAGGCTTAGGATTTGGGCTAGGGCTAGTGTTAGGGCTAGGGCTAGGGCTAGGGTTAGGGTTAGAGCTAGGGATAGGGATAGGGTTAGTGTTAGGGCTAGGGCTAGGGTTAGGTTTAGGGTTAGATTAGGGTTAGTTCTAGGGCTAAGGCTAGGGTTAGGGTTATTGTAGGGTTAGGGCTAGGGTTATGGCTAGTGTTAGAGCTAGGGCTAGGGTTAGGGTGAGCCTTAGTGTTAGAGCTAGGGCTAGGTTTTGGGTTACATTTGGGCTAGTGCTAGGGCTAGGGTTTGGGTTAGAGTTAGATTTGGGCTAGGGCTAGGGCTAAGTCTAGGGTTAGGTTTAGTGTTAGGGTTAGGTGTAGTTCTAGGTCTAAAGCTAGGGTTAGGGCTGTGGTTAGTGTTAGGGTTACTGTTAGGGTTAGTGTTAGGGCTAGGGTTAGAGCTAGGGCTAGGGTGAATATTGGGTTAGGGTTAGGTTTAGAGCTAGGGCTTTGGTTAGGTTTACAGTTAGGTCTACAGCTAGGGCTAGGGCTATGGTTAGGGTTAGGGCTAGTGTTAGGGTTTGGATTAGAGCTAGGGATAGAATTAGGGTTAGGGTTAGGTTTAAAGTTAGGGTTAGAGCTAGGTTAGGGTTAGGGTTATAGTTAGGGTTAGAGCTAGGGCTAGGTTTAGGGTTAGGGTTAGGTCTAGGTCTATGACTAGTGTTAGCATTAGCATTAGATCTAGTGCTAAGGCTAGAGTTATGGTTAGTGTGAGGGTGAGTGTTCAGGGTTATTGCTAGGGTTAGGGCTAGGTTTAGGAGAAGGCTAGGGATAGGGCTAGGGTTAGGTTGAGAGCTCTACAGGGTTAGTGTTAGGATTAGGGCTAGGGTTAGGGTTAGGGCTAGTGTTAGGTCTAGGGTGGGGTTAGGGTTAGGGTAGGGCTAGGGTTAGGGCTTGGGCTTGGGCTAGGGCAAGCTCTAGGGCTAGGGTTATGTCTAAGGTTAGGGTTGAGGTTAGGGTTAGGGCTATGGTTAGGGCTAGACCTAGGTTAGGGTTCGTGTTAGGACTAGGGCTACGCTAGGGTTAGGGTTAGATTTAGGGCTAGGCCTGGGGTAGGGCTAGAGTTAGGTTTATGGTTAGGCTAGGGCTAGGCCTAGATTTATGGTTAGGGTTAGGTCTAGGGCTAGGGTTAGGGTTAGGCCTAGGGCTAAAGTTAGGGTTAGGGTAGTGTTAGGGTTAGTTTTAGGGCTAGGGCTAGGGCTAGGGCTAGGGCTAGGGTTAGGGTTAGGCCTAGGACTAGGGTTAGGGTTAGGGTTAGGGCTCGTATTAAGTCTAGGGCTAGTGTTAGGGTTAGGGTTAGGGTTAGGGCTAGGGTAGTGCTAAGGCTAGGTCTAGGGTTCGGGTTAGGGTTAGGGCTAGGGTAAGGCTAAGGCTATGGTTAGGGTTAGGGTTAGTGTTCATGTGAGGGCTAGGGCTAGGGCTAAGGTCAGGGCTAGGGCTAGGGCTATGGTTAGTGTTAGGGTTAGTGTTATTTCAAGGTCTAGGGCTAGAACTAGGATTAATGGTAAGGCTAGGCTCTGGTGAGGGTTAGGGTTAGGGCTAGTGCTAGGGTTAGGATTAGGATTGTGGTTATGTCTAGGGCTAGGGCTAGTGTTAGGGAAGAGGTAGGGATAGGGATAAGGATAGGGTTAAGTTTAGGGCTATGGCTAGGGCTGGGGCTAAGGTTAGGTTTAGGGTTGGGCTTAGGGTTAGTTCCAGGGCTAAGGCTAGGGTTAGGGTTATGGTAGGGTTATGGCTAGTGTTAGAGCTAGCGCTAGGGTTAGGGTGAGGGTTAGGGCTAGGGCTAGGGCTAGGGTTATGGCTAGTGTTAGAGCAAGGGCAAGGGATAGGGTGAGGGTTAGGGCTAGGGCTAGGGTTTGGGTTACAGTTAGATTTGGGCTAGGACTAGGTTTAGGGTGACAATGAGTATTAGGGTTAAGCTTAGGGCTAGGGCTAGGGCTAGGGTTAGAGTTAGGGCTAGGGCTAGTGTTACGGTTAGGTTACAGCTATGGCTAGGGCTAGGGTTACGGTAAGGATAAGGGATAGGGTTAGGGCTAGTGTTAGGGTTAGGTTTAGGGCTAGGGCTATGACTAGGGTTCAGGTGAGGGTTAGGTCTAGGGCTAGGGCTATGATAAGGGTCAGGGTTAAGGCAAGGGTTAGGTTTAGGGTTAGGGCTAGGGCTATGGTTAGGTCTAGAATAGGATTAGGGTTAAGGCTAGGGTTAGGGTGAGTGTTATGGCTGGGGCTAGGGTTAAGTTTAAATTTAGGGTTAGGCTGGGGTTAGGGTTAGGGTTAGGGCTAGTGCTTGGATTAGGATTAGGATTAGTGTTAAGTCTAGGGCTAGGGCTAGGGTTATGTAAAATGAGTCTCCTACACTCAGGCTGCAGAACTCCTGTAAACTGACTCTGTATACCCAGCTTACAGAACTCCAGTAAGCTGTGTCTCCTACACTCAGGCTACAGAAAACCCGCATACTTCGTATGACTACTCCCAAGCTACAGAACTAGCATAAACAGTTTCTGCTACATTCAGGCTGCAGAACTCCAGTAAATGGCCTTCTCTAGAGATAGCTTAAACAACGCCTGTAAACTATGTATCCTACATTCATGCGACAGAAATCCCACATAGTGTGTATGCCTACTCAGAATCTACAGAACTCCCGTAAACTGAGTCTCCTACGTGCAGGCTTCAGAACACCTGTAAATTGCTTCTCTGTACACCCAGCTTACAGAACTCCAATAAGCTGTGTCTCCTACACTCAGGCTACAGAAATCCTGAATAATGCGTATGCCTACTCCCAAGCTACAGAACTCCCATAAACTATGTCTACTACACTCAGGCAGCAGAACTCCTGTAACCGGCCTTGCCCTAGAGCTAGCTTACACAACACCTGTAAACTGTGTCTCCTACACTCCTGCAACAAAAATCCCGCATACTGCGTATGCCACTACTCCCAAGCTACAGAACTCCAGTCAATTGAGTTTCCTACATTCAGGATGCAGAACTCCTGGAGACTGCCTTTCTCTTCATGCAGCTTACAGAAATCCTGTAAGCTGCATCTCCTGTACTCAAGCTACAGAAAACAGGCATACTGTGTATGGCTAATCCTTTGAAAGAAAACTCCCAAAAATTGAGTCTCAACACTCAGACTGCAGAACTGTAACCTGACAATCTCTACATCTAGCTTACAGAAATCATGTAAGCTGCATCTCCTAAACACAGGCTGCAGAAATCCCGCATAATGCATATACCTACTCCCAAGCTACAGAACTCCCATAAACTGTGTATTATACATTCAGGCTGCAGAACTACTGCGATCTGCGTCTCTCTATATCCATGTTACAAAACTCCCGTAAAGTGTTTTCCTATACTCATGCTACAAAATCCCGAATAGTGTGTAAGCCATCTAAGAATCTACAGAAATCCGGTAAACTGAGTCTCCTACACTCAGGCAACACAATTCCTGCAAACTGCCACTCTCTATATCCAACTTATAGAAATCCAGTAAGCTGCATCTCCTACACTCAGGCTACAGAAATCCCGCTTACTGCGTATGGCTACTCCCATGCTACAGAACTCCCATAACCTGAGTCTCCTACACTCAGGCTGCAGAACTCCTGTAACAGCCTCTCTGTACACCCAGCTTACAGAACTGCTTTATGCTGCGTCTCCTGCCCTCAGGCTACAGAAAACCCACATCCTGCCTATGCCTACCCCCAAGCTACACAAATCCCATAAACTGTGTCTTATACATTCAGGTTGCAGAACTGTTGTGATCTGCGTATTTCTACATGCGTATTACAAAACGCCCGTATAGAGTTTTCCTATACTCATGCTACAGAATTCCCACATAGTGGGAATGCCTTCTCAAAATCTACAGAAATCTGGTAAACTGAGTCTCCTACACTCAGGCTGCAGAACTCCTGTAAACAGCCTCATTGTACACACAGCTTACAGAACTACTTTATGTTGCGCCTGCTACATTCACGTTACAGACAGTGCGCATAGTGCGTATGCCTACTCCCAAGCTGCAAAATTCCCACAAAGTGTGTCTACTACACTCAGGCTGCAGAACTCCTGTAAACTGCTTCCCTCAAAAGCTAGCTTACACAACACCTGTAAACTGTGTGTTCTCCACGCTTCCTACAGAATTACTGCACAGGGCATATGCCTAGTCAGCATCTACACAACTTCTGCAAACTGAGTCTCCTACACTCAGGCTGCAGAACTCCTGTAAACAGCCTCTCTGTACACCCAGCTTAGAGAACTACTTTATGCTGCATCTCCTACATTCAGGCTACAGAAAGCGCGCACCTGCGTATGCCTACTCCGAAGCAACAGACTCCCACAAACTGTGTCTTATACATTCAGGCTACAGAACTGCTTCGATCTGTGTCTCTCTACATCCATGTTGCAAATCTCTCGTAAAGTGTTTTCCTATACTCATGCTACAAACATCTTGAATAGTGCATAAGCCATCTCAGAATTTACAGAACTCCCATAAACTGTGTCTACTACATTCAGGCTACAGAACTACAAATGCCTTGCTCTAGAGCTAGCTTACAGAATGCCTATAAACTTTGTCTCCTGCGTGTAGGCTACAGAAATACCGCAAAGTGCATATGCCTAGTCAGAATCTACAGAACTCACATAAAGTGATTCTCTTACACTCAGGCTACAGAATTCCTGTACACAGCCTCTCGGTACACCCAGCTTACAGAACTCCAGTAAGCTGCGTGTCCTACACTCAGGCTACAGAAAACCTGTATACCGTGTATGCCTACTCCCAAGCTACAGAATTCCCATGAAGTGTGTCTACTACACTCAGGCTGTAGACCTCCTGTAAAATGCCTCTCTGTTCAGCCAGCATACAGAACTCCGGTAAGCTGCGTCTCCTACACTCAGGCTACAGAAAACCCGTATACTGTGTATGCCTACTCCCAAGCTGCAGAATTCCCAGAAAGTGTGTCTACTACACTCAGGCTGCAGAAACCTGTAAACAGCCTCTCTGTACACCCAGCTTAGAAAACTGCCTTATGCTGCATCTCCTACATTCAGGCTACAGAAAGCACGCGTACTACGTATGCCTACTCCCAAGCAACAGAACTCCCATAACTATGTCTACTACACTCAGGATGCAGAACTGTAAATGGCTCATTCTTGAGCTCGCTTATACAGCGCCTTTAAACTGTGTCTCCTGCACACATTTTACAGAAAGCACTCATAGTGCATATACCTCGTCACAACCTGCAGAACCAGGTAAAATGAGTCTCCTACATCCAAGCTGCAGAACTCCTGTAAACAGCCTCTCTGTACACCCAGCTTAGAGAACTGCTTTATGCTGCATCTCCTACATTCAGGCTACTTTCTGTACACAAACTGCGTATGCCTACTCCCAAGCAACAGAACTCCCACAAACTGTCTGATACATTCAGGTGGCAGAACTGCTGCGATCTGTTTCTCTATATCAATGTTACAAATCTCCGGTAAAGTGTTTTCCTATAGTCATGCTACAAACATCCTGAATAGTGCATAAGCCATCTCAGAATTTACAGAACTCCCATAAACTGTGTCTACTACACTCAGGCTGCAGAAAACCTGTACACAGCCTCTCGGTACACCCAGCTTACAGAACTGCTTTATGCTGCATCTCCTATATTCAGGCTACAGAAAGTGCGCATACTGCGTATGCCTACTCCCAAGCTGCAGAATTCCCAGAAAGTGTGTCTACTACACTCAGGCTGCAGAACTTCTGTAAACAGCCTCTCTGTAACCCAGCTTACAGAACTGCTTTATGCTGCATCTCCTACATTCAGGCTACAGAAAGTGCGCATACTGCGTATGCCTACTCCCAAGCTGCAGAATTCCCACAAAGTGTGTCTACTACACTCAGGCTGTAGAACTCCTGTAAACTGCCTCTCTGTTCAGCGAGCATACAGGACTCCGGTAAGCTGCGTCTCGTACACTCAGGCTGCAGAAAACCCGTATACTGCGTATGCCTACTCCCAACCTGCAGAATTCCCACAAAGTGTGTCTACTACACTCAGGCTGCAGAACTCCTGTAAACAGCCTCCCTGTACACACAATTAGAGAACTGTTTTATGCTGCATCTCCTACATTCAGGCTACAGAAAGCGCACATACTGCGTATGCCTACTCCCAATCACAGAACTCCCACAAACTGTGTCTTATACATTCAGGCTGCAGAACTGCTGCGATCTGTCTCTCTCTACATCCATGTTACAAATCTCCCGTAAAGTGTTTTCCTATAGTCATGCCACAAACATCCTGAAGAGTGCATAAGCCGTCTCAGAATTTACAGAACTCCCATAAACGGTGTCTACTACACTCAGGCTGCATTACTGCAAATGGCTTGCTCTAGAGCTAGCTTACAGAATGCCTATAAATTATGTCTCCTGCGTGTAGGCTACAGAAATACCGCAAAGTGCATATGCCTAGTCAGAATCTACAGAACTCCCGTAAAGTGATTCTCTTACACTCAGGCTATGGAATTCCTGTACACAGCCTCTCGGTACACCCAGCTTACAGAACTGCTTTATGCTGCATTTCCTACATTTAGGCTACAGAAAGTGCGCATACTGCGTATGCCTACTCCCAAGCTGCAGAATTCCCAGAAAGTGTGTCTACTACGCTCAGGCTGCAGAAACCTGTAAACAGCCTCTCTGTTCACCTAGCTTACAGAATTACTTTATACTGTGTCTCCTACATTCAGGGTACAGAAAGCGCATGTACTGCGTATGTCTACTCCCAAGCAACAGAACTCCCATAAACTATGTCTATTACACTCAGGATGCAGAACTGTAAATGGCTCGCTCTTGAGCTCGCTTATACAGCACCTTTAAACTGTGTCTCCTGCACGCATTTTACAGAAAGCACTCATAGTGCATATACCTAGTCACAACCTGCAGATCCCCGTAAAATGAGTCTCCTACACTCAGGCTGCAAAACTCCTATAAACAGCCTCTCTGTACACCCAGCTTAGAGAACTGCTTTATGCTGCGTCTCCTACATTCAGGCTACTTTCTGTACACAAACTGCGTATGCTTACTCCCAAGCAACAGAACTCCCACAAACTGTATCTTATACATTCAGGCTGCAGAACTACTGCGATCTGTGTCTCTCTACATCCATGATACAAATCTCCCGTAAAGTGTTTTCCTATAGTCATGCCACAAACATCTTGAATAGTGCATAAGCCGTCTCAGAATTTACAAAACTCCCATAAACGGTGTCTACTACACTCAGGCTGCAGAACTGCAAATGGCTTGCTCTAGAGCTAGCTTACAGAATGCCTATAAACTGTGTCTCCTGCGTGTAGGCTACAGAAATACCGCAAAGTGCATATGCCTAGTCACAATCTACAGAACGCCCATAAAGTGATTCTCTCACACTCAGGCTACAGAATTGCTGTACACAGCCTCTCGGTACACCCAGCTTACAGAACTGCTTTATGCTGCATCTCCTACATTCAGGCTACAGAAAGCGCGCATACTGCGTATGCCTACTCCCAAGCTGCAGAATTCCCAGAAAGTGTGTCTACTACACTCAGGATGCAAAACTCCTGTAACCTGCCTCTCTGTACAGCCAGCATACAGAATTCCACCCAGGCTACGGATTTACGGCAAAGGGTAAGTGTGTCTACTACACTCAGGCTGCAGAACTCCTGTAAACAGCATCTGGGTACACCCAGCTTACAGAACTGCTTTATGCTGCATGTCCTACATTCAGGCTACAGAAAGCGCGCATACTGCGTATGCTTACTCCCAAGCCACAGAACTCCCATAAACTGTGTCTTATACATTCAGGCGGCAGAACTGCTGCGATCTGTGTCTCTCTACATCCATGTTACAAATCTCCCGTAAAGTGTTTTCCTATAGTCATGCCACAAACATCCTGAAGAGTGCATAAGCCGTCTCAGAATATACAGAACTCCCATAAACTGTGTCTACTACACTCAGGCTGCAGTACTGCAAATGGCTTGCTCTAGAGCTAGCTTACAGAATGCCTATAAACTGGGTCTCCTGCGTTTAGGCTACAGAAATACCGCAAAGTGCATATGCCTAGTCAGAATCTACAGAACTCCCATAAAGTGATTCTCTTACACTCAGGCTATAGAATTCCTGTACACAGCCTCTCGGTACACCCAGCTTACAGAACTGCTTTATGCTGCATCTCCTACATTCAGGCTACAGAAAGTGCGCATACTGCGTATGCCTACTCCCAAGCTGCAGAATTCCCAGAAAGTGTGTCTACTACACTCAGGCTGCAGAACTCCTGTAAACTGCCTCTCTGTAACCCAGTTTACAGAACTGCTTATGTTGCGTCTCCTACATTCAGGCTACAGAAAGCACACAAACTGTGTAGCCCTACTCCCAAACTGCAGAATTCCCACAAAATATGTCCCCTACACTCAGGCTGCAGAACTCCTGTAAACAGCCTCTCTACACCCAGATTAGAGAACTGCTTTATGCTGCATCTCCTACATTCAGGCTACAGAAAGCGCGCATACTGCTTATGCCTACTCCCAAGCTGCAGAATTCCCAGAAAGTGTGTCCACTACACTGAGGATGCAAAACTCCTGAAAACTGCCTCTCTGAACAGCCAGCATACAGAATTCTGCCGAGACTACGGATTTACCGCATAGGGTATATGCCTAGTCAGAATCTTAGAACTCCCGTAAACTGAGTCTCCTACACTCAGGCTGCAGATCTCCTGTAAACAGCCTCTCTGTAACCCAGCCTACAGAATGTTTTATCCTGTGTCTCCTACATTCAGGCTGCAGAAAGCACACAAACTGCGTATGCCTACTCCCAAGCAACAGAACTCCCACAAAGTGTGTCTTCTACATTTTAGCTGTAGAACTCCTGTAAACAGCCTCTCTGTAACCCAGCTTACAGAACTGCTTTATGTTGCGTCTCCTACATTCAGGCTACAGAAAGCACTCAAACTGAGTAGGCCTACTCCCAAACTGCAGAATTCCCACAAAGTATGTCTCCTACACTCAGGCTGCAGAACTCCTGTAAACAGCCTCTCTGTACACCCAGCTTAGAGAACTGCTTTATGCTGCTTCTCCTACATTCAGGCTACTTTCTGTACACAAACTGCGTATGCCTACTCCCAAGCAGCAGAACTCCCACAAACTGTGTCTTATACATTCAGGCGGCAGAACTGCTGCGATCTGTGTTTCTCTACAGAATGCTTTATGCTGCGTCTCCTACATTCAGGCTACAGAAAGCACACAACTGCGTATGCCTACTCCCCAGCAACAGAACTCCCACAAAGTGTGTCCTATACATTCAGGCTGTAGAACTACTGCAATCTGTTTCTATCTACATCCATGTTACAAAACTCCCATAAAGAGTTTTCCTATACGCATGCTACAGAAATCCCGCATGGCGCGAATGCCGTCTCAGAATCTACAGAGATCCGGTAAATTGAGGCTGTAGAATTCCTGTAAACTGCTTCTCTGTACACCCAGCTTATAGAACTCTGGTAAGCTGCGTGTCCTACACTCAGGCTACAGAAAACCTGTATATTGTGTATGCCTACTCCCAAGCTACAGAATTCCCAGAAAGTGTGTCTACTACACTCAGGCTGCAGAACTTCTGTAAATAGCTTCTCTGTAACCCAGCTTACAGAACTGCTTTATGCTGCGTCTCCTATATTCAGGCTACAGAAAGTGAGCATACTGCGTATGCCTACTCCCAAGCTACAGAATTCCCACAAAGTGTGTCTACTACACTCAGGCTGCAGAACTGCAAATGGCTTGCTCTAGAGCTAGCTTACAGAATGCCTATAAACTGTGTCTCCTGCGTTTAGGCTACAGAAATACCGCAAAGTGCATATGTCTAGTCAGAATCTACAGAACGCCCATAAAGTGATTCTCTCACACTCAGGCTACAGAATTGCTGTACACAGCCTCTCAGTACACCCAGCTTACAGAACTGCTTTATGCTGCATCTCCTACATTCAGGCTACAGAAAGTGCGCATACTGCGTATGCCTACTCCCAAGCTGCAGAATTCCCAGAAAGTGTGTCTACTACACTCAGGCTGCATAACTGCAAATGGCTTGCTCTAGAGCTAGCTTACAGAATGCCTATAAACTATGTCTCCTGCGTGTAGGCTACAGAAATACCGCAAAGTGCATATGCCTAGTTAAAATCTAAGAACTCCCGTAAACTGAGTCTCCTACACTCAGGCTGCAGAACTCCTGTAAGCAGAATCTCTACACCCAGCTTACAGAACTGCTTTATGCTGCATCTCCTACATTCAGGCTACAAAAAGTGCGCATACTGCGTATGCCTACTCCCAAGCTGCAGAATTCCCAGAAAGTGTGTCTACTACACTCAGGATGCAAAACTCCTGAAAACTGCCTCTCTGTACAGCCAGCATACAGAATTCCGCCCAGGCTACGGATTTACCGCATAGGGTATATGCCTAGTAGGAATCTAAGAACTCCTGTAAACTGAGTTTCCTACGCTCAGACTGCATATCTCCTGTAAACAGCCTCTCTGTTACCCAGCCTACAGAATGTTTTATCCTGTGTCTCCTACATTCAGGCTGCAGAAAGCACACAAACTGCGTATGCCTACTCCCAAGCAACAGAACTCCCATAACTATGTCTACTACACTCAGGATGCAGGACTGTAAATGGCTCGCTCTTGAGCTCGCTTATACAGCACCTTTAAACTGTGTCTCCTGCACGCATTTTACAGAAAGCACTCATAGTGCATATACTTCGTCACAACCTGCAGAACCCCGTAAAATGAGTCTCCTACACTCAGGCTGCAAAACTCCTATAAACAGCCTCTCTGTACACCCAGCTTAGAGAACTGCTTTATGCTGCATCTCCTACATTCAGGCTACTTTCTGTACACAAACTGCGTATGCCTCCACCCAAGCAACAGAACTCCCACAAACTGTCTTATACATTCAGGCGGCAGGACTGCTGCGATCTGTGTTTCTCTACATACATGTTACAAATCTCCCGTAAAGTGTTTTCCTATAGTCATGCTACAAACATCCTGAATAGTGCATAAGCCGTCTCAGAATATACAGAACTCCCATAAACGGTGTCTATTACACTCAGGGTGCATAACTGCAAATGGCTTGCTCTAGAGCTAGCTTACAGAATGCCTATAAACTGTGTCTCCTGCGTTTAGGCTACAGAAATACCGCAAAGTGCATATGCCTAGTCACAATCTACAGAACGCCCATAAAGTGATTCTCTCACACTCAGGCTACAGAATTGCTGTACACAGCCTCTCAGTACACCCAGCTTACATAACTGCTTTATGCTGCATCTCCTACATTCAGGCTACAGAAAGTGCGCATACTGCCTATGTCTACTCCCAAGCTGCAGAATTCCCAGAAAGTGTGTCTACTACACTCAGGATGCAACACTCCTGTAAACTGCCTCTCTGTACAGCCAGCATACAGAATTCCGCCCAGGCTATGGATTTACCGCATAGGGTATATGCCTAGTCAGAATCTAAGAACTCCCGTAAACTGAGTCTCCTACACTCAGGCTGCAGAACTCCTGTAAACAGCCTCTCTGTAACCCAGCTTACAGAACTGCTTTATGCTGCATCTCCTACATTCAGGCTACAAAAAGTGCGCATACTGCGTATGCCTACTCCCAAGCTGCAGAATTCCCAGAAAGTGTGTCTACTACACTCAGGATGCAAAACTCCTGAAAACTGCCTCTCTGTACAGCCAGCATACAGAATTCCGCCCAGGCTACGGATTTACCGCATAGGGTATATGCCTAGTAGGAATCTAAGAACTCCTGTAAACTGAGTTTCCTACGCTCAGACTGCATATCTCCTGTAAACAGCCTCTCTGTAACCCAGCCTACAGAATGTTTTATCCTGTGTCTCCTACATTCAGGCTGCAGAAAGCACACAAACTGCGTATGCCTACTCCCAAGCAACAGAACTCCCATAACTATGTCTACTACACTCAGGATGCAGGACTGTAAATGGCTCGCTCTTGAGCTCGCTTATACAGCACCTTTAAACTGTGTCTCCTGCACGCATTTTACAGAAAGCACTCATAGTGCATATACTTCGTCACAACCTGCAGAACCCCGTAAAATGAGTCTCCTACACTCAGGCTGCAAAACTCCTATAAACAGCCTCTCTGTACACCCAGCTTAGAGAACTGCTTTATGCTGCATCTCCTACATTCAGGCTACTTTCTGTACACAAACTGCGTATGCCTCCACCCAAGCAACAGAACTCCCACAAACTGTCTTATACATTCAGGCGGCAGGACTGCTGCGATCTGTGTTTCTCTACATACATGTTACAAATCTCCCGTAAAGTGTTTTCCTATAGTCATGCTACAAACATCCTGAATAGTGCATAAGCCGTCTCAGAATATACAGAACTCCCATAAACGGTGTCTATTACACTCAGGGTGCATAACTGCAAATGGCTTGCTCTAGAGCTAGCTTACAGAATGCCTATAAACTGTGTCTCCTGCGTTTAGGCTACAGAAATACCGCAAAGTGCATATGCCTAGTCACAATCTACAGAACGCCCATAAAGTGATTCTCTCACACTCAGGCTACAGAATTGCTGTACACAGCCTCTCAGTACACCCAGCTTACAGAACTGCTTTATGCTGCATCTCCTACATTCAGGCTACAGAAAGTGCGCATACTGCCTATGTCTACTCCCAAGCTGCAGAATTCCCAGAAAGTGTGTCTACTACACTCAGGATGCAACACTCCTGTAAACTGCCTCTCTGTACAGCCAGCATACAGAATTCCGCCCAGGCTATGGATTTACCGCATAGGGTATATGCCTAGTCAGAATCTAAGAACTCCCGTAAACTGAGTCTCCTACACTCAGGCTGCAGAACTCCTGTAAACAGCCTCTCTGTAACCCAGCTTACAGAACTGCTTTATGCTGCATCTCCTACATTCAGACTGCAGAAAGCACGCATACTGCGTATGCCTACTCCCAAGCTGCAGAATTCCCAGAAAGTGTGTCTACTACACTCAGGCTGCATAACTGCAAATGGCTTGCTCTAGAGCTAGCTTACAGAATGCCTATGAACTATGTCTCCTGCGTGTAGGCTACAGAAATACCGCAAAGTGCATATGCCTAGTTAAAATCTAAGAACTCCCGTAAACTGAGTCTCCTAAACTCAGGCTGCAGAACTCATGTAAGCAGCCTCTCTACACCCAGCTTACAGAACTGCTTTATGCTGCATCTCCTACATTCAGGCTACAAAAAGTGCGCATACTGCGTATGCCTACTCCCAAGCTGCAGAATTCCCAGAAAGTGTGTCTACTACACTCAGGATGCAAAACTCCTGAAAACTGCCTCTCTGTACAGCCAGCATACAGAATTCCGCCCAGGCTACGGATTTACCGCATAGGGTATATGCCTAGTAGGAATCTAAGAACTCCTGTAAACTGAGTTTCCTACGCTCAGACTGCAGATCTCCTGTAAACAGCCTCTCTGTAACCCAGCCTACAGAATGTTTTATCCTGTGTCTCCTACATTCAGGCTGCAGAAAGCACACAAACTGCGTATGCCTACTCCCAAGCAACAGAACTCCCATAACTATGTCTACTACACTCAGGATGCAGGACTGTAAATGGCTCGCTCTTGAGCTCGCTTATACAGCGCCTTTAAACTGTGTCTCTTGCACGCATAATACAGAAAGCACTCATAGTTCATATACCTCGTCACAACCTGCAGAACCCCGTAAATTGAGTCTCCTACACTCAGGCTGCAAAACTCCTATAAACAGCCTCTCTGTACACCCAGCTTAGAGAACTGCTTTATGCTGCGTCTCCTACATTCAGGCTACTTTCTGTACACAAACTGCGTATGCCTACTCCCAAGCAACAGAACTCCCACAAACTGTGTCTTATACATTCAGGAGGCAGAACTGCTGTGATCTGTGTTTCTCTACAGAATGCTTTATGCTGCGTCTCCTACATTCAGGCTACAGAAAGCACACAACTGTGTATGCCTACTCCCCAGCAACAGAACTCCCACAAAGTGTGTCCTATACATTCAGGCTGTAGAACTACTGCAATCTGTTTCTATCTACATCCATGTTACAAAACTCCCATAAAGAGTTTTCCTATACGCATGCTACAGAAATCCCGCATGGCGCGAATGCCGTCTCAGAATCTACAGAGATCCGGTAAATTGAGGCTATAGAATTCCTGTAAACTGCTTCTCTGTACACCCAGCTTATAGAACTCTGGTAAGCTGCGTGTCCTACACACAAGCTACAGAAAACCTGTATACTGTGTATGCCTACTCCCAAGCTACAGAATTCCCAGAAAGTGTGTCTACTACACTCAGGCTGCAGAACTTCTATAAACAGCCTCTCTGTAACCCAGCTTACAGAACTGCTTTATGCTGCGTCAACTATATTCAGGCTACAGAAAGCGCGCATACTGCGTATGCCTACTCCCAAGCTACAGAATTCCCACAAAGTGTGTCTACTACACTCAGGCTGTAGAACTCCTGAAAGCAGCATCTGGGTACACCCAGCTTAGAGAACTGCTTTATGCTGCATCTCCTACATTCAGGCTACAGAAAGTGCGCATACTGCGTATGCTTACTCCCAAGCCACAGAACTCCCATAAACTGTGTCTTATACATTCAGGCGGCAGAACTGCTGCGATCTGTGTCTCTCTACATCCATGTTACAAATCTCCCGTAAAGTGTTTTCCTATAGTCATGCCACAAACATCCTGAAGAGTGCATAAGCCGTCTCAGAATATACAGAACTCCCATAAACTGTGTCTACTACACTCAGGCTGCAGTACTGCAAATGACTTGCTCTAGAGCTAGCTTACAGAATGCCTATAAACTGTGTCTCCTGCGTGTAGGCTACAGAAATACTGCAAAGTGCATATGCCTAGTCAGAATCTACAGAACTCCCGTAAAGTGATTCTCTTACACTCAGGCTATAGAATTCCTGTACACAGCCTCTCGGTACACCCAGCTTACAGAACTGCTTTATGCTGCATCTCCTACATTCAGGCTACAGAAAGTGCGCATACTGCGTATGCCTACTCTCAGGCTGCGGAATTCCCAGAAAGTGTGTCTACTACACTCAGGCTGCAGAACTCCTGTAAACTGCCTCTCTGTAACCCAGCTTACAGAACTGCTTATGTTGCGTCTCCTACATTCAGGCTACAGAAAGCACACAAACTGTGTAGCCCTACTCCCAAACTGCAGAATTCCCACAAAATATGTCCCCTACACTCAGGCTGCAGAACTCCTGTAAACAGCCTTTCTACACCCAGATTAGAGAACTGCTTTATGCTGCATCTCTTACATTCAGGCTACAGAAAGCGCGCATACTGCTTATGCCTACTCCCAAGCTGCAGAATTCCCAGAAAGTGTGTCTACTACACTGAGGATGCAAAACTCCTGAAAAATGCCTCTCTGAACAGCCAGCATACAGAATTCCGCCCAGACTACGGATTTACCGCATAGGGTATATGCCTAGTCAGAATCTAAGAACTCCCGTAAACTGAGTCTCCTACACTCAGGCTGCAGATCTCCTGTAAACAGCCTCTCTGTAACCCAGCCTACAGAATGTTTTATGCTGCGTCTCCTACATTCAGGCTGCAGAAAGCACACAAACTGCGTATGCCTACTCCCGAGCAACAGAACTCCCACAAAGTGTGTCTTCTACATTTTAGCTGTAGAACTCCTGTAAACTGCCTCTCTGTTCAACCAGCATACAGAACTCCGGTAAGCTGCGTCTCGTACACTCAGGCTGCAGAAAACCCGTATACTGCGTATGCCTACTCCCAACCTGCAGAATTCCCACAAAGTGTGTCTACTACACTCAGGCTGCAGAACTCCTGTAAACAGCCTCTCTGTACACACAATTAGACAACTGCTTTATGCTGCATGTCCTACATTCAGGGTACAGAAAGCGCGCATACTGCGTATGCCTACTCGGAAGCAACAGAACTCCCACAAACTGTGTCTTATACATTCAGGCTGCAGAACTGCTGCGATCTGTGTCTCTCTACATCCATGTTGCAAATCTCCCATAAAGTGTTTTCCTATAGTCATGCCACAAACATCCTGAAGAGTGCATAAGCCGTCTCAGAATTTACAGAACTCCCATAAACTGTGTCTACTACACTCAGGCTGCAAAACTCCTATAAACAGCCTCTCTGTACACCCAGCTTACAGAACTGCTTTATGCTGCGTCTCCTATATTCAGGCTACAGAAAGTGCGCATACTGCGTAAGCCTACTCCCAAGCTGCAGAATTCCCAGAAAGTGTGTCTACTACACTCAGGATGCAAAACTCCTGAAAACTGCCTCTCTGAACAGCCAGCATACAGAATTCCGCCCACCCTATGGATTTACCTCAGAGGGTATATGCCTAGTCCGAATCTAAGAACTCCCATAATCTGAGTCTCCTACACTCAGGCTGCAGATCTCCTGTAAACAGCCTCTCTGTAACCCAGCCTACAGAATGCTTTATGCTGCGTCTCCTACATTCAGGCTACAGAAAGCACACAACTGCGTATGCCTACTCCCAATCACAGAACTCCCACAAACTGTGTCTTATTCATTCAGGCGGCAGAACTGCTGCGATCTGTGTCTCTCTACATCCATGTTACAAATCTCCCGTAAAGTGTTTTCCTATAGTCATGCCACAAACATCCGAAGAGTGCATAAGCCGTCTCAGAATTTACAGAACTCCCATAAACTGTGTCTACTACACTCAGGCTGCAGAAACCTGTAAACAGCCTCTCTGTTCACCTAGCCTCTCTGTACACCTACAAACTGTCTTATACATTCAGGCGGCAGAACTGCTGCGATCTGTGTTTCTCTACATACATGTTATCAATCTCCCGTAAAGTGTTTTCCTATAGTCATGCCACAAACATCCTGAATAGTGCATTAGCCATCTCAGAACTTATAGAACTCCCATAAACTGTGTCTACAACACTCAGGCTGCAGAACTGCAAATGGCTTGCTCTAGAGCTAGCTTACAGAATGCCTATAAACTGTGTCTCCTGCGTGTAGGCTACAGAAATACCACAAAGTGCATATGCCAGGTCAGAACCTACAGAACTACTTTAATGTATAAGACACAGTTTTTGAGAGTTTTGTTGCTTGGGAGTAGGCATACGCAGTTTGTATACAGAAACCAGCGTGAATGTAGGAGAAGCAGCATAAAGCAGTTCTCAAAGCTAGGTGTACTGAGAGGCTGTATACAGGAGTTTTGCAGCCTGAGTGTAGGAGACTCATTTTACGGGGTTCTGCAGGTTGTGACTAGGTATATGCACTATGAGTGCTTTCTGTAAAATGCTGCAGGAGACACAGTTTAAAGGCGCTGTATAAGCGAGCTCAGGAGCGATCCATTTACAGTTCTGCCGCCTGAATGTATAAGACACAGTTTATGGGAGTTCTGTGGCTTGGGAGTAAGCATAAGTAGTATGCGCACTTTCAGTAACCTGAATGTAGGACATGCAGCATAAAGCAGTTCTCTAAGCTGGGTGTACCCAGATGCTGTTTACAGGAGTTCTGCAGCCTGAGTGTAGTAGACACACTTTGTGGGAATTCTGCAGGTTGGGAGTAGGCTTACGCAGTATACGGGTTTTCTGCAGCCTGAGTGTACGAGACGCAGCTTACCGGAGTTCTGTATGCTGGCTGAACAGAGAGGCAGTTTACAGGAGTTCTACAGCCTGAGTGTAGTAGACACACTTTGTGGGAATTCTGTAGCTTGGGAGTAGGCATACGCAGTATGCGCACTTTCTGTAGCCTGAATATAGGAGACGCAGCATAAAGCAGTTCTGTAAGCTGGGTGTACCGAGAGGCTGTGTACAGCAATTCTGTAGCCTGAGTGTAAGAGAATCACTTTATGCGAGCTCTGTAGGCTCTGACTAGACATATGCACTTTGCGGTATTTCTGTAGCCTACACGCAGGAGACCCAGTTTATAGGCATTCTGTAAGCTAGCTCTAGAGTAAGCCATTTGCAGTTCTGCATCCTGAGTGTAGTAGACATAGTTATGGGAGTTCTGTTGCTTGGGAGTAGACATACGCAGTACGTGCGCTTTCTATAGCTTGAATGTAGGAGACGCAGTATAAAGCAATTCTGTAAGCTGAGTGTACACAGAGGCTGTTTACAGGTTTTCTGCAGCCTGAGTGTAGTAGACACACTTTGTGGGAATTCTGCAGCTTGGGAATAGGCATACACAGTATACGGGTTTTCTGTAGCCTGAATGTAGGAGACGCAGCATAAAGCACTTCTATAAGCTGGGTGTACCGAGAGGCTGTGTAGAGGTTTTCTGCAGCCTGAATGTAGTAGACACAGTTTATGGGAGTTCTGTAAATTCTGAGACGGCTTATGCACTCTTCAGGATGTTTGTGGCATGACTATAGGAAAACACTTTACGGGAGATTTGTAACAAGGATGTAGAGAGACACAGATCGCAGCAGTTCTCCAGCCTGAATGTAAAGACACAGTTTGTGGGAGTTCTGTTGCTTCCGAGTAGGCATATGCAGTATGCGCGCTTTCTGTAGCCTGAATGTAGGAGATGGGGCATAAAGCAGTTCTCTAAGCTGGGTGTACAGAGAGGCTGTTTACAGGAGTTCTGCAGCCTGAGTGTAGTAGACACACTTTCTGGGAATTCTGCAGGTTGGGAGTAGGCATACGCAGTATGCGCACTTTCTGTAGCCTGAATATAGGAGATGCAGCATAAAGCAATTCTGTAAGCTGGGTGTACCGAGAGGCTGTGTAGAGGTTTTCTGCAGCCTGAGTGTAGTAGACACAGTTTATGGGAGTTCTGTAAATTCTGAGACGGCTTATGCACTCTTCAGGATGTTTGTGGCATGACTATAGGAAAACACTTTACGGGAGATTTGCAACATGGATGTAGAGAGACACAGGTCGCAGCAGTTCTGCCGCCTGAATGTATAAGACACAGTTTATGGGAGTTCTGTGGCTTGGGAGTGAGCATAAGCAGTATGCGCGCTTTCTGTAGCCTGAATGTAGGACATGCAACATAAAGCAGTTCTCTAAGCTGGGTGTACTCAGATGCTGTTTACAGGAGTTCTGCAGCCTGAGTGTAGTAGACACACTTTGTGGGAATTCTGCAGGTTGGGAGTAGGCTTACGCAGTATACGGGTTTTCTGCAGCCTGAGTGTACGACATGCAGCTTACCGGAGTTCTGTATGCTGGCTGAACAGAGAGGCAGTTTACAGGAGTTCTACAGCCTGAGTGTAGTAGACACACTTTGTGGGAATTCTGTAGCTTGGGAGTAGGCATACGCAGTATGCGCACTTTCTGTAGCCTGAATATAGGAGACGCAGCATAAAGCAGTTCTGTAAGCTGGGTGTACCGAGAGGCTGTGTACAGGTTTTCTGCAGCCTGAGTGTAGTAGACACAGTTTATGGGAGTTCTGTAAATTCTGAGATGGCTTATGCACTCTTCAGGATGTTTGTGGCATGACTATAGGAAAACACTTTACGGGAGATTTGTAACAAGGATGTAGAGAGACACAGATCGCAGCAGTTCTCCAGCCTGAATGTAAAGACACAGTTTGTGGGAGTTCTGTTGCTTCCGAGTAGGCATATGCAGTATGCGCGCTTTCTGTAGCCTGAATGTAGGAGATGCGGCATAAAGCAGTTCTCTAAGCTGGGTGTACAGAGAGGCTGTTTACAGGAGTTCTGCAGCCTGAGTGTAGTAGACACACTTTCTGGGAATTCTGCAGGTTGGGAGTAGGCATACGCAGTATGCGCACTTTCTGTAGCCTGAATATAGGAGATGCAGCATAAAGCAGTTCTGTAGGCTGGGTGTACCGAGAGGCTGTGTACAGCAATTCTGTAGCCTGAGTGTAAGAGAATCACTTTATGGGAGCTCTGTAGGTTCTGACTAGACTTATGCACTTTGCGGTATTTCTGTAGCCTACACGCAGGAGACCCAGTTTATAGGCATTCTGTAAGCTAGCTCTAGAGTAAGCCATTTGCAGTTCTGCATCCTGAGTGTAGTAGACATAGTTATGGGAGTTCTGTTGTTTGGGAGTAGACATACGCAGTACGTGCGCTTTCTACAGCTTGAATGTAGGAGACGCAGTATAAAGCAATTCTGTAAGCTGAGTGTACACAGAGGCTGTTTACAGGTTTTCTGCAGCCTGAGTGTAGTAGACACACTTTGTGGGAATTCTGCAGCTTGGGAACAGCATACACAGTATACGGGTTTTCTGTAGCCTGAATGTAGGAGACGCAGCATAAAGCAGTTCTGTAAGCTGGGTGTACCGAGAGGCTGTGTAGAGGTTTTCTGCAGCCTGAGTGTAGTAGACACAGTTTATGGGAGTTCTGTAAATTCTGAGACGGCTTATGCACTCTTCAGGATGTTTGTGGCATGACTATAGGAAAACACTTTACGGGAGATTTGCAACATGGATGTAGAGAGACACAGGTCGCAGCAGTTCTGCCGCCTGAATGTATAAGACACAGTGTATGGGAGTTCTGTGGCTTGGGAGTGAGCATAAGCAGTATGCGCGCTTTCTGTAGCCTGAATGTAGGACATGCAGCATAAAGCAGTTCTCTAAGCTGGGTGTACCCAGATGCTGTTTACAGGAGTAATGCAGCCTGAGTGTAGTAGACACACTTTGTGGGAATTCTGCAGGTTGGGATAGGCTTATGCAGTATACGGGTTTTCTGCAGCCTGAGTGTACGAGATGCAGCTTACTGGAGTTCTGTATGCTGGCTGAACAGAGAGGCAGTTTACAGGAGTTCTACAGCCTGAGTGTAGTAGACACACTTTGTGGGAATTCTGTAGCTTGGGAGTAGGCATACGCAGTATGCGCACTTTCTGTAGCCTGAATATAGGAGATGCAGCATAAAGCAGTTCTGTAAGCTGGGTTACAGAGAGGCTGTTTACAGGAGTTCTGCAGCCTGAGTGTAGTAGACACACTTTCTGGGAATTCTGCAGGTTGGGAGTAGGCATACGCAGTATGCGCACTTTCTGTAGCCTGAATATAGGAGATGCAGCATAAAGCAGTTCTGTAGGCTGGGTGTACCGAGAGGCTGTGTACAGCAATTCTGTAGCCTGAGTGTAAGAGAATCACTTTATGGGAGCTCTGTAGGTTCTGACTAGACATATGCACTTTGCGGTATTTCTGTAGCCTACACGCAGGAGACCCAGTTCATAGGCATTCTGTAAGCTAGCTCTAGAGTAAGCCATTTGCAGTTCTGCATCCTGAGTGTAGTAGACATAGTTATGGGAGTTCTGTTGCTTGGGAGTAGACATACACAGTACGTGCGCTTTCTATAGCTTGAATGTAGGAGACGCAGTATAAAGCAATTCTGTAAGCTGAGTGTACACAGAGGCTGTTTACAGGTTTTCTGCAGCCTGAGTGTAGTAGACACACTTTGTGGGAATTCTGCAGCTTGGGAACAGCATACACAGTATACGGGTTTTCTGTAGCCTGAATGTAGGAGACGCAGCATAAAAGCAGTTCTGTAAGCTGGGTGTACCGAGAGGCTGTGTACAGGTTTTCTGCAGCCTGAGTGTAGTAGACACAGTTTATGGGAGTTCTGTAAATTCTGAGACGGCTTATGCACTCTTCAGGATGTTTGTGGCATGACTATAGGAAAACACTTTACGGGAGATTTGCAACATGGATGTAGAGAGACACAGGTCGCAGCAGTTCTGCCGCCTGAATGTATAAGACACAGTTTATGGGAGTTCTGTGGCTTGGGAGTGAACATAAGCAGTATGCGCGCTTTCTGTAGCCTGAATGTAGGACATGCAGCATAAAGCAGTTCTCTAAGCTGGGTGTACCCAGATGCTGTTTACAGGAGTAATGCAGCCTGAGTGTAGTAGACACACTTTGTGGGAATTCTGCAGGTTGTGATAGGCTTACGCAGTATACGGGTTTTCTGCAGCCTGAGTGTACGAGATGCAGCTTACCGGAGTTCTGTATGCTGGCTGAACAGAGAGGCAGTTTACAGGAGTTCTACAGCCTGAGTGTAGTAGACACACTTTGTGGGAATTCTGTAGCTTGGGAGTAGGCATACGCAGTATGCGCACTTTCTGTAGCCTGAATATAGGAGATGCAGCATAAAGCAGTTCTGTAAGCTGGGTTACAGAGAGGCTGTTTACAGGAGTTCTGCAGCCTGAGTGTAGTAGACACACTTTCTGGGAATTCTGCAGGTTGGGAGTAGGCATACGCAGTATGCGCACTTTCTGTAGCCTGAATATAGGAGATGCAGCATAAAGCAGTTCTGTAGGCTGGGTGTACCGAGAGGCTGTGTACAGCAATTCTGTAGCCTGAGTGTAAGAGAATCACTTTATGGGAGCTCTGTAGGTTCTGACTAGACTTATGCACTTTGCGGTATTTCTGTAGCCTACACGCAGGAGACCCAGTTTATAGGCATTCTGTAAGCTAGCTCTAGAGTAAGCCATTTGCAGTTCTGCATCCTGAGTGTAGTAGACATAGTTATGGGAGTTCTGTTGTTTGGGAGTAGACATACGCAGTACGTGCGCTTTCTATAGCTTGAATGTAGGAGACGCAGTATAAAGCAATTCTGTAAGCTGAGTGTACACAGAGGCTGTTTACAGGTTTTCTGCAGCCTGAGTGTAGTAGACACACTTTGTGGGAATTCTGCAGCTTGGGAATAGGCATACACAGTATAAGGGTTTTCTGTAGCCTGAATGTAGGAGACGCAGCATAAAGCAGTTCTGTAAGCTGGGTGTACCGAGAGGCTGTGTACAGGTTTTCTGCAGCCTGAGTGTAGTAGACACAGTTTATGGGAGTTCTGTAAATTCTGAGACGGCTTATGCACTCTTCAGGATGTTTGTGGCATGACTATAGGAAAACACTTTACGGGAGATTTGTAACAAGGATGTAGAGAGACACAGATCGCAGCAGTTCTCCAGCCTGAATGTAAAGACACAGTTTGTGGGAGTTCTGTTGCTTCCGAGTAGGCATATGCAGTATGCGCGCTTTCTGTAGCCTGAATATAGGAGATGCAGCATAAAGCAGTTTTGTAAGCTGGGTTACAGAGAGGCTGTTTACAGGAGTTCTGCAGCCTGAGTGTAGTAGACACACTTTGTGGGAATTCTGCAGGTTGGGAGTAGGCATACGCAGTATGCGCACTTTCTGTAGCCTGAATATAGGAGTTGCAGCATAAAGCAGTTCTGTAGGCTGGGTGTACCGAGAGGCTGTGTACAGCAATTCTGTAGCCTGAGTGTAAGAGAATCACTTTATGGGAGCTCTGTAGGTTCTGACTAGACATATGCACTTTGCGGTATTTCTGTAGCCTACACGCAGGAGACCCAGTTTATAGGCATTCTGTAAGCTAGCTCTAGAGTAAGCCATTTGCAGTTCTGCATCCTGAGTGTAGTAGACATAGTTATGGGAGTTCTGTTGCTTGGGAGTAGACATACGCAGTACGTGCGCTTTCTATAGCTTGAATGTAGGAGACGCAGTATAAAGCAATTCTGTAAGCTGAGTGTACACAGAGGCTGTTTACAGGTTTTCTGCAGCCTGAGTGTAGTAGACACACTTTGTGGGAATTCTGCAGCTTGGGAACAGCATACACAGTATACGGGTTTTCTGTAGCCTGAATGTAGGAGACGCAGCATAAAGCAGTTCTGTAAGCTGGGTGTACCGAGAGGCTGTGTAGAGGTTTTCTGCAGCCTGAGTGTAGTAGACACAGTTTATGGGAGTTCTGTAAATTCTGAGATGGCTTATGCACTCTTCAGGATGTTTGTGGCATGACTATAGGAAAACACTTTACGGGAGATTTGTAACAAGGATGTAGAGAGACACAGATCGCAGCAGTTCTCCAGCCTGAATGTAAAGACACAGTTTGTGGGAGTTCTGTTGCTTCCGAGTAGGCATATGCAGTATGCGCGCTTTCTGTAGCCTGAATGTACGACATGCAGCATAAAGCAGTTCTCTAAGCTGGGTGTACCCAGATGCTGTTTACAGGAGTAATGCAGCCTGAGTGTAGTAGACACACTTTGTGGGAATTCTGCAGGTTGGGATAGGCTTATGCAGTATACGGGTTTTCTGCAGCCTGAGTGTACGAGATGCAGCTTACCGGAGTTCTGTATGCTGGCTGAACAGAGAGGCAGTTTACAGGAGTTCTACAGCCTGAGTGTAGTAGACACACTTTGTGGGAATTCTGTAGCTTGGGAGTAGGCATACGCAGTATGCGCACTTTCTGTAGCCTGAATATAGGAGATGCAGCATAAAGCAGTTCTGTAAGCTGGGTTACAGAGAGGCTGTTTACAGGAGTTCTGCAGCCTGAGTGTAGTAGACACACTTTCTGGGAATTCTGCAGGTTGGGAGTAGGCATACGCAGTATGCGCACTTTCTGTAGCCTGAATATAGGAGTTGCAGCATAAAGCAGTTCTGTAGGCTGGGTGTACCGAGAGGCTGTGTACAGCAATTCTGTAGCCTGAGTGTAAGAGAATCACTTTATGGGAGCTCTGTAGGTTCTGACTAGACATATGCACTTTGCGGTATTTCTGTAGCCTACACGCAGGAGACCCAGTTTATAGGCATTCTGTAAGCTAGCTCTAGAGTAAGCCATTTGCAGTTCTGCATCCTGAGTGTAGTAGACATAGTTATGGGAGTTCTGTTGCTTGGGAGTAGACATACGCAGTACGTGCGCTTTCTATAGCTTGAATGTAGGAGACGCAGTATAAAGCAATTCTGTAAGCTGAGTGTACACAGAGGCTGTTTACAGGTTTTCTGCAGCCTGAGTGTAGTAGACACACTTTGTGGGAATTCTGCAGCTTGGGAACAGCATACACAGTATACGGGTTTTCTGTAGCCTGAATGTAGGAGACGCAGCATAAAGCAGTTCTGTAAGCTGGGTGTACCGAGAGGCTGTGTAGAGGTTTTCTGCAGCCTGAGTGTAGTAGACACAGTTTATGGGAGTTCTGTAAATTCTGAGACGGCTTATGCACTCTTCAGGATGTTTGTGGCATGACTATAGGAAAACACTTTACGGGAGATTTGTAACAAGGATGTAGAGAGACACAGATCGCAGCAGTTCTCCAGCCTGAATGTAAAGACACAGTTTGTGGGAGTTCTGTTGCTTCCGAGTAGGCATATGCAGTATGCGCGCTTTCTGTAGCCTGAATGTAGGACATGCAGCATAAAGCAGTTCTCTAAGCTGGGTGTACCCAGATGCTGTTTACAGGAGTTCTGCAGCCTGAGTGTAGTAGACACACTTTGTGGGAATTCTGCAGGTTGGGATAGGCTTATGCAGTATACGGGTTTTCTGCAGCCTGAGTGTACGAGATGCAGCTTACCGGAGTTCTGTATGCTGGCTGAACAGAGAGGCAGTTTACAGGAGTTCTACAGCCTGAGTGTAGTAGACACACTTTGTGGGAATTCTGTAGCTTGGGAGTAGGCATACGCAGTATGCGCACTTTCTGTAGCCTGAATATAGGAGATGCAGCATAAAGCAGTTCTGTAAGCTGGGTTACAGAGAGGCTGTTTACAGGAGTTCTGCAGCCTGAGTGTAGTAGACACACTTTCTGGGAATTCTGCAGGTTGGGAGTAGGCATACGCAGTATGCGCACTTTCTGTAGCCTGAATATAGGAGATGCAGCATAAAGCAGTTCTGTAGGCTGGGTGTACCGAGAGGCTGTGTACAGCAATTCTGTAGCCTGAGTGTAAGAGAATCACTTTATGGGAGCTCTGTAGGTTCTGACTAGACATATGCACTTTGCGGTATTTCTGTAGCCTACACGCAGGAGACCCAGTTCATAGGCATTCTGTAAGCTAGCTCTAGAGTAAGCCATTTGCAGTTCTGCATCCTGAGTGTAGTAGACATAGTTATGGGAGTTCTGTTGTTTGGGAGTAGACATACACAGTACGTGCGCTTTCTATAGCTTGAATGTAGGAGACGCAGTATAAAGCAATTCTGTAAGCTGAGTGTACACAGAGGCTGTTTACAGGTTTTCTGCAGCCTGAGTGTAGTAGACACACTTTGTGGGAATTCTGCAGCTTGGGAACAGCATACACAGTATACGGGTTTTCTGTAGCCTGAATGTAGGAGACGCAGCATAAAAGCAGTTCTGTAAGCTGGGTGTACCGAGAGGCTGTGTGCAGGTTTTCTGCAGCCTGAGTGTAGTAGACACAGTTTATGGGAGTTCTGTAAATTCTGAGACGGCTTATGCACTCTTCAGGATGTTTGTGGCATGACTATAGGAAAACACTTTACGGGAGATTTGCAACATGGATGTAGAGAGACACAGGTCGCAGCAGTTCTGCCGCCTGAATGTATAAGACACAGTTTATGGGAGTGTGTGGCTTGGGAGTGAACATAAGCAGTATGCGCGCTTTCTGTAGCCTGAATGTAGGACATGCAGCATAAAGCAGTTCTCTAAGCTGGGTGTACCCAGATGCTGTTTACAGGAGTAATGCAGCCTGAGTGTAGTAGACACACTTTGTGGGAATTCTGCAGGTTGTGATAGGTTTACGCAGTATACGGGTTTTCTGCAGCCTGAGTGTACGAGATGCAGCTTACCGGAGTTCTGTATGCTGGCTGAACAGAGAGGCAGTTTACAGGAGTTCTACAGCCTGAGTGTAGTAGACACACTTTGTGGGAATTCTGTAGCTTGGGAGTAGGCATACGCAGTATGCGCACTTTCTGTAGCCTGAATATAGGAGATGCAGCATAAAGCAGTTCTGTAAGCTGGGTTACAGAGAGGCTGTTTACAGGAGTTCTGCAGCCTGAGTGTAGTAGACACACTTTCTGGGAATTCTGCAGGTTGGGAGTAGGCATACGCAGTATGCGCACTTTCTGTAGCCTGAATATAGGAGATGCAGCATAAAGCAGTTCTGTAGGCTGGGTGTACCGAGAGGCTGTGTACAGCAATTCTGTAGCCTGAGTGTAAGAGAATCACTTTATGGGAGCTCTGTAGGTTCTGACTAGACTTATGCACTTTGCGGTATTTCTGTAGCCTACACGCAGGAGACCCAGTTTATAGGCATTCTGTAAGCTAGCTCTAGAGTAAGCCATTTACAGTTCTGCATCCTGAGTGTAGTAGACATAGTTATGGGAGTTCTGTTGTTTGGGAGTAGACATACGCAGTACGTGCGCTTTCTATAGCTTGAATGTAGGAGACGCAGTATAAAGCAATTCTGTAAGCTGAGTGTACACAGAGGCTGTTTACAGGTTTTCTGCAGCCTGAGTGTAGTAGACACACTTTGTGGGAATTCTGCAGCTTGGGAATAGGCATACACAGTATACGGGTTTTCTGTAGCCTGAATGTAGGAGACGCAGCATAAAGCAGTTCTGTAAGCTGGGTGTACCGAGAGGCTGTGTACAGGTTTTCTGCAGCCTGAGTGTAGTAGACACAGTTTATGGGAGTTCTGTAAATTCTGAGACGGCTTATGCACTCTTCAGGATGTTTGTGGCATGACTATAGGAAAACACTTTACGGGAGATTTGTAACAAGGATGTAGAGAGACACAGATCGCAGCAGTTCTCCAGCCTGAATGTAAAGACACAGTTTGTGGGAGTTCTGTTGCTTCCGAGTAGGCATATGCAGTATGCGCGCTTTCTGTAGCCTGAATATAGGAGATGCAGCATAAAGCAGTTTTGTAAGCTGGGTTACAGAGAGGCTGTTTACAGGAGTTCTGCAGCCTGAGTGTAGTAGACACACTTTGTGGGAATTCTGCAGGTTGGGAGTAGGCATACGCAGTATGCGCACTTTCTGTAGCCTGAATATAGGAGTTGCAGCATAAAGCAGTTCTGTAAGCTGGGTGTACCGAGAGGCTGTGTAGAGGTTTTCTGCAGCCTGAGTGTAGTAGACACAGTTTATGGGAGTTCTGTAAATTCTGAGACGGCTTATGCACTCTTCAGGATGTTTGTGGCATGACTATAGGAAAACACTTTACGGGAGATTTGTAACAAGGATGTAGAGAGACACAGATCGCAGCAGTTCTCCAGCCTGAATGTAAAGACACAGTTTGTGGGAGTTCTGTTGCTTCCGAGTAGGCATATGCAGTATGCGCGCTTTCTGTAGCCTGAATGTACGACATGCAGCATAAAGCAGTTCTCTAAGCTGGGTGTACCCAGATGCTGTTTACAGGAGTAATGCAGCCTGAGTGTAGTAGACACACTTTGTGGGAATTCTGCAGGTTGGGATAGGCTTATGCAGTATACGGGTTTTCTGCAGCCTGAGTGTACGAGATGCAGCTTACCGGAGTTCTGTATGCTGGCTGAACAGAGAGGCAGTTTACAGGAGTTCTACAGCCTGAGTGTAGTAGACACACTTTGTGGGAATTCTGTAGCTTGGGAGTAGGCATACGCAGTATGCGCACTTTCTGTAGCCTGAATATAGGAGATGCAGCATAAAGCAGTTCTGTAAGCTGGGTTACAGAGAGGCTGTTTACAGGAGTTCTGCAGCCTGAGTGTAGTAGACACACTTTCTGGGAATTCTGCAGGTTGGGAGTAGGCATACGCAGTATGCGCACTTTCTGTAGCCTGAATATAGGAGATGCAGCATAAAGCAGTTCTGTAGGCTGGGTGTACCGAGAGGCTGTGTACAGCAATTCTGTAGCCTGAGTGTAAGAGAATCACTTTATGGGAGCTCTGTAGGTTCTGACTAGACATATGCACTTTGCGGTATTTCTGTAGCCTACACGCAGGAGACCCAGTTCATAGGCATTCTGTAAGCTAGCTCTAGAGTAAGCCATTTGCAGTTCTGCATCCTGAGTGTAGTAGACATAGTTATGGGAGTTCTGTTGCTTGGGAGTAGACATACACAGTACGTGCGCTTTCTATAGCTTGAATGTAGGAGACGCAGTATAAAGCAATTCTGTAAGCTGAGTGTACACAGAGGCTGTTTACAGGTTTTCTGCAGCCTGAGTGTAGTAGACACACTTTGTGGGAATTCTGCAGCTTGGGAACAGCATACACAGTATACGGGTTTTCTGTAGCCTGAATGTAGGAGACGCAGCATAAAGCAGTTTTGTAAGCTGGGTGTACCGAGAGGCTGTGTAGAGGTTTTCTGCAGCCTGAGTGTAGTAGACACAGTTTATGGGAGTTCTGTAAATTCTGAGACGGCTTATGCACTCTTCAGGATGTTTGTGGCATGACTATAGGAAAACACTTTACGGGAGATTTGTAACAAGGATGTAGAGAGACACAGATCGCAGCAGTTCTCCAGCCTGAATGTAAAGACACAGTTTGTGGGAGTTCTGTTGCTTCCGAGTAGGCATATGCAGTATGCGCGCTTTCTGTAGCCTGAATGTAGGACATGCAGCATAAAGCAGTTCTCTAAGCTGGGTGTACCCAGATGCTGTTTACAGGAGTAATGCAGCCTGAGTGTAGTAGACACACTTTGTGGGAATTCTGCAGGTTGGGATAGGCTTATGCAGTATACGGGTTTTCTGCAGCCTGAGTGTACGAGATGCAGCTTACCGGAGTTCTGTATGCTGGCTGAACAGAGAGGCAGTTTACAGGACTTCTACAGCCTGAGTGTAGTAGACACACTTTGTGGGAATTCTGTAGCTTGGGAGTAGGCATACGCAGTATGCGCACTTTCTGTAGCCTGAATATAGGAGATGCAGCATAAAGCAGTTCTGTAAGCTGGGTTACAGAGAGGCTGTTTACAGGAGTTCTGCAGCCTGAGTGTAGTAGACACACTTTCTGGGAATTCTGCAGGTTGGGAGTAGGCATACGCAGTATGCGCACTTTCTGTAGCCTGAATATAGGAGTTGCAGCATAAAGCAGTTCTGTAGGCTGGGTGTACCGAGAGGCTGTGTACAGCAATTCTGTAGCCTGAGTGTAAGAGAATCACTTTATGGGAGCTCTGTAGGTTCTGACTAGACATATGCACTTTGCGGTATTTCTGTAGCCTACACGCAGGAGACCCAGTTTATAGGCATTCTGTAAGCTAGCTCTAGAGTAAGCCATTTGCAGTTCTGCATCCTGAGTGTAGTAGACATAGTTATGGGAGTTCTGTTGCTTGGGAGTAGACATACGCAGTACGTGCGCTTTCTATAGCTTGAATGTAGGAGACGCAGTATAAAGCAATTCTGTAAGCTGAGTGTACACAGAGGCTGTTTACAGGTTTTCTGCAGCCTGAGTGTAGTAGACACACTTTGTGGGAATTCTGCAGCTTGGGAACAGCATACACAGTATACGGGTTTTCTGTAGCCTGAATGTAGGAGACGCAGCATAAAGCAGTTCTGTAAGCTGGGTGTACCGAGAGGCTGTGTAGAGGTTTTCTGCAGCCTGAGTGTAGTAGACACAGTTTATGGGAGTTCTGTAAATTCTGAGACGGCTTATGCACTCTTCAGGATGTTTGTGGCATGACTATAGGAAAACACTTTACGGGAGATTTGCAACATGGATGTAGAGAGACACAGGTCGCAGCAGTTCTGCCGCCTGAATGTATAAGACACAGTTTATGGGAGTTCTGTGGCTTGGGAGTGAGCATAAGCAGTATGCGCGCTTTCTGTAGCCTGAATGTACGACATGCAGCATAAAGCAGTTCTCTAAGCTGGGTGTACCCAGATGCTGTTTACAGGAGTAATGCAGCCTGAGTGTAGTAGACACACTTTGTGGGAATTCTGCAGGTTGGGATAGGCTTATGCAGTATACGGGTTTTCTGCAGCCTGAGTGTACGAGATGCAGCTTACCGGAGTTCTGTATGCTGGCTGAACAGAGAGGCAGTTTACAGGAGTTCTACAGCCTGAGTGTAGTAGACACACTTTGTGGGAATTCTGTAGCTTGGGAGTAGGCATACGCAGTATGCGCACTTTCTGTAGCCTGAATATAGGAGATGCAGCATAAAGCAGTTCTGTAAGCTGGGTTACAGAGAGGCTGTTTACAGGAGTTCTGCAGCCTGAGTGTAGTAGACACACTTTCTGGGAATTCTGCAGGTTGGGAGTAGGCATACGCAGTATGCGCACTTTCTGTAGCCTGAATATAGGAGATGCAGCATAAAGCAGTTCTGTAGGCTGGGTGTACCGAGAGGCTGTGTACAGCAATTCTGTAGCCTGAGTGTAAGAGAATCACTTTATGGGAGCTCTGTAGGTTCTGACTAGACATATGCACTTTGCGGTATTTCTGTAGCCTACACGCAGGAGACCCAGTTTATAGGCATTCTGTAAGCTAGCTCTAGAGTAAGCCATTTGCAGTTCTGCATCCTGAGTGTAGTAGACATAGTTATGGGAGTTCTGTTGCTTGGGAGTAGACATACACAGTACGTGCGCTTTCTATAGCTTGAATGTAGGAGACGCAGTATAAAGCAATTCTGTAAGCTGAGTGTACACAGAGGCTGTTTACAGGTTTTCTGCAGCCTGAGTGTAGTAGACACACTTTGTGGGAATTCTGCAGCTTGGGAACAGCATACACAGTATACGGGTTTTCTGTAGCCTGAATGTAGGAGACGCAGCATAAAGCAGTTCTGTAAGCTGGGTGTACCGAGAGGCTGTGTATAGGTTTTCTGCAGCCTGAGTGTAGTAGACACAGTTTATGGGAGTTCTGTAAATTCTGAGACGGCTTATGCACTCTTCAGGATGTTTGTGGCATGACTATAGGAAAACACTTTACGGGAGATTTGTAACAAGGATGTAGAGAGACACAGATCGCAGCAGTTCTCCAGCCTGAATGTAAAGACACAGTTTGTGGGAGTTCTGTTGCTTCCGAGTAGGCATATGCAGTATGCGCGCTTTCTGTAGCCTGAATGTAGGACATGCAGCATAAAGCAGTTCTCTAAGCTGGGTGTACCCAGATGCTGTTTACAGGAGTAATGCAGCCTGAGTGTAGTAGACACACTTTGTGGGAATTCTGCAGGTTGGGATAGGCTTATGCAGTATACGGGTTTTCTGCAGCCTGAGTGTACGAGATGCAGCTTACCGGAGTTCTGTATGCTGGCTGAACAGAGAGGCAGTTTACAGGAGTTCTACAGCCTGAGTGTAGTAGACACACTTTGTGGGAATTCTGTAGCTTGGGAGTAGGCATACGCAGTATGCGCACTTTCTGTAGCCTGAATATAGGAGATGCAGCATAAAGCAGTTCTGTAAGCTGGGTTACAGAGAGGCTGTTTACAGGAGTTCTGCAGCCTGAGTGTAGTAGACACACTTTCTGGGAATTCTGCAGGTTGGGAGTAGGCATACGCAGTATGCGCACTTTCTGTAGCCTGAATATAGGAGATGCAGCATAAAGCAGTTCTGTAGGCTGGGTGTACCGAGAGGCTGTGTACAGCAATTCTGTAGCCTGAGTGTAAGAGAATCACTTTATGGGAGCTCTGTAGGTTCTGACTAGACATATGCACTTTGCGGTATTTCTGTACCCTGCACGCAGGAGACCCAGTTCATAGGCATTCTGTAAGCTAGCTCTAGAGTAAGCCATTTGCAGTTCTGCATCCTGAGTGTAGTAGACATAGTTATGGGAGTTCTGTTGCTTGGGAGTAGACATACACAGTACGTGCGCTTTCTATAGCTTGAATGTAGGAGACGCAGTATAAAGCAATTCTGTAAGCTGAGTGTACACAGAGGCTGTTTACAGGTTTTCTGCAGCCTGAGTGTAGTAGACACACTTTGTGGGAATTCTGCAGCTTGGGAACAGCATACACAGTATACGGGTTTTCTGTAGCCTGAATGTAGGAGACGCAGCATAAAAGCAGTTCTGTAAGCTGGGTGTACCGAGAGGCTGTGTAGAGGTTTTCTGCAGCCTGAGTGTAGTAGACACAGTTTATGGGAGTTCTGTAAATTCTGAGACGGCTTATGCACTCTTCAGGATGTTTGTGGCATGACTATAGGAAAACACTTTACGGGAGATTTGCAACATGGATGTAGAGAGACACAGGTCGCAGCAGTTCTGCCGCCTGAATGTATAAGACACAGTTTATGGGAGTTCTGTGGCTTGGGAGTGAACATAAGCAGTATGCGCGCTTTCTGTAGCCTGAATGTAGGACATGCAGCATAAAGCAGTTCTCTAAGCTGGGTGTACCCAGATGCTGTTTACAGGAGTTCTGCAGCCTGAGTGTAGTAGACACACTTTGTGGGAATTCTGCAGGTTGTGATAGGCTTACGCAGTATACGGGTTTTCTGCAGCCTGAGTGTACGAGATGCAGCTTACCGGAGTTCTGTATGCTGGCTGAACAGAGAGGCAGTTTACAGGAGTTCTACAGCCTGAGTGTAGTAGACACACTTTGTGGGAATTCTGTAGCTTGGGAGTAGGCATACGCAGTATGCGCACTTTCTGTAGCCTGAATATAGGAGATGCAGCATAAAGCAGTTCTGTAAGCTGGGTTACAGAGAGGCTGTTTACAGGAGTTCTGCAGCCTGAGTGTAGTAGACACACTTTCTGGGAATTCTGCAGGTTGGGAGTAGGCATACGCAGTATGCGCACTTTCTGTAGCCTGAATATAGGAGATGCAGCATAAAGCAGTTCTGTAGGCTGGGTGTACCGAGAGGCTGTGTACAGCAATTCTGTAGCCTGAGTGTAAGAGAATCACTTTATGGGAGCTCTGTAGGTTCTGACTAGACATATGCACTTTGCGGTATTTCTGTAGCCTACACGCAGGAGACCCAGTTTATAGGCATTCTGTAAGCTAGCTCTAGAGTAAGCCATTTGCAGTTCTGCATCCTGAGTGTAGTAGACATAGTTATGGGAGTTCTGTTGCTTGGGAGTAGACATACGCAGTACGTGCGCTTTCTATAGCTTGAATGTAGGAGACGCAGTATAAAGCAATTCTGTAAGCTGAGTGTACACAGAGGCTGTTTACAGGTTTTCTGCAGCCTGAGTGTAGTAGACACACTTTGTGGGAATTCTGCAGCTTGGGAACAGCATACACAGTATACGGGTTTTCTGTAGCCTGAATGTAGGAGACGCAGCATAAAGCAGTTCTGTAAGCTGGGTGTACCGAGAGGCTGTGTACAGGTTTTCTGCAGCCTGAGTGTAGTAGACACAGTTTATGGGAGTTCTGTAAATTCTGAGACGGCTTATGCACTCTTCAGGATGTTTGTGGCATGACTATAGGAAAACACTTTACGGGAGATTTGTAACAAGGATGTAGAGAGACACAGATCGCAGCAGTTCTCCAGCCTGAATGTAAAAGACACAGTTTGTGGGAGTTCTGTTGCTTCCGAGTAGGCATATGCAGTATGCGCGCTTTCTGTAGCCTGAATATAGGAGATGCAGCATAAAGCAGTTCTGTAAGCTGGGTTACAGAGAGGCTGTTTACAGGAGTTCTGCAGCCTGAGTGTAGTAGACACACTTTCTGGGAATTCTGCAGGTTGGGAGTAGGCATACGCAGTATGCGCACTTTCTGTAGCCTGAATATAGGAGATGCAGCATAAAGCAGTTCTGTAGGCTGGGTGTACCGAGAGGCTGTGTACAGCAATTCTGTAGCCTGAGTGTAAGAGAATCACTTTATGGGAGCTCTGTAGGTTCTGACTAGACATATGCACTTTGCGGTATTTCTGTAGCCTACACGCAGGAGACCCAGTTTATAGGCATTCTGTAAGCTAGCTCTAGAGTAAGCCATTTGCAGTTCTGCATCCTGAGTGTAGTAGACATAGTTATGGGAGTTCTGTTGCTTGGGAGTAGACATACGCAGTACGTGCGCTTTCTATAGCTTGAATGTAGGAGACGCAGTATAAAGCAATTCTGTAAGCTGAGTGTACACAGAGGCTGTTTACAGGTTTTCTGCAGCCTGAGTGTAGTAGACACACTTTGTGGGAATTCTGCAGCTTGGGAATAGGCATACACAGTATACGGGTTTTCTGTAGCCTGAATGTAGGAGACGCAGCATAAAGCAGTTCTGTAAGCTGGGTGTACCGAGAGGCTGTGTACAGGTTTTCTGCAGCCTGAGTGTAGTAGACACAGTTTATGGGAGTTCTGTAAATTCTGAGACGGCTTATGCACTCTTCAGGATGTTTGTGGCATGACTATAGGAAAACACTTTACGGGAGATTTGTAACAAGGATGTAGAGAGACACAGATCGCAGCAGTTCTCCAGCCTGAATGTAAAGACACAGTTTGTGGGAGTTCTGTTGCTTCCGAGTAGGCATACGCAGTATGCGCACTTTCTGTAGCCTGAATATAGGAGATGCAGCATAAAGCAGTTCTGTAAGCTGGGTTACAGAGAGGCTGTTTACAGGAGTTCTGCAGCCTGAGTGTAGTAGACACACTTTCTGGGAATTCTGCAGGTTGGGAGTAGGCATACGCAGTATGCGCACTTTCTGTAGCCTGAATATAGGAGTTGCAGCATAAAGCAGTTCTGTAGGCTGGGTGTACCGAGAGGCTGTGTACAGCAATTCTGTAGCCTGAGTGTAAGAGAATCACTTTATGGGAGCTCTGTAGGTTCTGACTAGACATATGCACTTTGCGGTATTTCTGTAGCCTACACGCAGGAGACCCAGTTTATAGGCATTCTGTAAGCTAGCTCTAGAGTAAGCCATTTGCAGTTCTGCATCCTGAGTGTAGTAGACATAGTTATGGGAGTTCTGTTGCTTGGGAGTAGACATACGCAGTACGTGCGCTTTCTATAGCTTGAATGTAGGAGACGCAGTATAAAGCAATTCTGTAAGCTGAGTGTACACAGAGGCTGTTTACAGGTTTTCTGCAGCCTGAGTGTAGTAGACACACTTTGTGGGAATTCTGCAGCTTGGGAACAGCATACACAGTATACGGGTTTTCTGTAGCCTGAATGTAGGAGACGCAGCATAAAGCAGTTCTGTAAGCTGGGTGTACCGAGAGGCTGTGTAGAGGTTTTCTGCAGCCTGAGTGTAGTAGACACAGTTTATGGGAGTTCTGTAAATTCTGAGATGGCTTATGCACTCTTCAGGATGTTTGTGGCATGACTATAGGAAAACACTTTACGGGAGATTTGTAACAAGGATGTAGAGAGACACAGATCGCAGCAGTTCTCCAGCCTGAATGTAAAGACACAGTTTGTGGGAGTTCTGTTGCTTCCGAGTAGGCATATGCAGTATGCGCGCTTTCTGTAGCCTGAATGTAGGACATGCAGCATAAAGCAGTTCTCTAAGCTGGGTGTACCCAGATGCTGTTTACAGGAGTAATGCAGCCTGAGTGTAGTAGACACACTTTGTGGGAATTCTGCAGGTTGGGATAGGCTTATGCAGTATACGGGTTTTCTGCAGCCTGAGTGTACGAGATGCAGCTTACCGGAGTTCTGTATGCTGGCTGAACAGAGAGGCAGTTTACAGGAGTTCTACAGCCTGAGTGTAGTAGACACACTTTGTGGGAATTCTGTAGCTTGGGAGTAGGCATACGCAGTATGCGCACTTTCTGTAGCCTGAATATAGGAGATGCAGCATAAAGCAGTTCTGTAAGCTGGGTTACAGAGAGGCTGTTTACAGGAGTTCTGCAGCCTGAGTGTAGTAGACACACTTTCTGGGAATTCTGCAGGTTGGGAGTAGGCATACGCAGTATGCGCACTTTCTGTAGCCTGAATATAGGAGATGCAGCATAAAGCAGTTCTGTAGGCTGGGTGTACCGAGAGGCTGTGTACAGCAATTCTGTAGCCTGAGTGTAAGAGAATCACTTTATGGGAGCTCTGTAGGTTCTGACTAGACATATGCACTTTGCGGTATTTCTGTAGCCTACACGCAGGAGACCCAGTTCATAGGCATTCTGTAAGCTAGCTCTAGAGTAAGCCATTTGCAGTTCTGCATCCTGAGTGTAGTAGACATAGTTATGGGAGTTCTGTTGCTTGGGAGTAGACATACACAGTACGTGCGCTTTCTATAGCTTGAATGTAGGAGACGCAGTATAAAGCAATTCTGTAAGCTGAGTGTACACAGAGGCTGTTTACAGGTTTTCTGCAGCCTGAGTGTAGTAGACACACTTTGTGGGAATTCTGCAGCTTGGGAACAGCATACACAGTATACGGGTTTTCTGTAGCCTGAATGTAGGAGACGCAGCATAAAGCAGTTCTGTAAGCTGGGTGTACCGAGAGGCTGTGTAGAGGTTTTCTGCAGCCTGAGTGTAGTAGACACAGTTTATGGGAGTTCTGTAAATTCTGAGACGGCTTATGCACTCTTCAGGATGTTTGTGGCATGACTATAGGAAAACACTTTACGGGAGATTTGCAACATGGATGTAGAGAGACACAGGTCGCAGCAGTTCTGCCGCCTGAATGTATAAGACACAGTTTATGGGAGTTCTGTGGCTTGGGAGTGAACATAAGCAGTATGCGCGCTTTCTGTAGCCTGAATGTAGGACATGCAGCATAAAGCAGTTCTCTAAGCTGGGTGTACCCAGATGCTGTTTACAGGAGTTCTGCAGCCTGAGTGTAGTAGACACACTTTGTGGGAATTCTGCAGGTTGTGATAGGCTTACGCAGTATACGGGTTTTCTGCAGCCTGAGTGTACGAGATGCAGCTTACCGGAGTTCTGTATGCTGGCTGAACAGAGAGGCAGTTTACAGGAGTTCTACAGCCTGAGTGTAGTAGACACACTTTGTGGGAATTCTGTAGCTTGGGAGTAGGCATACGCAGTATGCGCACTTTCTGTAGCCTGAATATAGGAGATGCAGCATAAAGCAGTTCTGTAAGCTGGGTTACAGAGAGGCTGTTTACAGGAGTTCTGCAGCCTGAGTGTAGTAGACACACTTTCTGGGAATTCTGCAGGTTGGGAGTAGGCATACGCAGTATGCGCACTTTCTGTAGCCTGAATATAGGAGATGCAGCATAAAGCAGTTCTGTAGGCTGGGTGTACCGAGAGGCTGTGTACAGCAATTCTGTAGCCTGAGTGTAAGAGAATCACTTTATGGGAGCTCTGTAGGTTCTGACTAGACATATGCACTTTGCGGTATTTCTGTAGCCTACACGCAGGAGACCCAGTTTATAGGCATTCTGTAAGCTAGCTCTAGAGTAAGCCATTTGCAGTTCTGCATCCTGAGTGTAGTAGACATAGTTATGGGAGTTCTGTTGCTTGGGAGTAGACATACGCAGTACGTGCGCTTTCTATAGCTTGAATGTAGGAGACGCAGTATAAAGCAATTCTGTAAGCTGAGTGTACACAGAGGCTGTTTACAGGTTTTCTGCAGCTTGAGTGTAGTAGACACACTTTGTGGGAATTCTGCAGCTTGGGAATAGGCATACACAGTATACGGGTTTTCTGTAGCCTGAATGTAGGAGACGCAGCATAAAGCAGTTCTGTAAGCTGGGTGTACCGAGAGGCTGTGTACAGGTTTTCTGCAGCCTGAGTGTAGTAGACACAGTTTATGGGAGTTCTGTAAATGCTGAGACGGCTTATGCACTCTTCAGGATGTTTGTGGCATGACTATAGGAAAACACTTTACGGGAGATTTGTAACAAGGATGTAGAGAGACACAGATCGCAGCAGTTCTCCAGCCTGAATGTAAAGACACAGTTTGTGGGAGTTCTGTTGCTTCCGAGTAGGCATACGCAGTATGCGCACTTTCTGTAGCCTGAATATAGGAGATGCAGCATAAAGCAGTTCTGTAAGCTGGGTTACAGAGAGGCTGTTTACAGGAGTTCTGCAGCCTGAGTGTAGTAGACACACTTTCTGGGAATTCTGCAGGTTGGGAGTAGGCATACGCAGTATGCGCACTTTCTGTAGCCTGAATATAGGAGTTGCAGCATAAAGCAGTTCTGTAGGCTGGGTGTACCGAGAGGCTGTGTACAGCAATTCTGTAGCCTGAGTGTAAGAGAATCACTTTATGGGAGCTCTGTAGGTTCTGACTAGACATATGCACTTTGCGGTATTTCTGTAGCCTACACGCAGGAGACCCAGTTTATAGGCATTCTGTAAGCTAGCTCTAGAGTAAGCCATTTGCAGTTCTGCATCCTGAGTGTAGTAGACATAGTTATGGGAGTTCTGTTGCTTGGGAGTAGACATACGCAGTACGTGCGCTTTCTATAGCTTGAATGTAGGAGACGCAGTATAAAGCAATTCTGTAAGCTGAGTGTACACAGAGGCTGTTTACAGGTTTTCTGCAGCCTGAGTGTAGTAGACACACTTTGTGGGAATTCTGCAGCTTGGGAACAGCATACACAGTATACGGGTTTTCTGTAGCCTGAATGTAGGAGACGCAGCATAAAGCAGTTCTGTAAGCTGGGTGTACCGAGAGGCTGTGTAGAGGTTTTCTGCAGCCTGAGTGTAGTAGACACAGTTTATGGGAGTTCTGTAAATTCTGAGATGGCTTATGCACTCTTCAGGATGTTTGTGGCATGACTATAGGAAAACACTTTACGGGAGATTTGTAACAAGGATGTAGAGAGACACAGATCGCAGCAGTTCTCCAGCCTGAATGTAAAGACACAGTTTGTGGGAGTTCTGTTGCTTCCGAGTAGGCATATGCAGTATGCGCGCTTTCTGTAGCCTGAATGTAGGACATGCAGCATAAAGCAGTTCTCTAAGCTGGGTGTACCCAGATGCTGTTTACAGGAGTAATGCAGCCTGAGTGTAGTAGACACACTTTGTGGGAATTCTGCAGGTTGGGATAGGCTTATGCAGTATACGGGTTTTCTGCAGCCTGAGTGTACGAGATGCAGCTTACCGGAGTTCTGTATGCTGGCTGAACAGAGAGGCAGTTTACAGGAGTTCTACAGCCTGAGTGTAGTAGACACACTTTGTGGGAATTCTGTAGCTTGGGAGTAGGCATACGCAGTATGCGCACTTTCTGTAGCCTGAATATAGGAGATGCAGCATAAAGCAGTTCTGTAAGCTGGGTTACAGAGAGGCTGTTTACAGGAGTTCTGCAGCCTGAGTGTAGTAGACACACTTTCTGGGAATTCTGCAGGTTGGGAGTAGGCATACGCAGTATGCGCACTTTCTGTAGCCTGAATATAGGAGATGCAGCATAAAGCAGTTCTGTAGGCTGGGTGTACCGAGAGGCTGTGTACAGCAATTCTGTAGCCTGAGTGTAAGAGAATCACTTTATGGGAGCTCTGTAGGTTCTGACTAGACATATGCACTTTGCGGTATTTCTGTAGCCTGCACGCAGGAGACCCAGTTCATAGGCATTCTGTAAGCTAGCTCTAGAGTAAGCCATTTGCAGTTCTGCATCCTGAGTGTAGTAGACATAGTTATGGGAGTTCTGTTGCTTGGGAGTAGACATACACAGTACGTGCGCTTTCTATAGCTTGAATGTAGGAGACGCAGTATAAAGCAATTCTGTAAGCTGAGTGTACACAGAGGCTGTTTACAGGTTTTCTGCAGCCTGAGTTTAGTAGACACACTTTGTGGGAATTCTGCAGCTTGGGAACAGCATACACAGTATACGGGTTTTCTGTAGCCTGAATGTAGGAGACGCAGCATAAAAGCAGTTCTGTAAGCTGGGTGTACCGAGAGGCTGTGTACAGGTTTTCTGCAGCCTGAGTGTAGTAGACACAGTTTATGGGAGTTCTGTAAATTCTGAGACGGCTTATGCACTCTTCAGGATGTTTGTGGCATGACTATAGGAAAACACTTTACGGGAGATTTGCAACATGGATGTAGAGAGACACAGGTCGCAGCAGTTCTGCCGCCTGAATGTATAAGACACAGTTTATGGGAGTTCTGTGGCTTGGGAGTGAGCATAAGCAGTATGTGCGCTTTCTGTAGCCTGAATGTACGACATGCAGCATAAAGCAGTTCTCTAAGCTGGGTGTACCCAGATGCTGTTTACAGGAGTTCTGCAGCCTGAGTGTAGTAGACACACTTTGTGGGAATTCTGCAGGTTGGGATAGGCTTATGCAGTATACGGGTTTTCTGCAGCCTGAGTGTACGAGATGCAGCTTACCGGAGTTCTGTATGCTGGCTGAACAGAGAGGCAGTTTACAGGAGTTCTACAGCCTGAGTGTAGTAGACACACTTTGTGGGAATTCTGTAGCTTGGGAGTAGGCATACGCAGTATGCGCACTTTCTGTAGCCTGAATATAGGAGATGCAGCATAAAGCAGTTCTGTAAGCTGGGTTACAGAGAGGCTGTTTACAGGAGTTCTGCAGCCTGAGTGTAGTAGACACACTTTCTGGGAATTCTGCAGGTTGGGAGTAGGCATACGCAGTATGCGCACTTTCTGTAGCCTGAATATAGGAGTTGCAGCATAAAGCAGTTCTGTAGGCTGGGTGTACCGAGAGGCTGTGTACAGCAATTCTGTAGCCTGAGTGTAAGAGAATCACTTTATGGGAGCTCTGTAGGTTCTGACTAGACATATGCACTTTGCGGTATTTCTGTAGCCTACACGCAGGAGACCCAGTTCATAGGCATTCTGTAAGCTAGCTCTAGAGTAAGCCATTTGCAGTTCTGCATCCTGAGTGTAGTAGACATAGTTATGGGAGTTCTGTTGCTTGGGAGTAGACATACGCAGTACGTGCGCTTTCTATAGCTTGAATGTAGGAGACGCAGTATAAAGCAATTCTGTAAGCTGAGTGTACACAGAGGCTGTTTACAGGTTTTCTGCAGCCTGAGTGTAGTAGACACACTTTGTGGGAATTCTGCAGCTTGGGAACAGCATACACAGTATACGGGTTTTCTGTAGCCTGAATGTAGGAGACGCAGCATAAAGCATTCTGTAAGCTGGGTGTACCGAGAGGCTGTGTAGAGGTTTTCTGCAGCCTGAGTGTAGTAGACACAGTTTATGGGAGTTCTGTAAATTCTGAGACGGCTTATGCACTCTTCAGGATGTTTGTGGCATGACTATAGGAAAACACTTTACGGGAGATTTGCAACATGGATGTAGAGAGACACAGGTCGCAGCAGTTCTGCCGCCTGAATGTATAAGACACAGTTTATGGGAGTTCTGTGGCTTGGGAGTGAGCATAAGCAGTATGCGCGCTTTCTGTAGCCTGAATGTAGGACATGCAGCATAAAGCAGTTCTCTAAGCTGGGTGTACCCAGATGCTGTTTACAGGAGTAATGCAGCCTGAGTGTAGTAGACACACTTTGTGGGAATTCTGCAGGTTGGGATAGGCTTATGCAGTATACGGGTTTTCTGCAGCCTGAGTGTACGAGATGCAGCTTACCGGAGTTCTGTATGCTGGCTGAACAGAGAGGCAGTTTACAGGAGTTCTACAGCCTGAGTGTAGTAGACACACTTTGTGGGAATTCTGTAGCTTGGGAGTAGGCATACGCAGTATGCGCACTTTCTGTAGCCTGAATATAGGAGATGCAGCATAAAGCAGTTCTGTAAGCTGGGTTACAGAGAGGCTGTTTACAGGAGTTCTGCAGCCTGAGTGTAGTAGACACACTTTCTGGGAATTCTGCAGGTTGGGAGTAGGCATACGCAGTATGCGCACTTTCTGTAGCCTGAATATAGGAGATGCAGCATAAAGCAGTTCTGTAGGCTGGGTGTACCGAGAGGCTGTGTACAGCAATTCTGTAGCCTGAGTGTAAGAGAATCACTTTATGGGAGCTCTGTAGGTTCTGACTAGACATATGCACTTTGCGGTATTTCTGTAGCCTACACGCAGGAGACCCAGTTCATAGGCATTCTGTAAGCTAGCTCTAGAGTAAGCCATTTGCAGTTCTGCATCCTGAGTGTAGTAGACATAGTTATGGGAGTTCTGTTGCTTGGGAGTAGACATACACAGTACGTGCGCTTTCTATAGCTTGAATGTAGGAGACGCAGTATAAAGCAATTCTGTAAGCTGAGTGTACACAGAGGCTGTTTACAGGTTTTCTGCAGCCTGAGTGTAGTAGACACACTTTGTGGGAATTCTGCAGCTTGGGAACAGCATACACAGTATACGGGTTTTCTGTAGCCTGAATGTAGGAGACGCAGCATAAAGCAGTTCTGTAAGCTGGGTGTACCGAGAGGCTGTGTACAGGTTTTCTGCAGCCTGAGTGTAGTAGACACAGTTTATGGGAGTTCTGTAAATTCTGAGATGGCTTATGCACTCTTCAGGATGTTTGTGGCATGACTATAGGAAAACACTTTACGGGAGATTTGTAACAAGGATGTAGAGAGACACAGATCGCAGCAGTTCTCCAGCCTGAATGTAAAGACACAGTTTGTGGGAGTTCTGTTGCTTCCGAGTAGGCATATGCACTATGCGCGCTTTCTGTAGCCTGAATGTAGGACATGCAGCATAAAGCAGTTCTCTAAGCTGGGTGTACCCAGATGCTGTTTACAGGAGTAATGCAGCCTGAGTGTAGTAGACACACTTTGTGGGAATTCTGCAGGTTGGGATAGGCTTATGCAGTATACGGGTTTTCTGCAGCCTGAGTGTACGAGATGCAGCTTACCGTAGTTCTGTATGCTGGCTGAACAGAGAGGCAGTTTACAGGAGTTCTACAGCCTGAGTGTAGTAGACACACTTTGTGGGAATTCTGTAGCTTGGGAGTAGGCATACGCAGTATGCGCACTTTCTGTAGCCTGAATATAGGAGATGCAGCATAAAGCAGTTCTGTAAGCTGGGTTACAGAGAGGCTGTTTACAGGAGTTCTGCAGCCTGAGTGTAGTAGACACACTTTGTGGGAATTCTGCAGGTTGGGAGTAGGCATACGCAGTATGCGCACTTTCTGTAGCCTGAATATAGGAGATGCAGCATAAAGCAGTTCTGTAGGCTGGGTGTACCGAGAGGCTGTGTACAGCAATTCTGTAGCCTGAGTGTAAGAGAATCACTTTATGGGAGCTCTGTAGGTTCTGACTAGACATATGCACTTTGCGGTATTTCTGTAGCCTGCACGCAGGAGACCCAGTTCATAGGCATTCTGTAAGCTAGCTCTAGAGTAAGCCATTTGCAGTTCTGCATCCTGAGTGTAGTAGACATAGTTATGGGAGTTCTGTTGCTTGGGAGTAGACATACACAGTACGTGCGCTTTCTATAGCTTGAATGTAGGAGACGCAGTATAAAGCAATTCTGTAAGCTGAGTGTACACAGAGGCTGTTTACAGGTTTTCTGCAGCCTGAGTGTAGTAGACACACTTTGTGGGAATTCTGCAGCTTGGGAACAGCATACACAGTATACGGGTTTTCTGTAGCCTGAATGTAGGAGACGCAGCATAAAAGCAGTTCTGTAAGCTGGGTGTACCGAGAGGCTGTGTACAGGTTTTCTGCAGCCTGAGTGTAGTAGACACAGTTTATGGGAGTTCTGTAAATTCTGAGACGGCTTATGCACTCTTCAGGATGTTTGTGGCATGACTATAGGAAAACACTTTACGGGAGATTTGCAACATGGATGTAGAGAGACACAGGTCGCAGCAGTTCTGCCGCCTGAATGTATAAGACACAGTTTATGGGAGTTCTGTGGCTTGGGAGTGAGCATAAGCAGTATGTGCGCTTTCTGTAGCCTGAATGTACGACATGCAGCATAAAGCAGTTCTCTAAGCTGGGTGTACCCAGATGCTGTTTACAGGAGTTCTGCAGCCTGAGTGTAGTAGACACACTTTGTGGGAATTCTGCAGGTTGGGATAGGCTTATGCAGTATACGGGTTTTCTGCAGCCTGAGTGTACGAGATGCAGCTTACCGGAGTTCTGTATGCTGGCTGAACAGAGAGGCAGTTTACAGGAGTTCTACAGCCTGAGTGTAGTAGACACACTTTGTGGGAATTCTGTAGCTTGGGAGTAGGCATACGCAGTATGCGCACTTTCTGTAGCCTGAATATAGGAGATGCAGCATAAAGCAGTTCTGTAAGCTGGGTTACAGAGAGGCTGTTTACAGGAGTTCTGCAGCCTGAGTGTAGTAGACACACTTTCTGGGAATTCTGCAGGTTGGGAGTAGGCATACGCAGTATGCGCACTTTCTGTAGCCTGAATATAGGAGTTGCAGCATAAAGCAGTTCTGTAGGCTGGGTGTACCGAGAGGCTGTGTACAGCAATTCTGTAGCCTGAGTGTAAGAGAATCACTTTATGGGAGCTCTGTAGGTTCTGACTAGACATATGCACTTTGCGGTATTTCTGTAGCCTACACGCAGGAGACCCAGTTTATAGGCATTCTGTAAGCTAGCTCTAGAGTAAGCCATTTGCAGTTCTGCATCCTGAGTGTAGTAGACATAGTTATGGGAGTTCTGTTGCTTGGGAGTAGACATACGCAGTACGTGCGCTTTCTATAGCTTGAATGTAGGAGACGCAGTATAAAGCAATTCTGTAAGCTGAGTGTACACAGAGGCTGTTTACAGGTTTTCTGCAGCCTGAGTGTAGTAGACACACTTTGTGGGAATTCTGCAGCTTGGGAACAGCATACACAGTATACGGGTTTTCTGTAGCCTGAATGTAGGAGACGCAGCATAAAGCATTCTGTAAGCTGGGTGTACCGAGAGGCTGTGTAGAGGTTTTCTGCAGCCTGAGTGTAGTAGACACAGTTTATGGGAGTTCTGTAAATTCTGAGACGGCTTATGCACTCTTCAGGATGTTTGTGGCATGACTATAGGAAAACACTTTACGGGAGATTTGCAACATGGATGTAGAGAGACACAGGTCGCAGCAGTTCTGCCGCCTGAATGTATAAGACACAGTTTATGGGAGTTCTGTGGCTTGGGAGTGAGCATAAGCAGTATGCGCGCTTTCTGTAGCCTGAATGTAGGACATGCAGCATAAAGCAGTTCTCTAAGCTGGGTGTACCCAGATGCTGTTTACAGGAGTAATGCAGCCTGAGTGTAGTAGACACACTTTGTGGGAATTCTGCAGGTTGGGATAGGCTTATGCAGTATACGGGTTTTCTGCAGCCTGAGTGTACGAGATGCAGCTTACCGGAGTTCTGTATGCTGGCTGAACAGAGAGGCAGTTTACAGGAGTTCTACAGCCTGAGTGTAGTAGACACACTTTGTGGGAATTCTGTAGCTTGGGAGTAGGCATACGCAGTATGCGCACTTTCTGTAGCCTGAATATAGGAGATGCAGCATAAAGCAGTTCTGTAAGCTGGGTTACAGAGAGGCTGTTTACAGGAGTTCTGCAGCCTGAGTGTAGTAGACACACTTTCTGGGAATTCTGCAGGTTGGGAGTAGGCATACGCAGTATGCGCACTTTCTGTAGCCTGAATATAGGAGATGCAGCATAAAGCAGTTCTGTAGGCTGGGTGTACCGAGAGGCTGTGTACAGCAATTCTGTAGCCTGAGTGTAAGAGAATCACTTTATGGGAGCTCTGTAGGTTCTGACTAGACATATGCACTTTGCGGTATTTCTGTAGCCTACACGCAGGAGACCCAGTTCATAGGCATTCTGTAAGCTAGCTCTAGAGTAAGCCATTTGCAGTTCTGCATCCTGAGTGTAGTAGACATAGTTATGGGAGTTCTGTTGCTTGGGAGTAGACATACACAGTACGTGCGCTTTCTATAGCTTGAATGTAGGAGACGCAGTATAAAGCAATTCTGTAAGCTGAGTGTACACAGAGGCTGTTTACAGGTTTTCTGCAGCCTGAGTGTAGTAGACACACTTTGTGGGAATTCTGCAGCTTGGGAACAGCATACACAGTATACGGGTTTTCTGTAGCCTGAATGTAGGAGACGCAGCATAAAGCAGTTCTGTAAGCTGGGTGTACCGAGAGGCTGTGTAGAGGTTTTCTGCAGCCTGAGTGTAGTAGACACAGTTTATGGGAGTTCTGTAAATTCTGAGATGGCTTATGCACTCTTCAGGATGTTTGTGGCATGACTATAGGAAAACACTTTACGGGAGATTTGTAACAAGGATGTAGAGAGACACAGATCGCAGCAGTTCTCCAGCCTGAATGTAAAGACACAGTTTGTGGGAGTTCTGTTGCTTCCGAGTAGGCATATGCAGTATGCGCGCTTTCTGTAGCCTGAATGTAGGACATGCAGCATAAAGCAGTTCTCTAAGCTGGGTGTACCCAGATGCTGTTTACAGGAGTAATGCAGCCTGAGTGTAGTAGACACACTTTGTGGGAATTCTGCAGGTTGGGATAGGCTTATGCAGTATACGGGTTTTCTGCAGCCTGAGTGTACGAGATGCAGCTTACCGGAGTTCTGTATGCTGGCTGAACAGAGAGGCAGTTTACAGGAGTTCTACAGCCTGAGTGTAGTAGACACACTTTGTGGGAATTCTGTAGCTTGGGAGTAGGCATACGCAGTATGCGCACTTTCTGTAGCCTGAATATAGGAGATGCAGCATAAAGCAGTTCTGTAAGCTGGGTTACAGAGAGGCTGTTTACAGGAGTTCTGCAGCCTGAGTGTAGTAGACACACTTTCTGGGAATTCTGCAGGTTGGGAGTAGGCATACGCAGTATGCGCACTTTCTGTAGCCTGAATATAGGAGATGCAGCATAAAGCAGTTCTGTAGGCTGGGTGTACCGAGAGGCTGTGTACAGCAATTCTGTAGCCTGAGTGTAAGAGAATCACTTTATGGGAGCTCTGTAGGTTCTGACTAGACATATGCACTTTGCGGTATTTCTGTAGCCTGCACGCAGGAGACCCAGTTCATAGGCATTCTGTAAGCTAGCTCTAGAGTAAGCCATTTGCAGTTCTGCATCCTGAGTGTAGTAGACATAGTTATGGGAGTTCTGTTGCTTGGGAGTAGACATACACAGTACGTGCGCTTTCTATAGCTTGAATGTAGGAGACGCAGTATAAAGCAATTCTGTAAGCTGAGTGTACACAGAGGCTGTTTACAGGTTTTCTGCAGCCTGAGTGTAGTAGACACACTTTGTGGGAATTCTGCAGCTTGGGAACAGCATACACAGTATACGGGTTTTCTGTAGCCTGAATGTAGGAGACGCAGCATAAAAGCAGTTCTGTAAGCTGGGTGTACCGAGAGGCTGTGTACAGGTTTTCTGCAGCCTGAGTGTAGTAGACACAGTTTATGGGAGTTCTGTAAATTCTGAGACGGCTTATGCACTCTTCAGGATGTTTGTGGCATGACTATAGGAAAACACTTTACGGGAGATTTGCAACATGGATGTAGAGAGACACAGGTCGCAGCAGTTCTGCCGCCTGAATGTATAAGACACAGTTTATGGGAGTTCTGTGGCTTGGGAGTGAGCATAAGCAGTATGTGCGCTTTCTGTAGCCTGAATGTACGACATGCAGCATAAAGCAGTTCTCTAAGCTGGGTGTACCCAGATGCTGTTTACAGGAGTTCTGCAGCCTGAGTGTAGTAGACACACTTTGTGGGAATTCTGCAGGTTGGGATAGGCTTATGCAGTATACGGGTTTTCTGCAGCCTGAGTGTACGAGATGCAGCTTACCGGAGTTCTGTATGCTGGCTGAACAGAGAGGCAGTTTACAGGAGTTCTACAGCCTGAGTGTAGTAGACACACTTTGTGGGAATTCTGTAGCTTGGGAGTAGGCATACGCAGTATGCGCACTTTCTGTAGCCTGAATATAGGAGATGCAGCATAAAGCAGTTCTGTAAGCTGGGTTACAGAGAGGCTGTTTACAGGAGTTCTGCAGCCTGAGTGTAGTAGACACACTTTCTGGGAATTCTGCAGGTTGGGAGTAGGCATACGCAGTATGCGCACTTTCTGTAGCCTGAATATAGGAGTTGCAGCATAAAGCAGTTCTGTAGGCTGGGTGTACCGAGAGGCTGTGTACAGCAATTCTGTAGCCTGAGTGTAAGAGAATCACTTTATGGGAGCTCTGTAGGTTCTGACTAGACATATGCACTTTGCGGTATTTCTGTAGCCTACACGCAGGAGACCCAGTTTATAGGCATTCTGTAAGCTAGCTCTAGAGTAAGCCATTTGCAGTTCTGCATCCTGAGTGTAGTAGACATAGTTATGGGAGTTCTGTTGCTTGGGAGTAGACATACGCAGTACGTGCGCTTTCTATAGCTTGAATGTAGGAGACGCAGTATAAAGCAATTCTGTAAGCTGAGTGTACACAGAGGCTGTTTACAGGTTTTCTGCAGCCTGAGTGTAGTAGACACACTTTGTGGGAATTCTGCAGCTTGGGAACAGCATACACAGTATACGGGTTTTCTGTAGCCTGAATGTAGGAGACGCAGCATAAAGCATTCTGTAAGCTGGGTGTACCGAGAGGCTGTGTAGAGGTTTTCTGCAGCCTGAGTGTAGTAGACACAGTTTATGGGAGTTCTGTAAATTCTGAGACGGCTTATGCACTCTTCAGGATGTTTGTGGCATGACTATAGGAAAACACTTTACGGGAGATTTGCAACATGGATGTAGAGAGACACAGGTCGCAGCAGTTCTGCCGCCTGAATGTATAAGACACAGTTTATGGGAGTTCTGTGGCTTGGGAGTGAGCATAAGCAGTATGCGCGCTTTCTGTAGCCTGAATGTAGGACATGCAGCATAAAGCAGTTCTCTAAGCTGGGTGTACCCAGATGCTGTTTACAGGAGTAATGCAGCCTGAGTGTAGTAGACACACTTTGTGGGAATTCTGCAGGTTGGGATAGGCTTATGCAGTATACGGGTTTTCTGCAGCCTGAGTGTACGAGATGCAGCTTACCGGAGTTCTGTATGCTGGCTGAACAGAGAGGCAGTTTACAGGAGTTCTACAGCCTGAGTGTAGTAGACACACTTTGTGGGAATTCTGTAGCTTGGGAGTAGGCATACGCAGTATGCGCACTTTCTGTAGCCTGAATATAGGAGATGCAGCATAAAGCAGTTCTGTAAGCTGGGTTACAGAGAGGCTGTTTACAGGAGTTCTGCAGCCTGAGTGTAGTAGACACACTTTCTGGGAATTCTGCAGGTTGGGAGTAGGCATACGCAGTATGCGCACTTTCTGTAGCCTGAATATAGGAGATGCAGCATAAAGCAGTTCTGTAGGCTGGGTGTACCGAGAGGCTGTGTACAGCAATTCTGTAGCCTGAGTGTAAGAGAATCACTTTATGGGAGCTCTGTAGGTTCTGACTAGACATATGCACTTTGCGGTATTTCTGTAGCCTACACGCAGGAGACCCAGTTCATAGGCATTCTGTAAGCTAGCTCTAGAGTAAGCCATTTGCAGTTCTGCATCCTGAGTGTAGTAGACATAGTTATGGGAGTTCTGTTGCTTGGGAGTAGACATACACAGTACGTGCGCTTTCTATAGCTTGAATGTAGGAGACGCAGTATAAAGCAATTCTGTAAGCTGAGTGTACACAGAGGCTGTTTACAGGTTTTCTGCAGCCTGAGTGTAGTAGACACACTTTGTGGGAATTCTGCAGCTTGGGAACAGCATACACAGTATACGGGTTTTCTGTAGCCTGAATGTAGGAGACGCAGCATAAAGCAGTTCTGTAAGCTGGGTGTACCGAGAGGCTGTGTACAGGTTTTCTGCAGCCTGAGTGTAGTAGACACAGTTTATGGGAGTTCTGTAAATTCTGAGATGGCTTATGCACTCTTCAGGATGTTTGTGGCATGACTATAGGAAAACACTTTACGGGAGATTTGTAACAAGGATGTAGAGAGACACAGATCGCAGCAGTTCTCCAGCCTGAATGTAAAGACACAGTTTGTGGGAGTTCTGTTGCTTCCGAGTAGGCATATGCAGTATGCGCGCTTTCTGTAGCCTGAATGTAGGACATGCAGCATAAAGCAGTTCTCTAAGCTGGGTGTACCCAGATGCTGTTTACAGGAGTAATGCAGCCTGAGTGTAGTAGACACACTTTGTGGGAATTCTGCAGGTTGGGATAGGCTTATGCAGTATACGGGTTTTCTGCAGCCTGAGTGTACGAGATGCAGCTTACCGGAGTTCTGTATGCTGGCTGAACAGAGAGGCAGTTTACAGGAGTTCTACAGCCTGAGTGTAGTAGACACACTTTGTGGGAATTCTGTAGCTTGGGAGTAGGCATACGCAGTATGCGCACTTTCTGTAGCCTGAATATAGGAGATGCAGCATAAAGCAGTTCTGTAAGCTGGGTTACAGAGAGGCTGTTTACAGGAGTTCTGCAGCCTGAGTGTAGTAGACACACTTTCTGGGAATTCTGCAGGTTGGGAGTAGGCATACGCAGTATGCGCACTTTCTGTAGCCTGAATATAGGAGATGCAGCATAAAGCAGTTCTGTAGGCTGGGTGTACCGAGAGGCTGTGTACAGCAATTCTGTAGCCTGAGTGTAAGAGAATCACTTTATGGGAGCTCTGTAGGTTCTGACTAGACATATGCACTTTGCGGTATTTCTGTAGCCTACACGCAGGAGACCCAGTTCATAGGCATTCTGTAAGCTAGCTCTAGAGTAAGCCATTTGCAGTTCTGCATCCTGAGTGTAGTAGACATAGTTATGGGAGTTCTGTTGCTTGGGAGTAGACATACACAGTACGTGCGCTTTCTATAGCTTGAATGTAGGAGACGCAGTATAAAGCAATTCTGTAAGCTGAGTGTACACAGAGGCTGTTTACAGGTTTTCTGCAGCCTGAGTGTAGTAGACACACTTTGTGGGAATTCTGCAGCTTGGGAACAGCATACACAGTATACGGGTTTTCTGTAGCCTGAATGTAGGAGACGCAGCATAAAGCAGTTCTGTAAGCTGGGTGTACCGAGAGGCTGTGTAGAGGTTTTCTGCAGCCTGAGTGTAGTAGACACAGTTTATGGGAGTTCTGTAAATTCTGAGACGGCTTATGCACTCTTCAGGATGTTTGTGGCATGACTATAGGAAAACACTTTACGGGAGATTTGCAACATGGATGTAGAGAGACACAGGTCGCAGCAGTTCTGCCGCCTGAATGTATAAGACACAGTTTATGGGAGTTCTGTGGCTTGGGAGTGAACATAAGCAGTATGCGCGCTTTCTGTAGCCTGAATGTAGGACATGCAGCATAAAGCAGTTCTCTAAGCTGGGTGTACCCAGATGCTGTTTACAGGAGTTCTGCAGCCTGAGTGTAGTAGACACACTTTGTGGGAATTCTGCAGGTTGTGATAGGCTTACGCAGTATACGGGTTTTCTGCAGCCTGAGTGTACGAGATGCAGCTTACCGGAGTTCTGTATGCTGGCTGAACAGAGAGGCAGTTTACAGGAGTTCTACAGCCTGAGTGTAGTAGACACACTTTGTGGGAATTCTGTAGCTTGGGAGTAGGCATACGCAGTATGCGCACTTTCTGTAGCCTGAATATAGGAGATGCAGCATAAAGCAGTTCTGTAAGCTGGGTTACAGAGAGGCTGTTTACAGGAGTTCTGCAGCCTGAGTGTAGTAGACACACTTTCTGGGAATTCTGCAGGTTGGGAGTAGGCATACGCAGTATGCGCACTTTCTGTAGCCTGAATATAGGAGATGCAGCATAAAGCAGTTCTGTAGGCTGGGTGTACCGAGAGGCTGTGTACAGCAATTCTGTAGCCTGAGTGTAAGAGAATCACTTTATGGGAGCTCTGTAGGTTCTGACTAGACATATGCACTTTGCGGTATTTCTGTAGCCTACACGCAGGAGACCCAGTTTATAGGCATTCTGTAAGCTAGCTCTAGAGTAAGCCATTTGCAGTTCTGCATCCTGAGTGTAGTAGACATAGTTATGGGAGTTCTGTTGCTTGGGAGTAGACATACGCAGTACGTGCGCTTTCTATAGCTTGAATGTAGGAGACGCAGTATAAAGCAATTCTGTAAGCTGAGTGTACACAGAGGCTGTTTACAGGTTTTCTGCAGCTTGAGTGTAGTAGACACACTTTGTGGGAATTCTGCAGCTTGGGAATAGGCATACACAGTATACGGGTTTTCTGTAGCCTGAATGTAGGAGACGCAGCATAAAGCAGTTCTGTAAGCTGGGTGTACCGAGAGGCTGTGTACAGGTTTTCTGCAGCCTGAGTGTAGTAGACACAGTTTATGGGAGTTCTGTAAATTCTGAGACGGCTTATGCACTCTTCAGGATGTTTGTGGCATGACTATAGGAAAACACTTTACGGGAGATTTGTAACAAGGATGTAGAGAGACACAGATCGCAGCAGTTCTCCAGCCTGAATGTAAAGACACAGTTTGTGGGAGTTCTGTTGCTTCCGAGTAGGCATACGCAGTATGCGCACTTTCTGTAGCCTGAATATAGGAGATGCAGCATAAAGCAGTTCTGTAAGCTGGGTTACAGAGAGGCTGTTTACAGGAGTTCTGCAGCCTGAGTGTAGTAGACACACTTTCTGGGAATTCTGCAGGTTGGGAGTAGGCATACGCAGTATGCGCACTTTCTGTAGCCTGAATATAGGAGTTGCAGCATAAAGCTGTTCTGTAGGCTGGGTGTACCGAGAGGCTGTGTACAGCAATTCTGTAGCCTGAGTGTAAGAGAATCACTTTATGGGAGCTCTGTAGGTTCTGACTAGACATATGCACTTTGCGGTATTTCTGTAGCCTACACGCAGGAGACCCAGTTTATAGGCATTCTGTAAGCTAGCTCTAGAGTAAGCCATTTGCAGTTCTGCATCCTGAGTGTAGTAGACATAGTTATGGGAGTTCTGTTGCTTGGGAGTAGACATACGCAGTACGTGCGCTTTCTATAGCTTGAATGTAGGAGACGCAGTATAAAGCAATTCTGTAAGCTGAGTGTACACAGAGGCTGTTTACAGGTTTTCTGCAGCCTGAGTGTAGTAGACACACTTTGTGGGAATTCTGCAGCTTGGGAACAGCATACACAGTATACGGGTTTTCTGTAGCCTGAATGTAGGAGACGCAGCATAAAGCAGTTCTGTAAGCTGGGTGTACCGAGAGGCTGTGTAGAGGTTTTCTGCAGCCTGAGTGTAGTAGACACAGTTTATGGGAGTTCTCTAAATTCTGAGATGGCTTATGCACTCTTCAGGATGTTTGTGGCATGACTATAGGAAAACACTTTACGGGAGATTTGTAACAAGGATGTAGAGAGACACAGATCGCAGCAGTTCTCCAGCCTGAATGTAAAGACACAGTTTGTGGGAGTTCTGTTGCTTCCGAGTAGGCATATGCAGTATGCGCGCTTTCTGTAGCCTGAATGTAGGACATGCAGCATAAAGCAGTTCTCTAAGCTGGGTGTACCCAGATGCTGTTTACAGGAGTAATGCAGCCTGAGTGTAGTAGACACACTTTGTGGGAATTCTGCAGGTTGGGATAGGCTTATGCAGTATACGGGTTTTCTGCAGCCTGAGTGTACGAGATGCAGCTTACCGGAGTTCTGTATGCTGGCTGAACAGAGAGGCAGTTTACAGGAGTTCTACAGCCTGAGTGTAGTAGACACACTTTGTGGGAATTCTGTAGCTTGGGAGTAGGCATACGCAGTATGCGCACTTTCTGTAGCCTGAATATAGGAGATGCAGCATAAAGCAGTTCTGTAAGCTGGGTTACAGAGAGGCTGTTTACAGGAGTTCTGCAGCCTGAGTGTAGTAGACACACTTTCTGGGAATTCTGCAGGTTGGGAGTAGGCATACGCAGTATGCGCACTTTCTGTAGCCTGAATATAGGAGATGCAGCATAAAGCAGTTCTGTAGGCTGGGTGTACCGAGAGGCTGTGTACAGCAATTCTGTAGCCTGAGTGTAAGAGAATCACTTTATGGGAGCTCTGTAGGTTCTGACTAGACATATGCACTTTGCGGTATTTCTGTAGCCTACACGCAGGAGACCCAGTTCATAGGCATTCTGTAAGCTAGCTCTAGAGTAAGCCATTTGCAGTTCTGCATCCTGAGTGTAGTAGACATAGTTATGGGAGTTCTGTTGCTTGGGAGTAGACATACACAGTACGTGCGCTTTCTATAGCTTGAATGTAGGAGACGCAGTATAAAGCAATTCTGTAAGCTGAGTGTACACAGAGGCTGTTTACAGGTTTTCTGCAGCCTGAGTGTAGTAGACACACTTTGTGGGAATTCTGCAGCTTGGGAACAGCATACACAGTATACGGGTTTTCTGTAGCCTGAATGTAGGAGACGCAGCATAAAGCAGTTCTGTAAGCTGGGTGTACCGAGAGGCTGTGTACAGGTTTTCTGCAGCCTGAGTGTAGTAGACACAGTTTATGGGAGTTCTGTAAATTCTGAGATGGCTTATGCACTCTTCAGGATGTTTGTGGCATGACTATAGGAAAACACTTTACGGGAGATTTGTAACAAGGATGTAGAGAGACACAGATCGCAGCAGTTCTCCAGCCTGAATGTAAAGACACAGTTTGTGGGAGTTCTGTTGCTTCCGAGTAGGCATATGCACTATGCGCGCTTTCTGTAGCCTGAATGTAGGACATGCAGCATAAAGCAGTTCTCTAAGCTGGGTGTACCCAGATGCTGTTTACAGGAGTAATGCAGCCTGAGTGTAGTAGACACACTTTGTGGGAATTCTGCAGGTTGGGATAGGCTTATGCAGTATACGGGTTTTCTGCAGCCTGAGTGTACGAGATGCAGCTTACCGTAGTTCTGTATGCTGGCTGAACAGAGAGGCAGTTTACAGGAGTTCTACAGCCTGAGTGTAGTAGACACACTTTGTGGGAATTCTGTAGCTTGGGAGTAGGCATACGCAGTATGCGCACTTTCTGTAGCCTGAATATAGGAGATGCAGCATAAAGCAGTTCTGTAAGCTGGGTTACAGAGAGGCTGTTTACAGGAGTTCTGCAGCCTGAGTGTAGTAGACACACTTTGTGGGAATTCTGCAGCTTGGGAACAGCATACACAGTATACGGGTTTTCTGTAGCCTGAATGTAGGAGACGCAGCATAAAAGCAGTTCTGTAAGCTGGGTGTACCGAGAGGCTGTGTACAGGTTTTCTGCAGCCTGAGTGTAGTAGACACAGTTTATGGGAGTTCTGTAAATTCTGAGACGGCTTATGCACTCTTCAGGATGTTTGTGGCATGACTATAGGAAAACACTTTACGGGAGATTTGCAACATGGAAGTAGAGAGACACAGGTCGCAGCAGTTCTGCCGCCTGAATGTATAAGACACAGTTTAATGGAGTTCTGTGGCTTGGGAGTGAACATAAGCAGTATGCGCGCTTTCTGTAGCCTGAATGTAGGACATGCAGCATAAAGCAGTTCTCTAAGCTGGGTGTACCCAGATGCTGTTTACAGGAGTTCTGCAGCCTGAGTGTAGTAGACACACTTTGTGGGAATTCTGCAGGTTGTGATAGGCTTACGCAGTATACGGGTTTTCTGCAGCCTGAGTGTATGAGATACAGCTTACCGGAGTTCTGTATGCTGGCTGAACAGAGAGGCAGTTTACAGGAGTTCTACAGCCTGAGTGTAGTAGACACACTTTGTGGGAATTCTGTAGCTTGGGAGTAGGCATACGCAGTATGCGCACTTTCTGTAGCCTGAATATAGGAGATGCAGCATAAAGCAGTTCTGTAAGCTGGGTTACAGAGAGGCTGTTTACAGGAGTTCTGCAGCCTGAGTGTAGTAGACACACTTTCTGGGAATTCTGCAGGTTGGGAGTAGGCATACGCAGTATGCGCACTTTCTGTAGCCTGAATATAGGAGATGCAGCATAAAGCAGTTCTGTAGGCTGGGTGTACCGAGAGGCTGTGTACAGCAATTCTGTAGCCTGAGTGTAAGAGAATCACTTTATGGGAGCTCTGTAGGTTCTGACTAGACATATGCACTTTGCGGTATTTCTGTAGCCTACACGCAGGAGACCCAGTTTATAGGCATTCTGTAAGCTAGCTCTAGAGTAAGCCATTTGCAGTTCTGCATCCTGAGTGTAGTAGACATAGTTATGGGAGTTCTGTTGCTTGGGAGTAGACATACGCAGTACGTGCGCTTTCTATAGCTTGAATGTAGGAGACGCAGTATAAAGCAATTCTGTAAGCTGAGTGTACACAGAGGCTGTTTACAGGTTTTCTGCAGCCTGAGTGTAGTAGACACACTTTGTGGGAATTCTGCAGCTTGGGAACAGCATACACAGTATACGGGTTTTCTGTAGCCTGAATGTAGGAGACGCAGCATAATGCAGTTCGTAAGCTGGGTGTACCGAGAGGCTGTGTAGAGGTTTTCTGCAGCCTGAGTGTAGTAGACACAGTTTATGGGAGTTCTGTAAATTCTGAGATGGCTTATGCACTCTTCAGGATGTTTGTGGCATGACTATAGGAAAACACTTTACGGGAGATTTGTAACAAGGATGTAGAGAGACACAGATCGCAGCAGTTCTCCAGCCTGAATGTAAAGACACAGTTTGTGGGAGTTCTGTGGCTTGGGAGTGAGCATAAGCAGTATGCGCGCTTTCTGTAGCCTGAATGTACGACATGCAGCATAAAGCAGTTCTCTAAGCTGGGTGTACCCAGATGCTGTTTACAGGAGTTCTGCAGCCTGAGTGTAGTAGACACACTTTGTGGGAATTCTGCAGGTTGGGATAGGCTTATGCAGTATACGGGTTTTCTGCAGCCTGAGTGTACGAGATGCAGCTTACCGGAGTTCTGTATGCTGGCTGAACAGAGAGGCAGTTTACAGGAGTTCTACAGCCTGAGTGTAGTAGACACACTTTGTGGGAATTCTGTAGCTTGGGAGTAGGCATACGCAGTATGCGCACTTTCTGTAGCCTGAATATAGGAGATGCAGCATAAAGCAGTTCTGTAAGCTGGGTTACAGAGAGGCTGTTTACAGGAGTTCTGCAGCCTGAGTGTAGTAGACACACTTTCTGGGAATTCTGCAGGTTGGGAGTAGGCATACGCAGTATGCGCACTTTCTGTAGCCTGAATATAGGAGATGCAGCATAAAGCAGTTCTGTAGGCTGGGTGTACCGAGAGGCTGTGTACAGCAATTCTGTAGCCTGAGTGTAAGAGAATCACTTTATGGGAGCTCTGTAGGTTCTGACTAGACATATGCACTTTGCGGTATTTCTGTAGCCTACACGCAGGAGACCCAGTTCATAGGCATTCTGTAAGCTAGCTCTAGAGTAAGCCATTTGCAGTTCTGCATCCTGAGTGTAGTAGACATAGTTATGGGAGTTCTGTTGCTTGGGAGTAGACATACACAGTACGTGCGCTTTCTATAGCTTGAATGTAGGAGACGCAGTATAAAGCAATTCTGTAAGCTGAGTGTACACAGAGGCTGTTTACAGGTTTTCTGCAGCCTGAGTGTAGTAGACACACTTTGTGGGAATTCTGCAGCTTGGGAACAGCATACACAGTATACGGGTTTTCTGTAGCCTGAATGTAGGAGACGCAGCATAAAAGCAGTTCTGTAAGCTGGGTGTACCGAGAGGCTGTGTACAGGTTTTCTGCAGCCTGAGTGTAGTAGACACAGTTTATGGGAGTTCTGTAAATTCTGAGACGGCTTATGCACTCTTCAGGATGTTTGTGGCATGACTATAGGAAAACACTTTACGGGAGATTTGCAACATGGAAGTAGAGAGACACAGGTCGCAGCAGTTCTGCCGCCTGAATGTATAAGACACAGTTTATGAGAGTTCTGTGGCTTGGGCGTGAACATAAGCAGTATGCGCGCTTTCTGTAGCCTGAATGTAGGACATGCAGCATAAAGCAGTTCTCTAAGCTGGGTGTACCCAGATGCTGTTTACAGGAGTTCTGCAGCCTGAGTGTAGTAGACACACTTTGTGGGAATTCTGCAGGTTGTGATAGGCTTACGCAGTATACGGGTTTTCTGCAGCCTGAGTGTACGAGATGCAGCTTACCGGAGTTCTGTATGCTGGCTGAACAGAGAGGCAGTTTACAGGAGTTCTACAGCCTGAGTGTAGTAGACACACTTTGTGGGAATTCTGCAGGTTGGGAGTAGGCATACGCAGTATGCGCACTTTCTGTAGCCTGAATATAGGAGATGCAGCATAAAGCAGTTCTGTAAGCTGGGTTACAGAGAGGCTGTTTACAGGAGTTCTGCAGCCTGAGTGTAGTAGACACACTTTCTGGGAATTCTGCAGGTTGGGAGTAGGCATACGCAGTATGCGCACTTTCTGTAGCCTGAATATAGGAGTTGCAGCATAAAGCAGTTCTGTAGGCTGGGTGTACCGAGATGCTGTGTACAGCAATTCTGTAGCCTGAGTGTAAGAGAATCACTTTATGGGAGCTCTGTAGGTTCTGACTAGACATATGCACTTTGCGGTATTTCTGTAGCCTACACGCAGGAGACCCAGTTTATAGGCATTCTGTAAGCTAGCTCTAGAGTAAGCCATTTGCAGTTCTGCATCCTGAGTGTAGTAGACATAGTTATGGGAGTTCTGTTGCTTGGGAGTAGACATACGCAGTACGTGCGCTTTCTATAGCTTGAATGTAGGAGACGCAGTATAAAGCAATTCTGTAAGCTGAGTGTACACAGAGGCTGTTTACAGGTTTTCTGCAGCCTGAGTGTAGTAGACACACTTTGTGGGAATTCTGCAGCTTGGGAACAGCATACACAGTATACGGGTTTTCTGTAGCCTGAATGTAGGAGACGCAGCATAAAGCAGTTCTGTAAGCTGGGTGTACCGAGAGGCTGTGTAGAGGTTTTCTGCAGCCTGAGTGTAGTAGACACAGTTTATGGGAGTTCTGTAAATTCTGAGATGGCTTATGCACTCTTCAGGATGTTTGTGGCATGACTATAGGAAAACACTTTACGGGAGATTTGTACCAAGGATGTAGAGAGACACAGATCGCAGCAGTTCTCCAGCCTGAATGTAAAGACACAGTTTGTGGGAGTTCTGTTGCTTCCGAGTAGGCATATGCAGTATGCGCGCTTTCTGTAGCCTGAATGTACGACATGCAGCATAAAGCAGTTCTCTAAGCTGGGTGTACCCAGATGCTGTTTACAGGAGTAATGCAGCCTGAGTGTAGTAGACACACTTTGTGGGAATTCTGCAGGTTGGGATAGGCTTATGCAGTATACGGGTTTTCTGCAGCCTGAGTGTACGAGATGCAGCTTACCGGAGTTCTGTATGCTGGCTGAACAGAGAGGCAGTTTACAGGAGTTCTACAGCCTGAGTGTAGTAGACACACTTTGTGGGAATTCTGTAGCTTGGGAGTAGGCATACGCAGTATGCGCACTTTCTGTAGCCTGAATATAGGAGATGCAGCATAAAGCAGTTCTGTAAGCTGGGTTACAGAGAGGCTGTTTACAGGAGTTCTGCAGCCTGAGTGTAGTAGACACACTTTCTGGGAATTCTGCAGGTTGGGAGTAGGCATACGCAGTATGCGCACTTTCTGTAGCCTGAATATAGGAGATGCAGCATAAAGCAGTTCTGTAGGCTGGGTGTACCGAGAGGCTGTGTACAGCAATTCTGTAGCCTGAGTGTAAGAGAATCACTTTATGGGAGCTCTGTAGGTTCTGACTAGACATATGCACTTTGCGGTATTTCTGTAGCCTACACGCAGGAGACCCAGTTTATAGGCATTCTGTAAGCTAGCTCTAGAGTAAGCCATTTGCAGTTCTGCATCCTGAGTGTAGTAGACATAGTTATGGGAGTTCTGTTGCTTGGGAGTAGACATACGCAGTACGTGCGCTTTCTATAGCTTGAATGTAGGAGACGCAGTATAAAGCAATTCTGTAAGCTGAGTGTACACAGAGGCTGTTTACAGGTTTTCTGCAGCCTGAGTGTAGTAGACACACTTTGTGGGAATTCTGCAGCTTGGGAACAGCATACACAGTATACGGGTTTTCTGTAGCCTGAATGTAGGAGACGCAGCATAAAAGCAGTTCTGTAAGCTGGGTGTACCGAGAGGCTGTGTAGAGGTTTTCTGCAGCCTGAGTGTAGTAGACACAGTTTATGGGAGTTCTGTAAATTCTGAGAGGGCTTATGCACTCTTCAGGATGTTTGTGGCATGACTATAGGAAAACACTTTACGGGAGATTTGCAACATGGAAGTAGAGAGACACAGGTCGCAGCAGTTCTGCCGCCTGAATGTATAAGACACAGTTTATGGGAGTTCTGTGGCTTGGGAGTGAACATAAGGAGTATGCGCGCTTTCTGTAGCCTGAATGTAGGAGATGCAGCATAAAGCAGTTCTTTAAGCTGGGTGTACCCAGATGCTGTTTACAGGAGTTCTGCAGCCTGAGTGTAGTAGACACACTTTGTGGGAATTCTGCAGGTTGTGATAGGCTTACGCAGTATACGGGTTTTCTGCAGCCTGCGTGTACGAGATGCAGCTTACCGGAGTTCTGTATGCTGGCTGAACAGAGAGGCAGTTTACAGGAGTTCTACAGCCTGAGTGTAGTAGACACACTTTGTGGGAATTCTGTAGCTTGGGAGTAGGCATACGCAGTATGCGCACTTTCTGTAGCCTGAATATAGGAGATGCAGCATAAAGCAGTTCTGTAAGCTGGGTTACAGAGAGGCTGTTTACAGGAGTTCTGCAGCCTGAGTGTAGTAGACACACTTTCTGGGAATTCTGCAGGTTGGGAGTAGGCATACGCAGTATGCGCACTTTCTGTAGCCTGAATATAGGAGATGCAGCATAAAGCAGTTCTGTAGGCAGGGTGTACCGAGAGGCTGTGTACAGCAATTCTGTAGCCTGAGTGTAAGAGAATCACTTTATGGGAGCTCTGTAGGTTCTGACTAGACATATGCACTTTGCGGTATTTCTGTAGCCTACACGCAGGAGACCCAGTTTATAGGCATTCTGTAAGCTAGCTCTAGAGTAAGCCATTTGCAGTTCTGCATCCTGAGTGTAGTAGACATAGTTATGGGAGTTCTGTTGCTTGGGAGTAGACATACGCAGTACGTGCGCTTTCTATAGCTTGAATGTAGGAGACGCAGTATAAAGCAATTCTGTAAGCTGAGTGTACACAGAGGCTGTTTACAGGTTTTCTGCAGCCTGAGTGTAGTAGACACACTTTGTGGGAATTCTGCAGCTTGGGAATAGGCATACACAGTATACGGGTTTTCTGTAGCCTGAATGTAGGAGACGCAGCATAAAGCAGTTCTGTAAGCTGGGTGTACCGAGAGGCTGTGTACAGGTTTTCTGCAGCCTGAGTGTAGTAGACACAGTTTATGGGAGTTCTGTAAATTCTGAGACGGCTTATGCACTCTTCAGGATGTTTGTGGCATGACTATAGGAAAACACTTTACGGGAGATTTGTAACAAGGATGTAGAGAGACACAGATCGCAGCAGTTCTCCAGCCTGAATGTAAAGACACAGTTTGTGGGAGTTCTGTTGCTTCCGAGTAGGCATATGCAGTATGCGCGCTTTCTGTAACCTGAATATAGGAGATGCAGCATAAAGCAGTTCTGTAAGCTGGGTTACAGAGAGGCTGTTTACAGGAGTTCTGCAGCCTGAGTGTAGTAGACACACTTTGTGGGAATTCTGCAGGTTGGGAGTAGGCATACGCAGTATGCGCACTTTCTGTAGCCTGAATATAGGAGTTGCAGCATAAAGCAGTTCTGTAGGCTGGGTGTACCGAGATGCTGTGTACAGCAATTCTGTAGCCTGAGTGTAAGAGAATCACTTTATGGGAGCTCTGTAGGTTCTGACTAGACATATGCACTTTGCGGTATTTCTGTAGCCTACACGCAGGAGACCCAGTTTATAGGCATTCTGTAAGCTAGCTCTAGAGTAAGCCATTTGCAGTTCTGCATCCTGAGTGTAGTAGACATAGTTATGGGAGTTCTGTTGCTTGGGAGTAGACATACGCAGTACGTGCGCTTTCTATAGCTTGAATGTAGGAGACGCAGTATAAAGCAATTCTGTAAGCTGAGTGTACACAGAGGCTGTTTACAGGTTTTCTGCAGCCTGAGTGTAGTAGACACACTTTGGGAGAATTCTGCAGCTTGGGAACAGCATACACAGTATACGGGTTTTCTGTAGCCTGAATGTAGGAGACGCAGCATAAAGCAGTTCTGTAAGCTGGGTGTACCGAGAGGCTGTGTACAGGTTTTCTGCAGCCTGAGTGTAGTAGACACAGTTTATGGGAGTTCTGTAAATTCTGAGATGGCTTATGCACTCTTCAGGATGTTTGTGGCATGACTATAGGAAAACACTTTACGGGAGATTTGTAACAAGGATGTAGAGAGACACAGATCGCAGCAGTTCTCCAGCCTGAATGTAAAGACACAGTTTGTGGGAGTTCTGTTGCTTCCGAGTAGGCATACGCAGTAGGCGCACTTTCTGTAGCCTGAATATAGGAGATGCAGCATAAAGCAGTTCTGTAAGCTGGGTTACAGAGAGGCTGTTTACAGGAGTTCTGCAGCCTGAGTGTAGTAGACACACTTTCTGGGAATTCTGCAGGTTGGGAGTAGGCATACGCAGTATGCGCACTTTCTGTAGCCTGAATATAGGAGATGCAGCATAAAGCAGTTCTGTAGGCTGGGTGTACCGAGAGGCTGTGTACAGCAATTCTGTAGCCTGAGTGTAAGAGAATCACTTTATGGGAGCTCTGTAGGTTCTGACTAGACATATGCACTTTGCGGTATTTCTGTAGCCTACACGCAGGAGACCCAGTTTATAGGCATTCTGTAAGCTAGCTCTAGAGTAAGCCATTTGCAGTTCTGCATCCTGAGTGTAGTAGACATAGTTATGGGAGTTCTGTTGCTTGGGAGTAGACATACGCAGTACGTGCGCTTTCTATAGCTTGAATGTAGGAGACGCAGTATAAAGCAATTCTGTAAGCTGAGTGTACACAGAGGCTGTTTACAGGTTTTCTGCAGCCTGAGTGTAGTAGACACACTTTGTGGGAATTCTGCAGCTTGGGAACAGCATACACAGTATACGGGTTTTCTGTAGCCTGAATGTAGGAGACGCAGCATAAAGCAGTTCTGTAAGCTGGGTGTACCGAGAGGCTGTGTACAGGTTTTCTGCAGCCTGAGTGTAGTAGACACAGTTTATGGGAGTTCTGTAAATTCTGAGATGGCTTATGCACTCTTCAGGATGTTTGTGGCATGACTATAGGAAAACACTTTACGGGAGATTTGTAACAAGGATGTAGAGAGACACAGATCGCAGCAGTTCTCCAGCCTGAATGTAAAGACACAGTTTGTGGGAGTTCTGTTGCTTCCGAGTAGGCATACGCAGTAGGCGCACTTTCTGTAGCCTGAATATAGGAGATGCAGCATAAAGCAGTTCTGTAAGCTGGGTTACAGAGAGGCTGTTTACAGGAGTTCTGCAGCCTGAGTGTAGTAGACACACTTTGTGGGAATTCTGCAGGTTGGGAGTAGGCATACGCAGTATGCGCACTTTCTGTAGCCTGAATATAGGAGATGCAGCATAAAGCAGTTCTGTAGGCTGGGTGTACCGAGAGGCTGTGTACAGCAATTCTGTAGCCTGAGTGTAAGAGAATCACTTTATGGGAGCTCTGTAGGTTCTGACTAGACATATGCACTTTGCGGTATTTCTGTAGCCTACACGCAGGAGACCCAGTTTATAGGCATTCTGTAAGCTAGCTCTAGAGTAAGCCATTTGCAGTTCTGCATCCTGAGTGTAGTAGACATAGTTATGGGAGTTCTGTTGCTTGGGAGTAGACATACGCAGTACGTGCGCTTTCTATAGCTTGAATGTAGGAGACGCAGTATAAAGCAATTCTGTAAGCTGAGTGTACACAGAGGCTGTTTACAGGTTTTCTGCAGCCTGAGTGTAGTAGACACACTTTGTGGGAATTCTGCAGCTTGGGAACAGCATACACAGTATACGGGTTTTCTGTAGCCTGAATGTAGGAGACGCAGCATAAAAGCAGTTCTGTAAGCTGGGTGTACCGAGAGGCTGTGTAGAGGTTTTCTGCAGCCTGAGTGTAGTAGACACAGTTTATGGGAGTTCTGTAAATTCTGAGAGGGCTTATGCACTCTTCAGGATGTTTGTGGCATGACTATAGGAAAACACTTTACGGGAGATTTGCAACATGGAAGTAGAGAGACACAGGTCGCAGCAGTTCTGCCGCCTGAATGTATAAGACACAGTTTATGGGAGTTCTGTGGCTTGGGAGTGAACATAAGGAGTATGCGCGCTTTCTGTAGCCTGAATGTAGGAGATGCAGCATAAAGCAGTTCTTTAAGCTGGGTGTACCCAGATGCTGTTTACAGGAGTTCTGCAGCCTGAGTGTAGTAGACACACTTTGTGGGAATTCTGCAGGTTGTGATAGGCTTACGCAGTATACGGGTTTTCTGCAGCCTGCGTGTACGAGATGCAGCTTACCGGAGTTCTGTATGCTGGCTGAACAGAGAGGCAGTTTACAGGAGTTCTACAGCCTGAGTGTAGTAGACACACTTTGTGGGAATTCTGTAGCTTGGGAGTAGGCATACGCAGTATGCGCACTTTCTGTAGCCTGAATATAGGAGATGCAGCATAAAGCAGTTCTGTAAGCTGGGTTACAGAGAGGCTGTTTACAGGAGTTCTGCAGCCTGAGTGTAGTAGACACACTTTCTGGGAATTCTGCAGGTTGGGAGTAGGCATACGCAGTATGCGCACTTTCTGTAGCCTGAATATAGGAGATGCAGCATAAAGCAGTTCTGTAAGCTGGGTGTACCGAGAGGCTGTGTACAGCAATTCTGTAGCCTGAGTGTAAGAGAATCACTTTATGGGAGCTCTGTAGGTTCTGACTAGACATATGCACTTTGCGGTATTTCTGTAGCCTACACGCAGGAGACCCAGTTTATAGGCATTCTGTAAGCTAGCTCTAGAGTAAGCCATTTGCAGTTCTGCATCCTGAGTGTAGTAGACATAGTTATGGGAGTTCTGTTGCTTGGGAGTAGACATACGCAGTACGTGCGCTTTCTATAGCTTGAATGTAGGAGACGCAGTATAAAGCAATTCTGTAAGCTGAGTGTACACAGAGGCTGTTTACAGGTTTTCTGCAGCCTGAGTGTAGTAGACACACTTTGTGGGAATTCTGCAGCTTGGGAACAGCATACACAGTATACGGGTTTTCTGTAGCCTGAATGTAGGAGACGCAGCATAAAGCAGTTCTGTAAGCTGGGTGTACCGAGAGGCTGTGTAGAGGTTTTCTGCAGCCTGAGTGTAGTAGACACAGTTTATGGGAGTTCTGTAAATTCTGAGACGGCTTATGCACTCTTCAGGATGTTTGTGGCATGACTATAGGAAAACACTTTACGGGAGATTTGTAACAAGGATGTAGAGAGACACAGATCGCAGCAGTTCTCCAGCCTGAATGTAAAAGACACAGTTTGTGGGAGTTCTGTTGCTTCCGAGTAGGCATATGCAGTATGCGCGCTTTCTGTAGCCTGAATGTAGGAGATGCAGCATAAAGCAGTTCTGTAAGCTGGGTTACAGAGAGGCTGTTTACAGGAGTTCTGCAGCCTGAGTGTAGTAGACACACTTTGTGGGAATTCTGCAGGTTGGGAGTAGGCATATGCAGTATGCGCACTTTCTGTAGCCTGAATATAGGAGATGCAGCATAAAGCAGTTCTGTAGGCTGGGTGTACCGAGAGGCTGTGTACAGCAATTCTGTAGCCTGAGTGTAAGAGAATCACTTTATGGGAGCTCTGTAGGTTCTGACTAGACATATGCACTTTGCGGTATTTCTGTAGCCTACACGCAGGAGACCCAGTTTATAGGCATTCTGTAAGCTAGCTCTAGAGTAAGCCATTTGCAGTTCTGCATCCTGAGTGTAGTAGACATAGTTATGGGAGTTCTGTTGCTTGGGAGTAGACATACGCAGTACGTGCGCTTTCTATAGCTTGAATGTAGGAGACGCAGTATAAAGCAATTCTGTAAGCTGAGTGTACACAGAGGCTGTTTACAGGTTTTCTGCAGCCTGAGTGTAGTAGACACACTTTGTGGGAATTCTGCAGCTTGGGAACAGCATACACAGTATACGGGTTTTCTGTAGCCTGAATGTAGGAGACGCAGCATAAAGCAGTTCGTAAGCTGGGTGTACCGAGAGGCTGTGTAGAGGTTTTCTGCAGCCTGAGTGTAGTAGACACAGTTTATGGGAGTTCTGTAAATTCTGAGACGGCTTATGCACTCTTCAGGATGTTTGTGGCATGACTATAGGAAACCACTTTACGGGAGATTTGCAACATGGATGTAGAGAGACACAGGTCGCAGCAGTTCTGCCGCCTGAATGTATAAGACACAGTTTATGGGAGTTCTGTGGCTTGGGAGTGAGCATAAGCAGTATGCGCGCTTTCTGTAGCCTGAATGTACGACATGCAGCATAAAGCAGTTCTCTAAGCTGGGTGTACCCAGATGCTGTTTACAGGAGTTCTGCAGCCTGAGTGTAGTAGACACACTTTGTGGGAATTCTGCAGGTTGGGGGTAGGCTTACGCAGTATACGGGTTTTCTGCAGCCTGAGTGTACGAGATGCAGCTTACCGGAGTTCTGTATGCTGGCTGAACAGAGAGGCAGTTTACAGGAGTTCTACAGCCTGAGTGTAGTAGACACACTTTGTGGGAATTCTGTAGCTTGGGAGTAGGCATACGCAGTATGCGCACTTTCTGTAGCCTGAATATAGGAGATGCAGCATAAAGCAGTTCTGTAAGCTGGGTTACAGAGAGGCTGTTTACAGGAGTTCTGCAGCCTGAGTGTAGTAGACACACTTTCTGGGAATTCTGCAGGTTGGGAGTAGGCATACGCAGTATGCGCACTTTCTGTAGCCTGAATATAGGAGATGCAGCATAAAGCAGTTCTGTAGGCTGGGTGTACCGAGAGGCTGTGTACAGCAATTCTGTAGCCTGAGTGTAAGAGAATCACTTTATGGGAGCTCTGTAGGTTCTGACTAGACATATGCACTTTGCGGTATTTCTGTAGCCTACACGCAGGAGACCCAGTTTATAGGCATTCTGTAAGCTAGCTCTAGAGTAAGCCATTTGCAGTTCTGCATCCTGAGTGTAGTAGACATAGTTATGGGAGTTCTGTTGCTTGGGAGTAGACATACGCAGTACGTGCGCTTTCTATAGCTTGAATGTAGGAGACGCAGTATAAAGCAATTCTGTAAGCTGAGTGTACACAGAGGCTGTTTACAGGTTTTCTGCAGCCTGAGTGTAGTAGACACACTTTGTGGGAATTCTGCAGCTTGGGAACAGCATACACAGTATACGGGTTTTCTGTAGCCTGAATGTAGGAGACGCAGCATAAAGCAGTTCGTAAGCTGGGTGTACCGAGAGGCTGTGTAGAGGTTTTCTGCAGCCTGAGTGTAGTAGACACAGTTTATGGGAGTTCTGTAAATTCTGAGACGGCTTATGCACTCTTCAGGATGTTTGTGGCATGACTATAGGAAACCACTTTACGGGAGATTTGCAACATGGATGTAGAGAGACACAGGTCGCAGCAGTTCTGCCGCCTGAATGTATAAGACACAGTTTATGGGAGTTCTGTGGCTTGGGAGTGAGCATAAGCAGTATGCGCGCTTTCTGTAGCCTGAATGTAGGACATGCAGCATAAAGCAGTTCTCTAAGCTGGGTGTACCCAGATGCTGTTTACAGGAGTTCTGCAGCCTGAGTGTAGTAGACACACTTTGTGGGAATTCTGCAGGTTGGGGGTAGGCTTACGCAGTATACGGGTTTTCTGCAGCCTGCAGCATAAAGCAGTTCTCTAAGCTGGGTGTACCCAGATGCTGTTTACAGGAGTTCTGCAGCCTGAGTGTAGTAGACACACTTTGTGGGAATTCTGCAGGTTGGGGGTAGGCTTACGCAGTATACGGGTTTTCTGCAGCCTGAGTGTACGAGATGCAGCTTACCGGAGTTCTGTATGCTGGCTGAACAGAGAGGCAGTTTACAGGAGTTCTACAGCCTGAGTGTAGTAGACACACTTTGTGGGAATTCTGTAGCTTGGGAGTAGGCATACGCAGTATGCGCACTTTCTGTAGCCTGAATATAGGAGATGCAGCATAAAGCAGTTCTGTAAGCTGGGTTACAGAGAGGCTGTTTACAGGAGTTCTGCAGCCTGAGTGTAGTAGACACACTTTGTGGGAATTCTGCAGGTTGGGAGTAGGCATACGCAGTATGCGCACTTTCTGTAGCCTGAATATAGGAGATGCAGCATAAAGCAGTTCTGTAGGCTGGGTGTACCGAGAGGCTGTGTACAGCAATTCTGTAGCCTGAGTGTAAGAGAATCACTTTATGGGAGCTCTGTAGGTTCTGACTAGACATATGCACTTTGCGGTATTTCTGTAGCCTACACGCAGGAGACCCAGTTTATAGGCATTCTGTAAGCTAGCTCTAGAGTAAGCCATTTGCAGTTCTGCATCCTGAGTGTAGTAGACATAGTTATGGGAGTTCTGTTGCTTGGGAGTAGACATACGCAGTACGTGCGCTTTCTATAGCTTGAATGTAGGAGACGCAGTATAAAGCAATTCTGTAAGCTGAGTGTACACAGAGGCTGTTTACAGGTTTTCTGCAGCCTGAGTGTAGTAGACACACTTTGTGGGAATTCTGCAGCTTGGGAACAGCATACACAGTATACGGGTTTTCTGTAGCCTGAATGTAGGAGACGCAGCATAAAGCAGTTCTGTAAGCTGGGTGTACCGAGAGGCTGTGTACAGGTTTTCTGCAGCCTGAGTGTAGTAGACACAGTTTATGGGAGTTCTGTAAATTCTGAGACGGCTTATGCACTCTTCAGGATGTTTGTGGCATGACTATAGGAAAACACTTTACGGGAGATTTGTAACAAGGATGTAGAGAGACACAGATCGCAGCAGTTCTCCAGCCTGAATGTAAAAGACACAGTTTGTGGGAGTTCTGTTGCTTCCGAGTAGGCATATGCAGTATGCGCGCTTTCTGTAGCCTGAATATAGGAGATGCAGCATAAAGCAGTTCTGTAAGCTGGGTTACAGAGAGGCTGTTTACAGGAGTTCTGCAGCCTGAGTGTAGTAGACACACTTTGTGGGAATTCTGCAGGTTGGGAGTAGGCATATGCAGTATGCGCACTTTCTGTAGCCTGAATATAGGAGATGCAGCATAAAGCAGTTCTGTAGGCTGGGTGTACCGAGAGGCTGTGTACAGCAATTCTGTAGCCTGAGTGTAAGAGAATCACTTTATGGGAGCTCTGTAGGTTCTGACTAGACATATGCACTTTGCGGTATTTCTGTAGCCTACACGCAGGAGACCCAGTTTATAGGCATTCTGTAAGCTAGCTCTAGAGTAAGCCATTTGCAGTTCTGCATCCTGAGTGTAGTAGACATAGTTATGGGAGTTCTGTTGCTTGGGAGTAGACATACGCAGTACGTGCGCTTTCTATAGCTTGAATGTAGGAGACGCAGTATAAAGCAATTCTGTAAGCTGAGTGTACACAGAGGCTGTTTACAGGTTTTCTGCAGCCTGAGTGTAGTAGACACACTTTGTGGGAATTCTGCAGCTTGGGAACAGCATACACAGTATACGGGTTTTCTGTAGCCTGAATGTAGGAGACGCAGCATAAAGCAGTTCGTAAGCTGGGTGTACCGAGAGGCTGTGTAGAGGTTTTCTGCAGCCTGAGTGTAGTAGACACAGTTTATGGGAGTTCTGTAAATTCTGAGACGGCTTATGCACTCTTCAGGATGTTTGTGGCATGACTATAGGAAACCACTTTACGGGAGATTTGCAACATGGATGTAGAGAGACACAGGTCGCAGCAGTTCTGCCGCCTGAATGTATAAGACACAGTTTATGGGAGTTCTGTGGCTTGGGAGTGAGCATAAGCAGTATGCGCGCTTTCTGTAGCCTGAATGTACGACATGCAGCATAAAGCAGTTCTCTAAGCTGGGTGTACCCAGATGCTGTTTACAGGAGTTCTGCAGCCTGAGTGTAGTAGACACACTTTGTGGGAATTCTGCAGGTTGGGGGTAGGCTTACGCAGTATACGGGTTTTCTGCAGCCTGCAGCATAAAGCAGTTCTCTAAGCTGGGTGTACCCAGATGCTGTTTACAGGAGTTCTGCAGCCTGAGTGTAGTAGACACACTTTGTGGGAATTCTGCAGGTTGGGGGTAGGCTTACGCAGTATACGGGTTTTCTGCAGCCTGAGTGTACGAGATGCAGCTTACCGGAGTTCTGTATGCTGGCTGAACAGAGAGGCAGTTTACAGGAGTTCTACAGCCTGAGTGTAGTAGACACTATACGGGTTTTCTGTAGCCTGAATGTAGGAGACGCAGCATAAAGCAGTTCTGTAAGCTGGGTGTACCGAGAGGCTGTGTACAGGTTTTCTGCAGCCTGAGTGTAGTAGACACAGTTTATGGGAGTTCTGTAAATTCTGAGATGGCTTATGCACTCTTCAGGATGTTTGTGGCATGACTATAGGAAAACACTTTACGGGAGATTTGTAACAAGGATGTAGAGAGACACAGATCGCAGCAGTTCTCCAGCCTGAATGTAAAGACACAGTTTGTGGGAGTTCTGTTGCTTCCGAGTAGGCATATGCAGTATGCGCGCTTTCTGTAGCCTGAATATAGGAGATGCAGCATAAAGCAGTTCTGTAAGCTGGGTTACAGAGAGGCTGTTTACAGGAGTTCTGCAGCCTGAGTGTAGTAGACACACTTTGTGGGAATTCTGCAGGTTGGGAGTAGGCATACGCAGTATGCGCACTTTCTGTAGCCTGAATATAGGAGATGCAGCATAAAGCAGTTCTGTAGGCTGGGTGTACCGAGAGGCTGTGTACAGCAATTCTGTAGCCTGAGTGTAAGAGAATCACTTTATGGGAGCTCTGTAGGTTCTGACTAGACATATGCACTTTGCGGTATTTCTGTAGCCTACACGCAGGAGACCCAGTTTATAGGCATTCTGTAAGCTAGCTCTAGAGTAAGCCATTTGCAGTTCTGCATCCTGAGTGTAGTAGACATAGTTATGGGAGTTCTGTTGCTTGGGAGTAGACATACGCAGTACGTGCGCTTTCTATAGCTTGAATGTAGGAGACGCAGTATAAAGCAATTCTGTAAGCTGAGTATACACAGAGGCTGTTTACAGGTTTTCTGCAGCCTGAGTGTAGTAGACACACTTTGTGGGAATTCTGCAGCTTGTGAACAGCATACACAGTATACGGGTTTTCTGTAGCCTGAATGTAGGAGACGCATAATAAAGCAGTTCGTAAGCTGGGTGTACCGAGAGGCTGTGTACAGGTTTTCTGCAGCCTGAGTGTAGTAGACACAGTTTATGGGAGTTCTGTAAATTCTGAGACGGCTTATGCACTCTTCAGGATGTTTGTGGCATGACTATAGGAAACCACTTTACGGGAGATTTGCAACATGGATGTAGAGAGACACAGGTCGCAGCAGTTCTGCCGCCTGAATGTATAAGACACAGTTTATGGGAGTTCTGTGGCTTGGGAGTGAGCATAAGCAGTATGCGCGCTTTCTGTAGCCTGAATGTAGGACATGCAGCATAAAGCAGTTCTCTAAGCTGGGTGTACCCAGATGCTGTTTACAGGAGTTCTGCAGCCTGAGTGTAGTAGACACACTTTGTGGGAATTCTGCAGGTTGGGGGTAGGCTTACGCAGTATACGGGTTTTCTGCAGCCTGAGTGTACGAGATGCAGCTTACCGGAGTTCTGTATGCTGGCTGAACAGAGAGGCAGTTTACAGGAGTTCTACAGCCTGAGTGTAGTAGACACACTTTGTGGGAATTCTGTAGCTTGGGAGTAGGCATACGCAGTATGCGCACTTTCTGTAGCCTGAATATAGGAGATGCAGCATAAAGCAGTTCTGTAAGCTGGGTTACAGAGAGGCTGTTTACAGGAGTTCTGCAGCCTGAGTGTAGTAGACACACTTTGTGGGAATTCTGCAGGTTGGGAGTAGGCATACGCAGTATGCGCACTTTCTGTAGCCTGAATATAGGAGATGCAGCATAAAGCAGTTCTGTAGGCTGGGTGTACCGAGAGGCTGTGTACAGCAATTCTGTAGCCTGAGTGTAAGAGAATCACTTTATGGGAGCTCTGTAGGTTCTGACTAGACATATGCACTTTGCGGTATTTCTGTAGCCTACACGCAGGAGACCCAGTTTATAGGCATTCTGTAAGCTAGCTCTAGAGTAAGCCATTTGCAGTTCTGCATCCTGAGTGTAGTAGACATAGTTATGGGAGTTCTGTTGCTTGGGAGTAGACATACGCAGTACGTGCGCTTTCTATAGCTTGAATGTAGGAGACGCAGTATAAAGCAATTCTGTAAGCTGAGTGTACACAGAGGCTGTTTACAGGTTTTCTGCAGCCTGAGTGTAGTAGACACACTTTGTGGGAATTCTGCAGCTTGGGAACAGCATACACAGTATACGGGTTTTCTGTAGCCTGAATGTAGGAGACGCAGCATAAAGCAGTTCGTAAGCTGGGTGTACCGAGAGGCTGTGTAGAGGTTTTCTGCAGCCTGAGTGTAGTAGACACAGTTTATGGGAGTTCTGTAAATTCTGAGACGGCTTATGCACTCTTCAGGATGTTTGTGGCATGACTATAGGAAACCACTTTACGGGAGATTTGCAACATGGATGTAGAGAGACACAGGTCGCAGCAGTTCTGCCGCCTGAATGTATAAGACACAGTTTATGGGAGTTCTGTGGCTTGGGAGTGAGCATAAGCAGTATGCGCGCTTTCTGTAGCCTGAATGTAGGACATGCAGCATAAAGCAGTTCTCTAAGCTGGGTGTACCCAGATGCTGTTTACAGGAGTTCTGCAGCCTGAGTGTAGTAGACACACTTTGTGGGAATTCTGCAGGTTGGGGGTAGGCTTACGCAGTATACGGGTTTTCTGCAGCCTGAGTGTACGAGATGCAGCTTACCGGAGTTCTGTATGCTGGCTGAACAGAGAGGCAGTTTACAGGAGTTCTACAGCCTGAGTGTAGTAGACACACTTTGTGGGAATTCTGTAGCTTGGGAGTAGGCATACGCAGTATGCGCACTTTCTGTAGCCTGAATATAGGAGATGCAGCATAAAGCAGTTCTGTAAGCTGGGTTACAGAGAGGCTGTTTACAGGAGTTCTGCAGCCTGAGTGTAGTAGACACACTTTCTGGGAATTCTGCAGGTTGGGAGTAGGCATACGCAGTATGCGCACTTTCTGTAGCCTGAATATAGGAGATGCAGCATAAAGCAGTTCTGTAGGCTGGGTGTACCGAGAGGCTGTGTACAGCAATTCTGTAGCCTGAGTGTAAGAGAATCACTTTATGGGAGCTCTGTTGGTTCTGACTAGACATATGCACTTTGCGGTATTTCTGTAGCCTACACGCAGGAGACCCAGTTTATAGGCATTCTGTAAGCTAGCTCTAGAGTAAGCCATTTGCAGTTCTGCATCCTGAGTGTAGTAGACATAGTTATGGGAGTTCTGTTGCTTGGGAGTAGACATACGCAGTACGTGCGCTTTCTATAGCTTGAATGTAGGAGACGCAGTATAAAGCAATTCTGTAAGCTGAGTGTACACAGAGGCTGTTTACAGGTTTTCTGCAGCCTGAGTGTAGTAGACACACATTGTGGGAATTCTGCAGCTTGGGAACAGCATACACAGTATACGGGTTTTCTGTAGCCTGAATGTAGGAGACGCAGCATAAAGCAGTTCTGTAAGCTGGGTGTACCGAGAGGCTGTGTACAGGTTTTCTGCAGCCTGAGTGTAGTAGACACAGTTTATGGGAGTTCTGTAAATTCTGAGACGGCTTATGCACTCTTCAGGATGTTTGTGGCATGACTATAGGAAAACACTTTACGGGAGATTTGTAACAAGGATGTAGAGAGACACAGATCGCAGCAGTTCTCCAGCCTGAATGTAAAGACACAGTTTGTGGGAGTTCTGTTGCTTCCGAGTAGGCATATGCAGTATGCGCGCTTTCTGTAGCCTGAATGTAGGAGATGCGGCATAAAGCAGTTCTCTAAGCTGGGTGTACAGAGAGGCTGTTTACAGGAGTTCTGCAGCCTGAGTGTAGTAGACACACTTTGTGGGAATTCTGCAGGTTGGGAGTAGGCATACGCAGTATGCGCACTTTCTGTAGCCTGAATATAGGAGATGCAGCATAAAGCAGTTCTGTAGGCTGGGTGTACCGAGAGGCTGTGTACAGCAATTCTGTAGCCTGAGTGTAAGAGAATCACTTTATGGGAGCTCTGTAGGTTCTGACTAGACATATGCACTTTGCGGTATTTCTGTAGCCTACACGCAGGAGACCCAGTTTATAGGCATTCTGTAAGCTAGCTCTAGAGTAAGCCATTTGCAGTTCTGCATCCTGAGTGTAGTAGACATAGTTATGGGAGTTCTGTTGCTTGGGAGTAGACATACGCAGTACGTGCGCTTTCTATAGCTTGAATGTAGGAGACGCAGTATAAAGCAATTCTGTAAGCTGAGTATACACAGAGGCTGTTTACAGGTTTTCTGCAGCCTGAGTGTAGTAGACACACTTTGTGGGAATTCTGAGGCTTCGGAATAGGCATACACAGTATACGGGTTTTCTGTAGCCTGAATGTAGGAGACGCAGCATAAAGCAGTTCGTAAGCTGGGTGTACCGAGAGGCTGTGTAGAGGTTTTCTGCAGCCTGAGTGTAGTAGACACAGTTTATGGGAGTTCTGTAAATTCTGAGACGGCTTATGCACTCTTCAGGATGTTTGTGGCATGACTATAGGAAACCACTTTACGGGAGATTTGCAACATGGATGTAGAGAGACACAGGTCGCAGCAGTTCTGCCGCCTGAATGTATAAGACACAGTTTATGGGAGTTCTGTGGCTTGGGAGTGAGCATAAGCAGTATGCGCGCTTTCTGTAGCCTGAATGTAGGACATGCAGCATAAAGCAGTTCTCTAAGCTGGGTGTACCCAGATGCTGTTTACAGGAGTTCTGCAGCCTGAGTGTAGTAGACACACTTTGTGGGAATTCTGCAGGTTGGGGGTAGGCTTACGCAGTATACGGGTTTTCTGCAGCCTGAGTGTACGAGATGCAGCTTACCGGAGTTCTGTATGCTGGCTGAACAGAGAGGCAGTTTACAGGAGTTCTACAGCCTGAGTGTAGTAGACACACTTTGTGGGAATTCTGTAGCTTGGGAGTAGGCATACGCAGTATGCGCACTTTCTGTAGCCTGAATATAGGAGATGCAGCATAAAGCAGTTCTGTAAGCTGGGTTACAGAGAGGCTGTTTACAGGAGTTCTGCAGCCTGAGTGTAGTAGACACACTTTCTGGGAATTCTGCAGGTTGGGAGTAGGCATACGCAGTATGCGCACTTTCTGTAGCCTGAATATAGGAGATGCAGCATAAAGCTGTTCTGTAGGCTGGGTGTACCGAGAGGCTGTGTACAGCAATTCTGTAGCCTGAGTGTAAGAGAATCACTTTATGGGAGCTCTGTTGGTTCTGACTAGACATATGCACTTTGCGGTATTTCTGTAGCCTACACGCAGGAGACCCAGTTTATAGGCATTCTGTAAGCTAGCTCTAGAGTAAGCCATTTGCAGTTCTGCATCCTGAGTGTAGTAGACATAGTTATGGGAGTTCTGTTGCTTGGGAGTAGACATACGCAGTACGTGCGCTTTCTATAGCTTGAATGTAGGAGACGCAGTATAAAGCAATTCTGTAAGCTGAGTGTACACAGAGGCTGTTTACAGGTTTTCTGCAGCCTGAGTGTAGTAGACACACTTTGTGGGAATTCTGCAGCTTGGGAACAGCATACACAGTATACGGGTTTTCTGTAGCCTGAATGTAGGAGACGCAGCATAAAGCAGTTCTGTAAGCTGGGTGTACCGAGAGGCTGTGTACAGGTTTTCTGCAGCCTGAGTGTAGTAGACACAGTTTATGGGAGTTCTGTAAATTCTGAGACGGCTTATGCACTCTTCAGGATGTTTGTGGCATGACTATAGGAAAACACTTTACGGGAGATTTGTAACAAGGATGTAGAGATACACAGATCGCAGCAGTTCTCCAGCCTGAATGTAAAGACACAGTTTGTGGGAGTTCTGTTGCTTCCGAGTAGGCATATGCAGTATGCGCGCTTTCTGTAGCCTGAATGTAGGAGATGCGGCATAAAGCAGTTCTCTAAGCTGGGTGTACAGAGAGGCTGTTTACAGGAGTTCTGCAGCCTGAGTGTAGTAGACACACTTTCTGGGAATTCTGCAGGTTGGGAGTAGGCATACGCAGTATGCGCACTTTCTGTAGCCTGAATATAGGAGATGCAGCATAAAGCAGTTCTGTAAGCTGGGTGTACCGAGAGGCTGTGTACAGCAATTCTGTAGCCTGAGTGTAAGAGAATCACTTTATGGGAGCTCTGTAGGTTCTGACTAGACATATGCACTTTGCGGTATTTCTGTAGCCTACACGCAGGAGACCCAGTTTATAGGCATTCTGTAAGCTAGCTCTAGAGTAAGCCATTTGCAGTTCTGCATCCTGAGTGTAGTAGACATAGTTATGGGAGTTCTGTTGCTTGGGAGTAGACATACGCAGTACGTGCGCTTTCTATAGCTTGAATGTAGGAGACGCAGTATAAAGCAATTCTGTAAGCTGAGTATACACAGAGGCTGTTTACAGGTTTTCTGCAGCCTGAGTGTAGTAGACACACTTTGTGGGAATTCTGAGGCTTCGGAATAGGCATACACAGTATACGGGTTTTCTGTAGCCTGAATGTAGGAGACGCAGCATAAAGCAGTTCGTAAGCTGGGTGTACCGAGAGGCTGTGTACAGGTTTTCTGCAGCCTGAGTGTAGTAGACACAGTTTATGGGAGTTCTGTAAATTCTGAGACGGCTTATGCACTCTTCAGGATGTTTGTGGCATGACTATAGGAAACCACTTTACGGGAGATTTGCAACATGGATGTAGAGAGACACAGGTCGCAGCAGTTCTGCCGCCTGAATGTATAAGACACAGTTTATGGGAGTTCTGTGGCTTGGGAGTGAGCATAAGCAGTATGCGCGCTTTCTGTAGCCTGAATGTAGGACATGCAGCATAAAGCAGTTCTCTAAGCTGGGTGTACCCAGATGCTGTTTACAGGAGTTCTGCAGCCTGAGTGTAGTAGACACACTTTGTGGGAATTCTGCAGGTTGGGGGTAGGCTTACGCAGTATACGGGTTTTCTGCAGCCTGAGTGTACGAGATGCAGCTTACCGGAGTTCTGTATGCTGGCTGAACAGAGAGGCAGTTTACAGGAGTTCTACAGCCTGAGTGTAGTAGACACACTTTGTGGGAATTCTGTAGCTTGGGAGTAGGCATACGCAGTATGCGCACTTTCTGTAGCCTGAATATAGGAGATGCAGCATAAAGCAGTTCTGTAAGCTGGGTTACAGAGAGGCTGTTTACAGGAGTTCTGCAGCCTGAGTGTAGTAGACACACTTTCTGGGAATTCTGCAGGTTGGGAGTAGGCATACGCAGTATGCGCACTTTCTGTAGCCTGAATATAGGAGATGCAGCATAAAGCAGTTCTGTAGGCTAGGTGTACCGAGAGGCTGTGTACAGCAATTCTGTAGCCTGAGTGTAAGAGAATCACTTTATGGGAGCTCTGTAGGTTCTGACTAGACATATGCACTTTGCGGTATTTCTGTAGCCTACACGCAGGAGACCCAGTTTATAGGCATTCTGTAAGCTAGCTCTAGAGTAAGCCATTTGCAGTTCTGCATCCTGAGTGTAGTAGACATAGTTATGGGAGTTCTGTTGCTTGGGAGTAGACATACGCAGTACGTGCGCTTTCTATAGCTTGAATGTAGGAGACGCAGTATAAAGCAATTCTGTAAGCTGAGTGTACACAGAGGCTGTTTACAGGTTTTCTGCAGCCTGAGTGTAGTAGACACACTTTGTGGGAATTCTGCAGCTTGGGAACAGCATACACAGTATACGGGTTTTCTGTAGCCTGAATGTAGGAGACGCAGCATAAAGCAGTTCTGTAAGCTGGGTGTACCGAGAGGCTGTGTACAGGTTTTCTGCAGCCTGAGTGTAGTAGACACAGTTTATGGGAGTTCTGTAAATTCTGAGACGGCTTATGCACGCTTCAGGATGTTTGTGGCATGACTATAGGAAAACACTTTACGGGAGATTTGTAACAAGGATGTAGAGAGACACAGATCGCAGCAGTTCTCCAGCCTGAATGTAAAGACACAGTTTGTGGGAGTTCTGTTGCTTCCGAGTAGGCATATGCAGTATGCGCGCTTTCTGTAGCCTGAATGTAGGAGATGCGGCATAAAGCAGTTCTCTAAGCTGGGTGTACAGAGAGGCTGTTTACAGGAGTTCTGCAGCCTGAGTGTAGTAGACACACTTTGTGGGAATTCTGTAGGTTCTGACTAGACATATGCACTTTGCGGTATTTCTGTAGCCTACACGCAGGAGACCCAGTTTATAGGCATTCTGTAAGCTAGCTCTAGAGTAAGCCATTTGCAGTTCTGCATCCTGAGTGTAGTAGACATAGTTATGGGAGTTCTGTTGCTTGGGAGTAGACATACGCAGTACGTGCGCTTTCTATAGCTTGAATGTAGGAGACGCAGTATAAAGCAATTCTGTAAGCTGAGTATACACAGAGGCTGTTTACAGGTTTTCTGCAGCCTGAGTGTAGTAGACACACTTTGTGGGAATTCTGAGGCTTCGGAATAGGCATACACAGTATACGGGTTTTCTGTAGCCTGAATGTAGGAGACGCAGCATAAAGCAGTTCGTAAGCTGGGTGTACCGAGAGGCTGTGTAGAGGTTTTCTGCAGCCTGAGTGTAGTAGACACAGTTTATGGGAGTTCTGTAAATTCTGAGACGGCTTATGCACTCTTCAGGATGTTTGTGGCATGACTATAGGAAACCACTTTACGGGAGATTTGCAACATGGATGTAGAGAGACACAGGTCGCAGCAGTTCTGCCGCCTGAATGTATAAGACACAGTTTATGGGAGTTCTGTGGCTTGGGAGTGAGCATAAGCAGTATGCGCGCTTTCTGTAGCCTGAATGTAGGACATGCAGCATAAAGCAGTTCTCTAAGCTGGGTGTACCCAGATGCTGTTTACAGGAGTTCTGCAGCCTGAGTGTAGTAGACACACTTTGTGGGAATTCTGCAGGTTGGGAGTAGGCTTACGCAGTATACGGGTTTTCTGCAGCCTGAGTGTACGAGATGCAGCTTACCGGAGTTCTGTATGCTGGCTGAACAGAGAGGCAGTTTACAGGAGTTCTACAGCCTGAGTGTAGTAGACACACTTTGTGGGAATTCTGTAGCTTGGGAGTAGGCATACGCAGTATGCGCACTTTCTGTAGCCTGAATATAGGAGATGCAGCATAAAGCAGTTCTGTAAGCTGGGTTACAGAGAGGCTGTTTACAGGAGTTCTGCAGCCTGAGTGTAGTAGACACACTTTCTGGGAATTCTGCAGGTTGGGAGTAGGCATACGCAGTATGCGCACTTTCTGTAGCCTGAATATAGGAGATGCAGCATAAAGCAGTTCTGTAGGCTGGGTGTACCGAGAGGCTGTGTACAGCAATTCTGTAGCCTGAGTGTAAGAGAATCACTTTATGGGAGCTCTGTTGGTTCTGACTAGACATATGCACTTTGCGGTATTTCTGTAGCCTACACGCAGGAGACCCAGTTTATAGGCATTCTGTAAGCTAGCTCTAGAGTAAGCCATTTGCAGTTCTGCATCCTGAGTGTAGTAGACATAGTTATGGGAGTTCTGTTGCTTGGGAGTAGACATACGCAGTACGTGCGCTTTCTATAGCTTGAATGTAGGAGACGCAGTATAAAGCAATTCTGTAAGCTGAGTGTACACAGAGGCTGTTTACAGGTTTTCTGCAGCCTGAGTGTAGTAGACACACTTTGTGGGAATTCTGCAGCTTGGGAACAGCATACACAGTATACGGGTTTTCTGTAGCCTGAATGTAGGAGACGCAGCATAAAGCAGTTCTGTAAGCTGGGTGTACCGAGAGGCTGTGTACAGGTTTTCTGCAGCCTGAGTGTAGTAGACACAGTTTATGGGAGTTCTGTAAATTCTGAGACGGCTTATGCACGCTTCAGGATGTTTGTGGCATGACTATAGGAAAACACTTTACGGGAGATTTGTAACAAGGATGTAGAGAGACACAGATCGCAGCAGTTCTCCAGCCTGAATGTAAAGACACAGTTTGTGGGAGTTCTGTTGCTTCCGAGTAGGCATATGCAGTATGCGCGCTTTCTGTAGCCTGAATGTAGGAGATGCGGCATAAAGCAGTTCTCTAAGCTGGGTGTACAGAGAGGCTGTTTACAGGAGTTCTGCAGCCTGAGTGTAGTAGACACACTTTGTGGGAATTCTGCAGGTTGGGAGTAGGCATACGCAGTATGCGCACTTTCTGTAGCCTGAATATAGGAGATGCAGCATAAAGCAGTTCTGTAAGCTGGGTGTACCGAGAGGCTGTGTACAGCAATTCTGTAGCCTGAGTGTAAGAGAATCACTTTATGGGAGCTCTGTAGGTTCTGACTAGACATATGCACTTTGCGGTATTTCTGTAGCCTACACGCAGGAGACCCAGTTTATAGGCATTCTGTAAGCTAGCTCTAGAGTAAGCCATTTGCAGTTCTGCATCCTGAGTGTAGTAGACATAGTTATGGGAGTTCTGTTGCTTGGGAGTAGACATACGCAGTACGTGCGCTTTCTATAGCTTGAATGTAGGAGACGCAGTATAAAGCAATTCTGTAAGCTGAGTATACACAGAGGCTGTTTACAGGTTTTCTGCAGCCTGAGTGTAGTAGACACACTTTGTGGGAATTCTGAGGCTTCGGAATAGGCATACACAGTATACGGGTTTTCTGTAGCCTGAATGTAGGAGACGCAGCATAAAGCAGTTCGTAAGCTGGGTGTACCGAGAGGCTGTGTAGAGGTTTTCTGCAGCCTGAGTGTAGTAGACACAGTTTATGGGAGTTCTGTAAATTCTGAGACGGCTTATGCACTCTTCAGGATGTTTGTGGCATGACTATAGGAAACCACTTTACGGGAGATTTGCAACATGGATGTAGAGAGACACAGGTCGCAGCAGTTCTGCCGCCTGAATGTATAAGACACAGTTTATGGGAGTTCTGTGGCTTGGGAGTGAGCATAAGCAGTATGCGCGCTTTCTGTAGCCTGAATGTAGGACATGCAGCATAAAGCAGTTCTCTAAGCTGGGTGTACCCAGATGCTGTTTACAGGAGTTCTGCAGCCTGAGTGTAGTAGACACACTTTGTGGGAATTCTGCAGGTTGGGAGTAGGCTTACGCAGTATACGGGTTTTCTGCAGCCTGAGTGTACGAGATGCAGCTTACCGGAGTTCTGTATGCTGGTTGAACAGAGAGGCAGTTTACAGGAGTTCTACAGCCTGAGTGTAGTAGACACACTTTGTGGGAATTCTGTAGCTTGGGAGTAGGCATACGCAGTAGGCGCACTTTCTGTAGCCTGAATATAGGAGATGCAGCATAAAGCAGTTCTGTAAGCTGGGTTACAGAGAGTCTGTTTACAGGAGTTCTGCAGCCTGAGTGTAGTAGACACACTTTCTGGGAATTCTGCAGGTTGGGAGTAGGCATACGCAGTATGCGCACTTTCTGTAGCCTGAATATAGGAGATGCAGCATAAAGCAGTTCTGTAGGCTGGGTGTACCGAGAGGCTGTGTACAGCAATTCTGTAGCCTGAGTGTAAGAGAATCACTTTATGGGAGCTCTGTAGGTTCTGACTAGACATATGCACTTTGCGGTATTTCTGTAGCCTACACGCAGGAGACCCAGTTTATAGGCATTCTGTAAGCTAGCTCTAGAGTAAGCCATTTGCAGTTCTGCATCCTGAGTGTAGTAGACATAGTTATGGGAGTTCTGTTGCTTGGGAGTAGACATACGCAGTACGTGCGCTTTCTATAGCTTGAATGTAGGAGACGCAGTATAAAGCAATTCTGTAAGCTGAGTGTACACAGAGGCTGTTTACAGGTTTTCTGCAGCCTGAGTGTAGTAGACACACTTTGTGGGAATTCTGCAGCTTGGGAACAGCATACACAGTATACGGGTTTTCTGTAGCCTGAATGTAGGAGACGCAGCATAAAGCAGTTCTGTAAGCTGGGTGTACCGAGAGGCTGTGTACAGGTTTTCTGCAGCCTGAGTGTAGTAGACACAGTTTATGGGAGTTCTGTAAATTCTGAGACGGCTTATGCACGCTTCAGGATGTTTGTGGCATGACTATAGGAAAACACTTTACGGGAGATTTGTAACAAGGATGTAGAGAGACACAGATCGCAGCAGTTCTCCAGCCTGAATGTAAAGACACAGTTTGTGGGAGTTCTGTTGCTTCCGAGTAGGCATATGCAGTATGCGCGCTTTCTGTAGCCTGAATGTAGGAGATGCGGCATAAAGCAGTTCTCTAAGCTGGGTGTACAGAGAGGCTGTTTACAGGAGTTCTGCAGCCTGAGTGTAGTAGACACACTTTGTGGGAATTCTGCAGGTTGGGAGTAGGCATACGCAGTATGCGCACTTTCTGTAGCCTGAATATAGGAGATGCAGCATAAAGCAGTTCTGTAAGCTGGGTGTACCGAGAGGCTGTGTACAGCAATTCTGTAGCCTGAGTGTAAGAGAATCACTTTATGGGAGCTCTGTAGGTTCTGACTAGACATATGCACTTTGCGGTATTTCTGTAGCCTACACGCAGGAGACCCAGTTTATAGGCATTCTGTAAGCTAGCTCTAGAGTAAGCCATTTGCAGTTCTGCATCCTGAGTGTAGTAGACATAGTTATGGGAGTTCTGTTGCTTGGGAGTAGACATACGCAGTACGTGCGCTTTCTATAGCTTGAATGTAGGAGACGCAGTATAAAGCAATTCTGTAAGCTGAGTATACACAGAGGCTGTTTACAGGTTTTCTGCAGCCTGAGTGTAGTAGACACACTTTGTGGGAATTCTGAGGCTTCGGAATAGGCATACACAGTATACGGGTTTTCTGTAGCCTGAATGTAGGAGACGCAGCATAAAGCAGTTCGTAAGCTGGGTGTACCGAGAGGCTGTGTAGAGGTTTTCTGCAGCCTGAGTGTAGTAGACACAGTTTATGGGAGTTCTGTAAATTCTGAGACGGCTTATGCACTCTTCAGGATGTTTGTGGCATGACTATAGGAAACCACTTTACGGGAGATTTGCAACATGGATGTAGAGAGACACAGGTCGCAGCAGTTCTGCCGCCTGAATGTATAAGACACAGTTTATGGGAGTTCTGTGGCTTGGGAGTGAGCATAAGCAGTATGCGCGCTTTCTGTAGCCTGAATGTAGGACATGCAGCATAAAGCAGTTCTCTAAGCTGGGTGTACCCAGATGCTGTTTACAGGAGTTCTGCAGCCTGAGTGTAGTAGACACACTTTGTGGGAATTCTGCAGGTTGGGAGTAGGCTTACGCAGTATACGGGTTTTCTGCAGCCTGAGTGTACGAGATGCAGCTTACCGGAGTTCTGTATGCTGGCTGAACAGAGAGGCAGTTTACAGGAGTTCTACAGCCTGAGTGTAGTAGACACACTTTGTGGGAATTCTGTAGCTTGGGAGTAGGCATACGCAGTATGCGCACTTTCTGTAGCCTGAATATAGGAGATGCAGCATAAAGCAGTTCTGTAAGCTGGGTTACAGAGAGGCTGTTTACAGGAGTTCTGCAGCCTGAGTGTAGTAGACACACTTTCTGGGAATTCTGCAGGTTGGGAGTAGGCATACGCAGTATGCGCACTTTCTGTAGCCTGAATATAGGAGATGCAGCATAAAGCAGTTCTGTAGGCTGGGTGTACCGAGAGGCTGTGTACAGCAATTCTGTAGCCTGAGTGTAAGAGAATCACTTTATGGGAGCTCTGTTGGTTCTGACTAGACATATGCACTTTGCGGTATTTCTGTAGCCTACACGCAGGAGACCCAGTTTATAGGCATTCTGTAAGCTAGCTCTAGAGTAAGCCATTTGCAGTTCTGCATCCTGAGTGTAGTAGACATAGTTATGGGAGTTCTGTTGCTTGGGAGTAGACATACGCAGTACGTGCGCTTTCTATAGCTTGAATGTAGGAGACGCAGTATAAAGCAATTCTGTAAGCTGAGTGTACACAGAGGCTGTTTACAGGTTTTCTGCAGCCTGAGTGTAGTAGACACACTTTGTGGGAATTCTGCAGCTTGGGAACAGCATACACAGTATACGGGTTTTCTGTAGCCTGAATGTAGGAGACGCAGCATAAAGCAGTTCTGTAAGCTGGGTGTACCGAGAGGCTGTGTACAGGTTTTCTGCAGCCTGAGTGTAGTAGACACAGTTTATGGGAGTTCTGTAAATTCTGAGACGGCTTATGCACGCTTCAGGATGTTTGTGGCATGACTATAGGAAAACACTTTACGGGAGATTTGTAACAAGGATGTAGAGAGACACAGATCGCAGCAGTTCTCCAGCCTGAATGTAAAGACACAGTTTGTGGGAGTTCTGTTGCTTCCGAGTAGGCATATGCAGTATGCGCGCTTTCTGTAGCCTGAATGTAGGAGATGCGGCATAAAGCAGTTCTCTAAGCTGGGTGTACAGAGAGGCTGTTTACAGGAGTTCTGCAGCCTGAGTGTAGTAGACACACTTTGTGGGAATTCTGCAGGTTGGGAGTAGGCATACGCAGTATGCGCACTTTCTGTAGCCTGAATATAGGAGATGCAGCATAAAGCAGTTCTGTAAGCTGGGTGTACCGAGAGGCTGTGTACAGCAATTCTGTAGCCTGAGTGTAAGAGAATCACTTTATGGGAGCTCTGTAGGTTCTGACTAGACATATGCACTTTGCGGTATTTCTGTAGCCTACACGCAGGAGACCCAGTTTATAGGCATTCTGTAAGCTAGCTCTAGAGTAAGCCATTTGCAGTTCTGCATCCTGAGTGTAGTAGACATAGTTATGGGAGTTCTGTTGCTTGGGAGTAGACATACGCAGTACGTGCGCTTTCTATAGCTTGAATGTAGGAGACGCAGTATAAAGCAATTCTGTAAGCTGAGTATACACAGAGGCTGTTTACAGGTTTTCTGCAGCCTGAGTGTAGTAGACACACTTTGTGGGAATTCTGAGGCTTCGGAATAGGCATACACAGTATACGGGTTTTCTGTAGCCTGAATGTAGGAGACGCAGCATAAAGCAGTTCGTAAGCTGGGTGTACCGAGAGGCTGTGTAGAGGTTTTCTGCAGCCTGAGTGTAGTAGACACAGTTTATGGGAGTTCTGTAAATTCTGAGACGGCTTATGCACTCTTCAGGATGTTTGTGGCATGACTATAGGAAACCACTTTACGGGAGATTTGCAACATGGATGTAGAGAGACACAGGTCGCAGCAGTTCTGCCGCCTGAATGTATAAGACACAGTTTATGGGAGTTCTGTGGCTTGGGAGTGAGCATAAGCAGTATGCGCGCTTTCTGTAGCCTGAATGTAGGACATGCAGCATAAAGCAGTTCTCTAAGCTGGGTGTACCCAGATGCTGTTTACAGGAGTTCTGCAGCCTGAGTGTAGTAGACACACTTTGTGGGAATTCTGCAGGTTGGGAGTAGGCTTACGCAGTATACGGGTTTTCTGCAGCCTGAGTGTACGAGATGCAGCTTACCGGAGTTCTGTATGCTGGTTGAACAGAGAGGCAGTTTACAGGAGTTCTACAGCCTGAGTGTAGTAGACACACTTTGTGGGAATTCTGTAGCTTGGGAGTAGGCATACGCAGTAGGCGCACTTTCTGTAGCCTGAATATAGGAGATGCAGCATAAAGCAGTTCTGTAAGCTGGGTTACAGAGAGTCTGTTTACAGGAGTTCTGCAGCCTGAGTGTAGTAGACACACTTTCTGGGAATTCTGCAGGTTGGGAGTAGGCATACGCAGTATGCGCACTTTCTGTAGCCTGAATATAGGAGATGCAGCATAAAGCAGTTCTGTAGGCTGGGTGTACCGAGAGGCTGTGTACAGCAATTCTGTAGCCTGAGTGTAAGAGAATCACTTTATGGGAGCTCTGTAGGTTCTGACTAGACATATGCACTTTGCGGTATTTCTGTAGCCTACACGCAGGAGACCCAGTTTATAGGCATTCTGTAAGCTAGCTCTAGAGTAAGCCATTTGCAGTTCTGCATCCTGAGTGTAGTAGACATAGTTATGGGAGTTCTGTTGCTTGGGAGTAGACATACGCAGTACGTGCGCTTTCTATAGCTTGAATGTAGGAGACGCAGTATAAAGCAATTCTGTAAGCTGAGTGTACACAGAGGCTGTTTACAGGTTTTCTGCAGCCTGAGTGTAGTAGACACACTTTGTGGGAATTCTGCAGCTTGGGAACAGCATACACAGTATACGGGTTTTCTGTAGCCTGAATGTAGGAGACGCAGCATAAAGCAGTTCTGTAAGCTGGGTGTACCGAGAGGCTGTGTACAGGTTTTCTGCAGCCTGAGTGTAGTAGACACAGTTTATGGGAGTTCTGTAAATTCTGAGACGGCTTATGCACGCTTCAGGATGTTTGTGGCATGACTATAGGAAAACACTTTACGGGAGATTTGTAACAAGGATGTAGAGAGACACAGATCGCAGCAGTTCTCCAGCCTGAATGTAAAGACACAGTTTGTGGGAGTTCTGTTGCTTCCGAGTAGGCATATGCAGTATGCGCGCTTTCTGTAGCCTGAATGTAGGAGATGCGGCATAAAGCAGTTCTCTAAGCTGGGTGTACAGAGAGGCTGTTTACAGGAGTTCTGCAGCCTGAGTGTAGTAGACACACTTTGTGGGAATTCTGCAGGTTGGGAGTAGGCATACGCAGTATGCGCACTTTCTGTAGCCTGAATATAGGAGATGCAGCATAAAGCAGTTCTGTAAGCTGGGTGTACCGAGAGGCTGTGTACAGCAATTCTGTAGCCTGAGTGTAAGAGAATCACTTTATGGGAGCTCTGTAGGTTCTGACTAGACATATGCACTTTGCGGTATTTCTGTAGCCTACACGCAGGAGACCCAGTTTATAGGCATTCTGTAAGCTAGCTCTAGAGTAAGCCATTTGCAGTTCTGCATCCTGAGTGTAGTAGACATAGTTATGGGAGTTCTGTTGCTTGGGAGTAGACATACGCAGTACGTGCGCTTTCTATAGCTTGAATGTAGGAGACGCAGTATAAAGCAATTCTGTAAGCTGAGTATACACAGAGGCTGTTTACAGGTTTTCTGCAGCCTGAGTGTAGTAGACACACTTTGTGGGAATTCTGAGGCTTCGGAATAGGCATACACAGTATACGGGTTTTCTGTAGCCTGAATGTAGGAGACGCAGCATAAAGCAGTTCGTAAGCTGGGTGTACCGAGAGGCTGTGTAGAGGTTTTCTGCAGCCTGAGTGTAGTAGACACAGTTTATGGGAGTTCTGTAAATTCTGAGACGGCTTATGCACTCTTCAGGATGTTTGTGGCATGACTATAGGAAACCACTTTACGGGAGATTTGCAACATGGATGTAGAGAGACACAGGTCGCAGCAGTTCTGCCGCCTGAATGTATAAGACACAGTTTATGGGAGTTCTGTGGCTTGGGAGTGAGCATAAGCAGTATGCGCGCTTTCTGTAGCCTGAATGTAGGACATGCAGCATAAAGCAGTTCTCTAAGCTGGGTGTACCCAGATGCTGTTTACAGGAGTTCTGCAGCCTGAGTGTAGTAGACACACTTTGTGGGAATTCTGCAGGTTGGGAGTAGGCTTACGCAGTATACGGGTTTTCTGCAGCCTGAGTGTACGAGATGCAGCTTACCGGAGTTCTGTATGCTGGCTGAACAGAGAGGCAGTTTACAGGAGTTCTACAGCCTGAGTGTAGTAGACACACTTTGTGGGAATTCTGTAGCTTGGGAGTAGGCATACGCAGTATGCGCACTTTCTGTAGCCTGAATATAGGAGATGCAGCATAAAGCAGTTCTGTAAGCTGGGTTACAGAGAGGCTGTTTACAGGAGTTCTGCAGCCTGAGTGTAGTAGACACACTTTCTGGGAATTCTGCAGGTTGGGAGTAGGCATACGCAGTATGCGCACTTTCTGTAGCCTGAATATAGGAGATGCAGCATAAAGCAGTTCTGTAGGCTGGGTGTACCGAGAGGCTGTGTACAGCAATTCTGTAGCCTGAGTGTAAGAGAATCACTTTATGGGAGCTCTGTTGGTTCTGACTAGACATATGCACTTTGCGGTATTTCTGTAGCCTACACGCAGGAGACCCAGTTTATAGGCATTCTGTAAGCTAGCTCTAGAGTAAGCCATTTGCAGTTCTGCATCCTGAGTGTAGTAGACATAGTTATGGGAGTTCTGTTGCTTGGGAGTAGACATACGCAGTACGTGCGCTTTCTATAGCTTGAATGTAGGAGACGCAGTATAAAGCAATTCTGTAAGCTGAGTGTACACAGAGGCTGTTTACAGGTTTTCTGCAGCCTGAGTGTAGTAGACACACTTTGTGGGAATTCTGCAGCTTGGGAACAGCATACACAGTATACGGGTTTTCTGTAGCCTGAATGTAGGAGACGCAGCATAAAGCAGTTCTGTAAGCTGGGTGTACCGAGAGGCTGTGTACAGGTTTTCTGCAGCCTGAGTGTAGTAGACACAGTTTATGGGAGTTCTGTAAATTCTGAGACGGCTTATGCACGCTTCAGGATGTTTGTGGCATGACTATAGGAAAACACTTTACGGGAGATTTGTAACAAGGATGTAGAGAGACACAGATCGCAGCAGTTCTCCAGCCTGAATGTAAAGACACAGTTTGTGGGAGTTCTGTTGCTTCCGAGTAGGCATATGCAGTATGCGCGCTTTCTGTAGCCTGAATGTAGGAGATGCGGCATAAAGCAGTTCTCTAAGCTGGGTGTACAGAGAGGCTGTTTACAGGAGTTCTGCAGCCTGAGTGTAGTAGACACACTTTGTGGGAATTCTGCAGGTTGGGAGTAGGCATACGCAGTATGCGCACTTTCTGTAGCCTGAATATAGGAGATGCAGCATAAAGCAGTTCTGTAAGCTGGGTGTACCGAGAGGCTGTGTACAGCAATTCTGTAGCCTGAGTGTAAGAGAATCACTTTATGGGAGCTCTGTAGGTTCTGACTAGACATATGCACTTTGCGGTATTTCTGTAGCCTACACGCAGGAGACCCAGTTTATAGGCATTCTGTAAGCTAGCTCTAGAGTAAGCCATTTGCAGTTCTGCATCCTGAGTGTAGTAGACATAGTTATGGGAGTTCTGTTGCTTGGGAGTAGACATACGCAGTACGTGCGCTTTCTATAGCTTGAATGTAGGAGACGCAGTATAAAGCAATTCTGTAAGCTGAGTGTACACAGAGGCTGTTTACAGGTTTTCTGCAGCCTGAGTGTAGTAGACACACTTTGTGGGAATTCTGCAGCTTGGGAACAGCATACACAGTATACGGGTTTTCTGTAGCCTGAATGTAGGAGACGCAGCATAAAGCAGTTCTGTAAGCTGGGTGTACCGAGAGGCTGTGTACAGGTTTTCTGCAGCCTGAGTGTAGTAGACACAGTTTATGGGAGTTCTGTAAATTCTGAGATGGCTTATGCACTCTTCAGGATGTTTGTGGCATGACTATAGGAAAACACTTTACGGGAGATTTGTAACAAGGATGTAGAGAGACACAGATTGCAGCAGTTCTCCAGCCTGAATGTAAAGACACAGTTTGTGGGAGTTCTGTTGCTTCCGAGTAGGCATATGCAGTATGCGCGCTTTCTGTAGCCTGAATGTAGGAGATGCGGCATAAAGCAGTTCTCTAAGCTGGGTGTACCCAGATGCTGTTTACAGGAGTTCTGCAGCCTGAGTGTAGTAGACACACTTTGTGGGAATTCTGCAGGTTGGGAGTAGGCTTACGCAGTATACGGGTTTTCTGCAGCCTGAGTGTACGAGATGCAGCTTACCGGAGTTCTGTATGCTGGCTGAACAGAGAGGCAGTTTACAGGAGTTCTACAGCCTGAGTGTAGTAGACACACTTTGTGGGAATTCTGTAGCTTGGGAGTAGGCATACGCAGTAGGCGCACTTTCTGTAGCCTGAATATAGGAGATGCAGCATAAAGCAGTTCTGTAAGCTGGGTTACAGAGAGTCTGTTTACAGGAGTTCTGCAGCCTGAGTGTAGTAGACACACTTTCTGGGAATTCTGCAGGTTGGGAGTAGGCATACGCAGTATGCGCACTTTCTGTAGCCTGAATATAGGAGATGCAGCATAAAGCAGTTCTGTAGGCTGGGTGTACCGAGAGGCTGTGTACAGCAATTCTGTAGCCTGAGTGTAAGAGAATCACTTTATGGGAGCTCTGTAGGTTCTGACTAGACATATGCACTTTGCGGTATTTCTGTAGCCTACACGCAGGAGACCCAGTTTATAGGCATTCTGTAAGCTAGCTCTAGAGTAAGCCATTTGCAGTTCTGCATCCTGAGTGTAGTAGACATAGTTATGGGAGTTCTGTTGCTTGGGAGTAGACATACGCAGTACGTGCGCTTTCTATAGCTTGAATGTAGGAGACGCAGTATAAAGCAATTCTGTAAGCTGAGTGTACACAGAGGCTGTTTACAGGTTTTCTGCAGCCTGAGTGTAGTAGACACACTTTGTGGGAATTCTGCAGCTTGGGAACAGCATACACAGTATACGGGTTTTCTGTAGCCTGAATGTAGGAGACGCAGCATAAAGCAGTTCTGTAAGCTGGGTGTACCGAGAGGCTGTGTACAGGTTTTCTGCAGCCTGAGTGTAGTAGACACAGTTTATGGGAGTTCTGTAAATTCTGAGATGGCTTATGCACGCTTCAGGATGTTTGTGGCATGACTATAGGAAAACACTTTACGGGAGATTTGTAACAAGGATGTAGAGAGACACAGATCGCAGCAGTTCTCCAGCCTGAATGTAAAGACACAGTTTGTGGGAGTTCTGTTGCTTCCGAGTAGGCATATGCAGTATGCGCGCTTTCTGTAGCCTGAATGTAGGAGATGCGGCATAAAGCAGTTCTCTAAGCTGGGTGTACAGAGAGGCTGTTTACAGGAGTTCTGCAGCCTGAGTGTAGTAGACACACTTTGTGGGAATTCTGCAGGTTGGGAGTAGGCATACGCAGTATGCGCACTTTCTGTAGCCTGAATATAGGAGATGCAGCATAAAGCAGTTCTGTAAGCTGGGTGTACCGAGAGGCTGTGTACAGCAATTCTGTAGCCTGAGTGTAAGAGAATCACTTTATGGGAGCTCTGTAGGTTCTGACTAGACATATGCACTTTGCGGTATTTCTGTAGCCTACACGCAGGAGACCCAGTTTATAGGCATTCTGTAAGCTAGCTCTAGAGTAAGCCATTTGCAGTTCTGCATCCTGAGTGTAGTAGACATAGTTATGGGAGTTCTGTTGCTTGGGAGTAGACATACGCAGTACGTGCGCTTTCTATAGCTTGAATGTAGGAGACGCAGTATAAAGCAATTCTGTAAGCTGAGTATACACAGAGGCTGTTTACAGGTTTTCTGCAGCCTGAGTGTAGTAGACACACTTTGTGGGAATTCTGAGGCTTCGGAATAGGCATACACAGTATACGGGTTTTCTGTAGCCTGAATGTAGGAGACGCAGCATAAAGCAGTTCGTAAGCTGGGTGTACCGAGAGGCTGTGTAGAGGTTTTCTGCAGCCTGAGTGTAGTAGACACAGTTTATGGGAGTTCTGTAAATTCTGAGACGGCTTATGCACTCTTCAGGATGTTTGTGGCATGACTATAGGAAACCACTTTACGGGAGATTTGCAACATGGATGTAGAGAGACACAGGTCGCAGCAGTTCTGCCGCCTGAATGTATAAGACACAGTTTATGGGAGTTCTGTGGCTTGGGAGTGAGCATAAGCAGTATGCGCGCTTTCTGTAGCCTGAATGTAGGACATGCAGCATAAAGCAGTTCTCTAAGCTGGGTGTACCCAGATGCTGTTTACAGGAGTTCTGCAGCCTGAGTGTAGTAGACACACTTTGTGGGAATTCTGCAGGTTGGGATAGGCTTACGCAGTATACGGGTTTTCTGCAGCCTGAGTGTACGAGATGCAGCTTACCGGAGTTCTGTATGCTGGCTGAACAGAGAGGCAGTTTACAGGAGTTCTACAGCCTGAGTGTAGTAGACACACTTTGTGGGAATTCTGTAGCTTGGGAGTAGGCATACGCAGTATGCGCACTTTCTGTAGCCTGAATATAGGAGATGCAGCATAAAGCAGTTCTGTAAGCTGGGTTACAGAGAGGCTGTTTACAGGAGTTCTGCAGCCTGAGTGTAGTAGACACACTTTCTGGGAATTCTGCAGGTTGGGAGTAGGCATACGCAGTATGCGCACTTTCTGTAGCCTGAATATAGGAGATGCAGCATAAAGCAGTTCTGTAGGCTGGGTGTACCGAGAGGCTGTGTACAGCAATTCTGTAGCCTGAGTGTAAGAGAATCACTTTATGGGAGCTCTGTTGGTTCTGACTAGACATATGCACTTTGCGGTATTTCTGTAGCCTACACGCAGGAGACCCAGTTTATAGGCATTCTGTAAGCTAGCTCTAGAGTAAGCCATTTGCAGTTCTGCATCCTGAGTGTAGTAGACATAGTTATGGGAGTTCTGTTGCTTGGGAGTAGACATACGCAGTACGTGCGCTTTCTATAGCTTGAATGTAGGAGACGCAGTATAAAGCAATTCTGTAAGCTGAGTGTACACAGAGGCTGTTTACAGGTTTTCTGCAGCCTGAGTGTAGTAGACACACTTTGTGGGAATTCTGCAGCTTGGGAACAGCATACACAGTATACGGGTTTTCTGTAGCCTGAATGTAGGAGACGCAGCATAAAGCAGTTCTGTAAGCTGGGTGTACCGAGAGGCTGTGTACAGGTTTTCTGCAGCCTGAGTGTAGTAGACACAGTTTATGGGAGTTCTGTAAATTCTGAGACGGCTTATGCACGCTTCAGGATGTTTGTGGCATGACTATAGGAAAACACTTTACGGGAGATTTGTAACAAGGATGTAGAGAGACACAGATCGCAGCAGTTCTCCAGCCTGAATGTAAAGACACAGTTTGTGGGAGTTCTGTTGCTTCCGAGTAGGCATATGCAGTATGCGCGCTTTCTGTAGCCTGAATGTAGGAGATGCGGCATAAAGCAGTTCTCTAAGCTGGGTGTACAGAGAGGCTGTTTACAGGAGTTCTGCAGCCTGAGTGTAGTAGACACACTTTGTGGGAATTCTGCAGGTTGGGAGTAGGCATACGCAGTATGCGCACTTTCTGTAGCCTGAATATAGGAGATGCAGCATAAAGCAGTTCTGTAAGCTGGGTGTACCGAGAGGCTGTGTACAGCAATTCTGTAGCCTGAGTGTAAGAGAATCACTTTATGGGAGCTCTGTAGGTTCTGACTAGACATATGCACTTTGCGGTATTTCTGTAGCCTACACGCAGGAGACCCAGTTTATAGGCATTCTGTAAGCTAGCTCTAGAGTAAGCCATTTGCAGTTCTGCATCCTGAGTGTAGTAGACATAGTTATGGGAGTTCTGTTGCTTGGGAGTAGACATACGCAGTACGTGCGCTTTCTATAGCTTGAATGTAGGAGACGCAGTATAAAGCAATTCTGTAAGCTGAGTGTACACAGAGGCTGTTTACAGGTTTTCTGCAGCCTGAGTGTAGTAGACACACTTTGTGGGAATTCTGCAGCTTGGGAACAGCATACACAGTATACGGGTTTTCTGTAGCCTGAATGTAGGAGACGCAGCATAAAGCAGTTCTGTAAGCTGGGTGTACCGAGAGGCTGTGTACAGGTTTTCTGCAGCCTGAGTGTAGTAGACACAGTTTATGGGAGTTCTGTAAATTCTGAGATGGCTTATGCACTCTTCAGGATGTTTGTGGCATGACTATAGGAAAACACTTTACGGGAGATTTGTAACAAGGATGTAGAGAGACACAGATTGCAGCAGTTCTCCAGCCTGAATGTAAAGACACAGTTTGTGGGAGTTCTGTTGCTTCCGAGTAGGCATATGCAGTATGCGCGCTTTCTGTAGCCTGAATGTAGGAGATGCGGCATAAAGCAGTTCTCTAAGCTGGGTGTACCCAGATGCTGTTTACAGGAGTTCTGCAGCCTGAGTGTAGTAGACACACTTTGTGGGAATTCTGCAGGTTGGGAGTAGGCATACGCAGTATGCGCACTTTCTGTAGCCTGAATATAGGAGATGCAGCATAAAGCAGTTCTGTAAGCTGGGTGTACCGAGAGGCTGTGTACAGCAATTCTGTAGCCTGAGTGTAAGAGAATCACTTTATGGGAGCTCTGTAGGTTCTGACTAGACATATGCACTTTGCGGTATTTCTGTAGCCTACACGCAGGAGACCCAGTTTATAGGCATTCTGTAAGCTAGCTCTAGAGTAAGCCATTTGCAGTTCTGCATCCTGAGTGTAGTAGACATAGTTATGGGAGTTCTGTTGCTTGGGAGTAGACATACGCAGTACGTGCGCTTTCTATAGCTTGAATGTAGGAGACGCAGTATAAAGCAATTCTGTAAGCTGAGTATACACAGAGGCTGTTTACAGGTTTTCTGCAGCCTGAGTGTAGTAGACACACTTTGTGGGAATTCTGAGGCTTCGGAATAGGCATACACAGTATACGGGTTTTCTGTAGCCTGAATGTAGGAGACGCAGCATAAAGCAGTTCTGTAAGCTGGGTGTACCGAGAGGCTGTGTAGAGGTTTTCTGCAGCCTGAGTGTAGTAGACACAGTTTATGGGAGTTCTGTAAATTCTGAGACGGCTTATGCACTCTTCAGGATGTTTGTGGCATGACTATAGGAAACCACTTTACGGGAGATTTGCAACATGGATGTAGAGAGACACAGGTCGCAGCAGTTCTGCCGCCTGAATGTATAAGACACAGTTTATGGGAGTTCTGTGGCTTGGGAGTGAGCATAAGCAGTATGCGCGCTTTCTGTAGCCTGAATGTAGGACATGCAGCATAAAGCAGTTCTCTAAGCTGGGTGTACCCAGATGCTGTTTACAGGAGTTCTGCAGCCTGAGTGTAGTAGACACACTTTGTGGGAATTCTGCAGGTTGGGATAGGCTTACGCAGTATACGGGTTTTCTGCAGCCTGAGTGTACGAGATGCAGCTTACCGGAGTTCTGTATGCTGGCTGAACAGAGAGGCAGTTTACAGGAGTTCTACAGCCTGAGTGTAGTAGACACACTTTGTGGGAATTCTGTAGCTTGGGAGTAGGCATACGCAGTATGCGCACTTTCTGTAGCCTGAATATAGGAGATGCAGCATAAAGCAGTTCTGTAAGCTGGGTTACAGAGAGGCTGTTTACAGGAGTTCTGCAGCCTGAGTGTAGTAGACACACTTTCTGGGAATTCTGCAGGTTGGGAGTAGGCATACGCAGTATGCGCACTTTCTGTAGCCTGAATATAGGAGATGCAGCATAAAGCAGTTCTGTAGGCTGGGTGTACCGAGAGGCTGTGTACAGCAATTCTGTAGCCTGAGTGTAAGAGAATCACTTTATGGGAGCTCTGTTGGTTCTGACTAGACATATGCACTTTGCGGTATTTCTGTAGCCTACACGCAGGAGACCCAGTTTATAGGCATTCTGTAAGCTAGCTCTAGAGTAAGCCATTTGCAGTTCTGCATCCTGAGTGTAGTAGACATAGTTATGGGAGTTCTGTTGCTTGGGAGTAGACATACGCAGTACGTGCGCTTTCTATAGCTTGAATGTAGGAGACGCAGTATAAAGCAATTCTGTAAGCTGAGTGTACACAGAGGCTGTTTACAGGTTTTCTGCAGCCTGAGTGTAGTAGACACACTTTGTGGGAATTCTGCAGCTTGGGAACAGCATACACAGTATACGGGTTTTCTGTAGCCTGAATGTAGGAGACGCAGCATAAAGCAGTTCTGTAAGCTGGGTGTACCGAGAGGCTGTGTACAGGTTTTCTGCAGCCTGAGTGTAGTAGACACAGTTTATGGGAGTTCTGTAAATTCTGAGACGGCTTATGCACGCTTCAGGATGTTTGTGGCATGACTATAGGAAAACACTTTACGGGAGATTTGTAACAAGGATGTAGAGAGACACAGATCGCAGCAGTTCTCCAGCCTGAATGTAAAGACACAGTTTGTGGGAGTTCTGTTGCTTCCGAGTAGGCATATGCAGTATGCGCGCTTTCTGTAGCCTGAATGTAGGAGATGCGGCATAAAGCAGTTCTCTAAGCTGGGTGTACAGAGAGGCTGTTTACAGGAGTTCTGCAGCCTGAGTGTAGTAGACACACTTTGTGGGAATTCTGCAGGTTGGGAGTAGGCATACGCAGTATGCGCACTTTCTGTAGCCTGAATATAGGAGATGCAGCATAAAGCAGTTCTGTAAGCTGGGTGTACCGAGAGGCTGTGTACAGCAATTCTGTAGCCTGAGTGTAAGAGAATCACTTTATGGGAGCTCTGTAGGTTCTGACTAGACATATGCACTTTGCGGTATTTCTGTAGCCTACACGCAGGAGACCCAGTTTATAGGCATTCTGTAAGCTAGCTCTAGAGTAAGCCATTTGCAGTTCTGCATCCTGAGTGTAGTAGACATAGTTATGGGAGTTCTGTTGCTTGGGAGTAGACATACGCAGTACGTGCGCTTTCTATAGCTTGAATGTAGGAGACGCAGTATAAAGCAATTCTGTAAGCTGAGTGTACACAGAGGCTGTTTACAGGTTTTCTGCAGCCTGAGTGTAGTAGACACACTTTGTGGGAATTCTGCAGCTTGGGAACAGCATACACAGTATACGGGTTTTCTGTAGCCTGAATGTAGGAGACGCAGCATAAAGCAGTTCTGTAAGCTGGGTGTACCGAGAGGCTGTGTACAGGTTTTCTGCAGCCTGAGTGTAGTAGACACAGTTTATGGGAGTTCTGTAAATTCTGAGATGGCTTATGCACTCTTCAGGATGTTTGTGGCATGACTATAGGAAAACACTTTACGGGAGATTTGTAACAAGGATGTAGAGAGACACAGATTGCAGCAGTTCTCCAGCCTGAATGTAAAGACACAGTTTGTGGGAGTTCTGTTGCTTCCGAGTAGGCATATGCAGTATGCGCGCTTTCTGTAGCCTGAATGTAGGAGATGCGGCATAAAGCAGTTCTCTAAGCTGGGTGTACCCAGATGCTGTTTACAGGAGTTCTGCAGCCTGAGTGTAGTAGACACACTTTGTGGGAATTCTGCAGGTTGGGAGTAGGCATACGCAGTATGCGCACTTTCTGTAGCCTGAATATAGGAGATGCAGCATAAAGCAGTTCTGTAAGCTGGGTGTACCGAGAGGCTGTGTACAGCAATTCTGTAGCCTGAGTGTAAGAGAATCACTTTATGGGAGCTCTGTAGGTTCTGACTAGACATATGCACTTTGCGGTATTTCTGTAGCCTACACGCAGGAGACCCAGTTTATAGGCATTCTGTAAGCTAGCTCTAGAGTAAGCCATTTGCAGTTCTGCATCCTGAGTGTAGTAGACATAGTTATGGGAGTTCTGTTGCTTGGGAGTAGACATACGCAGTACGTGCGCTTTCTATAGCTTGAATGTAGGAGACGCAGTATAAAGCAATTCTGTAAGCTGAGTATACACAGAGGCTGTTTACAGGTTTTCTGCAGCCTGAGTGTAGTAGACACACTTTGTGGGAATTCTGAGGCTTCGGAATAGGCATACACAGTATACGGGTTTTCTGTAGCCTGAATGTAGGAGACGCAGCATAAAGCAGTTCTGTAAGCTGGGTGTACCGAGAGGCTGTGTAGAGGTTTTCTGCAGCCTGAGTGTAGTAGACACAGTTTATGGGAGTTCTGTAAATTCTGAGACGGCTTATGCACTCTTCAGGATGTTTGTGGCATGACTATAGGAAACCACTTTACGGGAGATTTGCAACATGGATGTAGAGAGACACAGGTCGCAGCAGTTCTGCCGCCTGAATGTATAAGACACAGTTTATGGGAGTTCTGTGGCCTGGGAGTGAGCATAAGCAGTATGCGCGCTTTCTGTAGCCTGAATGTAGGACATGCAGCATAAAGCAGTTCTCTAAGCTGGGTGTACCCAGATGCTGTTTACAGGAGTTCTGCAGCCTGAGTGTAGTAGACACACTTTGTGGGAATTCTGCAGGTTGGGATAGGCTTACGCAGTATACGGGTTTTCTGCAGCCTGAGTGTACGAGATGCAGCTTACCGGAGTTCTGTATGCTGGCTGAACAGAGAGGCAGTTTACAGGAGTTCTACAGCCTGAGTGTAGTAGACACACTTTGTGGGAATTCTGTAGCTTGGGAGTAGGCATACGCAGTATGCGCACTTTCTGTAGCCTGAATATAGGAGATGCAGCATAAAGCAGTTCTGTAAGCTGGGTTACAGAGAGGCTGTTTACAGGAGTTCTGCAGCCTGAGTGTAGTAGACACACTTTCTGGGAATTCTGCATGTTGGGAGTATGCATACGCTGTATGCGCACTTTCTGTAGCCTGAATATAGGAGATGCAGCATAAAGCAGTTCTGTAGGCTGGGTGTACCGAGAGGCTGTGTACAGCAATTCTGTAGCCTGAGTGTAAGAGAATCACTTTATGGGAGCTCTGTTGGTTCTGACTAGACATATGCACTTTGCGGTATTTCTGTAGCCTACACGCAGGAGACCCAGTTTATAGGCATTCTGTAAGCTAGCTCTAGAGTAAGCCATTTGCAGTTCTGCATCCTGAGTGTAGTAGACATAGTTATGGGAGTTCTGTTGCTTGGGAGTAGACATACGCAGTACGTGCGCTTTCTATAGCTTGAATGTAGGAGACGCAGTATAAAGCAATTCTGTAAGCTGAGTGTACACAGAGGCTGTTTACAGGTTTTCTGCAGCCTGAGTGTAGTAGACACACTTTGTGGGAATTCTGCAGCTTGGGAACAGCATACACAGTATACGGGTTTTCTGTAGCCTGAATGTAGGAGACGCAGCATAAAGCAGTTCTGTAAGCTGGGTGTACCGAGAGGCTGTGTACAGGTTTTCTGCAGCCTGAGTGTAGTAGACACAGTTTATGGGAGTTCTGTAAATTCTGAGATGGCTTATGCACTCTTCAGGATGTTTGTGGCATGACTATAGGAAAACACTTTACGGGAGATTTGTAACAAGGATGTAGAGAGACACAGATCGCAGCAGTTCTCCAGCCTGAATGTAAAGACACAGTTTGTGGGAGTTCTGTTGCTTCCGAGTAGGCATATGCAGTATGCGCGCTTTCTGTAGCCTGAATGTAGGAGATGCGGCATAAAGCAGTTCTCTAAGCTGGGTGTACAGAGAGGCTGTTTACAGGAGTTCTGCAGCCTGAGTGTAGTAGACACACTTTGTGGGAATTCTGCAGGTTGGGAGTAGGCATACGCAGTATGCGCACTTTCTGTAGCCTGAATATAGGAGATGCAGCATAAAGCAGTTCTGTAGGCTGGGTGTACCGAGAGGCTGTGTACAGCAATTCTGTAGCCTGAGTGTAAGAGAATCACTTTATGGGAGCTCTGTAGGTTCTGACTAGACATATGCACTTTGCGGTATTTCTGTAGCCTACACGCAGGAGACCCAGTTTATAGGCATTCTGTAAGCTAGCTCTAGAGTAAGCCATTTGCAGTTCTGCATCCTGAGTGTAGTAGACATAGTTATGGGAGTTCTGTTGCTTGGGAGTAGACATACGCAGTACGTGTGCTTTCTATAGCTTGAATGTAGGAGACGCAGTATAAAGCAATTCTGTAAGCTGAGTATACACAGAGGCTGTTTACAGGTTTTCTGCAGCCTGAGTGTAGTAGACACACTTTGTGGGAATTCTGAGGCTTCGGAATAGGCATACACAGTATACGGGTTTTCTGTAGCCTGAATGTAGGAGACGCAGCATAAAGCAGTTCTGTAAGCTGGGTGTACCGAGAGGCTGTGTAGAGGTTTTCTGCAGCCTGAGTGTAGTAGACACAGTTTATGGGAGTTCTGTAAATTCTGAGACGGCTTATGCACTCTTCAGGATGTTTGTGGCATGACTATAGGAAACCACTTTACGGGAGATTTGCAACATGGATGTAGAGAGACACAGGTCGCAGCAGTTCTGCCGCCTGAATGTATAAGACACAGTTTATGGGAGTTCTGTGGCCTGGGAGTGAGCATAAGCAGTATGCGCGCTTTCTGTAGCCTGAATGTAGGACATGCAGCATAAAGCAGTTCTCTAAGCTGGGTGTACCCAGATGCTGTTTACAGGAGTTCTGCAGCCTGAGTGTAGTAGACACACTTTGTGGGAATTCTGCAGGTTGGGAGTAGGCTTACGCAGTATACGGGTTTTCTGCAGCCTGAGTGTACGAGATGCAGCTTACCGGAGTTCTGTATGCTGGCTGAACAGAGAGGCAGTTTACAGGAGTTCTACAGCCTGAGTGTAGTAGACACACTTTGTGGGAATTCTGTAGCTTGGGAGTAGGCATACGCAGTAGGCGCACTTTCTGTAGCCTGAATATAGGAGATGCAGCATAAAGCAGTTCTGTAAGCTGGGTTACAGAGAGTCTGTTTACAGGAGTTCTGCAGCCTGAGTGTAGTAGACACACTTTCTGGGAATTCTGCAGGTTGGGAGTAGGCATACGCAGTATGCGCACTTTCTGTAGCCTGAATATAGGAGATGCAGCATAAAGCAGTTCTGTAGGCTGGGTGTACCGAGAGGCTGTGTACAGCAATTCTGTAGCCTGAGTGTAAGAGAATCACTTTATGGGAGCTCTGTAGGTTCTGACTAGACATATGCACTTTGCGGTATTTCTGTAGCCTACACGCAGGAGACCCAGTTTATAGGCATTCTGTAAGCTAGCTCTAGAGTAAGCCATTTGCAGTTCTGCATCCTGAGTGTAGTAGACATAGTTATGGGAGTTCTGTTGCTTGGGAGTAGACATACGCAGTACGTGCGCTTTCTATAGCTTGAATGTAGGAGACGCAGTATAAAGCAATTCTGTAAGCTGAGTGTACACAGAGGCTGTTTACAGGTTTTCTGCAGCCTGAGTGTAGTAGACACACTTTGTGGGAATTCTGCAGCTTGGGAACAGCATACACAGTATACGGGTTTTCTGTAGCCTGAATGTAGGAGACGCAGCATAAAGCAGTTCTGTAAGCTGGGTGTACCGAGAGGCTGTGTACAGGTTTTCTGCAGCCTGAGTGTAGTAGACACAGTTTATGGGAGTTCTGTAAATTCTGAGATGGCTTATGCACGCTTCAGGATGTTTGTGGCATGACTATAGGAAAACACTTTACAGGAGATTTGTAACAAGGATGTAGAGAGACACAGATCGCAGCAGTTCTCCAGCCTGAATGTAAAGACACAGTTTGTGGGAGTTCTGTTGCTTCCGAGTAGGCATATGCAGTATGCGCGCTTTCTGTAGCCTGAATGTAGGAGATGCGGCATAAAGCAGTTCTCTAAGCTGGGTGTACAGAGAGGCTGTTTACAGGAGTTCTGCAGCCTGAGTGTAGTAGACACACTTTGTGGGAATTCTGCAGGTTGGGAGTAGGCATACGCAGTATGCGCACTTTCTGTAGCCTGAATATAGGAGATGCAGCATAAAGCAGTTCTGTAAGCTGGGTGTACCGAGAGGCTGTGTACAGCAATTCTGTAGCCTGAGTGTAAGAGAATCACTTTATGGGAGCTCTGTAGGTTCTGACTAGACATATGCACTTTGCGGTATTTCTGTAGCCTACACGCAGGAGACCCAGTTTATAGGCATTCTGTAAGCTAGCTCTAGAGTAAGCCATTTGCAGTTCTGCATCCTGAGTGTAGTAGACATAGTTATGGGAGTTCTGTTGCTTGGGAGTAGACATACGCAGTACGTGCGCTTTCTATAGCTTGAATGTAGGAGACGCAGTATAAAGCAATTCTGTAAGCTGAGTATACACAGAGGCTGTTTACAGGTTTTCTGCAGCCTGAGTGTAGTAGACACACTTTGTGGGAATTCTGAGGCTTCGGAATAGGCATACACAGTATACGGGTTTTCTGTAGCCTGAATGTAGGAGACGCAGCATAAAGCAGTTCGTAAGCTGGGTGTACCGAGAGGCTGTGTAGAGGTTTTCTGCAGCCTGAGTGTAGTAGACACAGTTTATGGGAGTTCTGTAAATTCTGAGACGGCTTATGCACTCTTCAGGATGTTTGTGGCATGACTATAGGAAACCACTTTACGGGAGATTTGCAACATGGATGTAGAGAGACACAGGTCGCAGCAGTTCTGCCGCCTGAATGTATAAGACACAGTTTATGGGAGTTCTGTGGCTTGGGAGTGAGCATAAGCAGTATGCGCGCTTTCTGTAGCCTGAATGTAGGACATGCAGCATAAAGCAGTTCTCTAAGCTGGGTGTACCCAGATGCTGTTTACAGGAGTTCTGCAGCCTGAGTGTAGTAGACACACTTTGTGGGAATTCTGCAGGTTGGGAGTAGGCATACGCAGTATGCGCACTTTCTGTAGCCTGAATATAGGAGATGCAGCATAAAGCAGTTCTGTAAGCTGGGTGTACCGAGAGGCTGTGTACAGCAATTCTGTAGCCTGAGTGTAAGAGAATCACTTTATGGGAGCTCTGTAGGTTCTGACTAGACATATGCACTTTGCGGTATTTCTGTAGCCTACACGCAGGAGACCCAGTTTATAGGCATTCTGTAAGCTAGCTCTAGAGTAAGCCATTTGCAGTTCTGCATCCTGAGTGTAGTAGACATAGTTATGGGAGTTCTGTTGCTTGGGAGTAGACATACGCAGTACGTGCGCTTTCTATAGCTTGAATGTAGGAGACGCAGTATAAAGCAATTCTGTAAGCTGAGTGTACACAGAGGCTGTTTACAGGTTTTCTGCAGCCTGAGTGTAGTAGACACAGTTTATGGGAGTTCTGTAAATTCTGAGATGGCTTATGCACTCTTCAGGATGTTTGTGGCATGACTATAGGAAAACACTTTACGGGAGATTTGTAACAAGGATGTAGAGAGACACAGATTGCAGCAGTTCTCCAGCCTGAATGTAAAGACACAGTTTGTGGGAGTTCTGTTGCTTCCGAGTAGGCATATGCAGTATGCGCGCTTTCTGTAGCCTGAATGTAGGAGATGCGGCATAAAGCAGTTCTCTAAGCTGGGTGTACCCAGATGCTGTTTACAGGAGTTCTGCAGCCTGAGTGTAGTAGACACACTTTCTGGGAATTCTGCAGGTTGGGAGTAGGCATACGCAGTATGCGCACTTTCTGTAGCCTGAATATAGGAGATGCAGCATAAAGCAGTTCTGTAAGCTGGGTGTACCGAGAGGCTGTGTACAGCAATTCTGTAGCCTGAGTGTAAGAGAATCACTTTATGGGAGCTCTGTAGGTTCTGACTAGACATATGCACTTTGCGGTATTTCTGTAGCCTACACGCAGGAGACCCAGTTTATAGGCATTCTGTAAGCTAGCTCTAGAGTAAGCCATTTGCAGTTCTGCATCCTGAGTGTAGTAGACATAGTTATGGGAGTTCTGTTGCTTGGGAGTAGACATACGCAGTACGTGCGCTTTCTATAGCTTGAATGTAGGAGACGCAGTATAAAGCAATTCTGTAAGCTGAGTATACACAGAGGCTGTTTACAGGTTTTCTGCAGCCTGAGTGTAGTAGACACACTTTGTGGGAATTCTGAGGCTTCGGAATAGGCATACACAGTATACGGGTTTTCTGTAGCCTGAATGTAGGAGACGCAGCATAAAGCAGTTCTGTAAGCTGGGTGTACCGAGAGGCTGTGTAGAGGTTTTCTGCAGCCTGAGTGTAGTAGACACAGTTTATGGGAGTTCTGTAAATTCTGAGACGGCTTATGCACTCTTCAGGATGTTTGTGGCATGACTATAGGAAACCACTTTACGGGAGATTTGCAACATGGATGTAGAGAGACACAGGTCGCAGCAGTTCTGCCGCCTGAATGTATAAGACACAGTTTATGGGAGTTCTGTGGCCTGGGAGTGAGCATAAGCAGTATGCGCGCTTTCTGTAGCCTGAATGTAGGACATGCAGCATAAAGCAGTTCTCTAAGCTGGGTGTACCCAGATGCTGTTTACAGGAGTTCTGCAGCCTGAGTGTAGTAGACACACTTTGTGGGAATTCTGCAGGTTGGGAGTAGGCTTACGCAGTATACGGGTTTTCTGCAGCCTGAGTGTACGAGATGCAGCTTACCGGAGTTCTGTATGCTGGCTGAACAGAGAGGCAGTTTACAGGAGTTCTACAGCCTGAGTGTAGTAGACACACTTTGTGGGAATTCTGTAGCTTGGGAGTAGGCATACGCAGTAGGCGCACTTTCTGTAGCCTGAATATAGGAGATGCAGCATAAAGCAGTTCTGTAAGCTGGGTTACAGAGAGTCTGTTTACAGGAGTTCTGCAGCCTGAGTGTAGTAGACACACTTTCTGGGAATTCTGCAGGTTGGGAGTAGGCATACGCAGTATGCGCACTTTCTGTAGCCTGAATATAGGAGATGCAGCATAAAGCAGTTCTGTAAGCTGGGTGTACCGAGAGGCTGTGTACAGCAATTCTGTAGCCTGAGTGTAAGAGAATCACTTTATGGGAGCTCTGTAGGTTCTGACTAGACATATGCACTTTGCGGTATTTCTGTAGCCTACACGCAGGAGACCCAGTTTATAGGCATTCTGTAAGCTAGCTCTAGAGTAAGCCATTTGCAGTTCTGCATCCTGAGTGTAGTAGACATAGTTATGGGAGTTCTGTTGCTTGGGAGTAGACATACGCAGTACGTGCGCTTTCTATAGCTTGAATGTAGGAGACGCAGTATAAAGCAATTCTGTAAGCTGAGTATACACAGAGGCTGTTTACAGGTTTTCTGCAGCCTGAGTGTAGTAGACACACTTTGTGGGAATTCTGAGGCTTCGGAATAGGCATACACAGTATACGGGTTTTCTGTAGCCTGAATGTAGGAGACGCAGCATAAAGCAGTTCGTAAGCTGGGTGTACCGAGAGGCTGTGTAGAGGTTTTCTGCAGCCTGAGTGTAGTAGACACAGTTTATGGGAGTTCTGTAAATTCTGAGACGGCTTATGCACTCTTCAGGATGTTTGTGGCATGACTATAGGAAACCACTTTACGGGAGATTTGCAACATGGATGTAGAGAGACACAGGTCGCAGCAGTTCTGCCGCCTGAATGTATAAGACACAGTTTATGGGAGTTCTGTGGCTTGGGAGTGAGCATAAGCAGTATGCGCGCTTTCTGTAGCCTGAATGTAGGACATGCAGCATAAAGCAGTTCTCTAAGCTGGGTGTACCCAGATGCTGTTTACAGGAGTTCTGCAGCCTGAGTGTAGTAGACACACTTTGTGGGAATTCTGCAGGTTGGGATAGGCTTACGCAGTATACGGGTTTTCTGCAGCCTGAGTGTACGAGATGCAGCTTACCGGAGTTCTGTATGCTGGCTGAACAGAGAGGCAGTTTACAGGAGTTCTACAGCCTGAGTGTAGTAGACACACTTTGTGGGAATTCTGTAGCTTGGGAGTAGGCATACGCAGTATGCGCACTTTCTGTAGCCTGAATATAGGAGATGCAGCATAAAGCAGTTCTGTAAGCTGGGTTACAGAGAGGCTGTTTACAGGAGTTCTGCAGCCTGAGTGTAGTAGACACACTTTCTGGGAATTCTGCAGGTTGGGAGTAGGCATACGCAGTATGCGCACTTTCTGTAGCCTGAATATAGGAGATGCAGCATAAAGCAGTTCTGTAGGCTGGGTGTACCGAGAGGCTGTGTACAGCAATTCTGTAGCCTGAGTGTAAGAGAATCACTTTATGGGAGCTCTGTTGGTTCTGACTAGACATATGCACTTTGCGGTATTTCTGTAGCCTACACGCAGGAGACCCAGTTTATAGGCATTCTGTAAGCTAGCTCTAGAGTAAGCCATTTGCAGTTCTGCATCCTGAGTGTAGTAGACATAGTTATGGGAGTTCTGTTGCTTGGGAGTAGACATACGCAGTACGTGCGCTTTCTATAGCTTGAATGTAGGAGACGCAGTATAAAGCAATTCTGTAAGCTGAGTGTACACAGAGGCTGTTTACAGGTTTTCTGCAGCCTGAGTGTAGTAGACACACTTTGTGGGAATTCTGCAGCTTGGGAACAGCATACACAGTATACGGGTTTTCTGTAGCCTGAATGTAGGAGACGCAGCATAAAGCAGTTCTGTAAGCTGGGTGTACCGAGAGGCTGTGTACAGGTTTTCTGCAGCCTGAGTGTAGTAGACACAGTTTATGGGAGTTCTGTAAATTCTGAGACGGCTTATGCACGCTTCAGGATGTTTGTGGCATGACTATAGGAAAACACTTTACGGGAGATTTGTAACAAGGATGTAGAGAGACACAGATCGCAGCAGTTCTCCAGCCTGAATGTAAAGACACAGTTTGTGGGAGTTCTGTTGCTTCCGAGTAGGCATATGCAGTATGCGCGCTTTCTGTAGCCTGAATGTAGGAGATGCGGCATAAAGCAGTTCTCTAAGCTGGGTGTACAGAGAGGCTGTTTACAGGAGTTCTGCAGCCTGAGTGTAGTAGACACACTTTGTGGGAATTCTGCAGGTTGGGAGTAGGCATACGCAGTATGCGCACTTTCTGTAGCCTGAATATAGGAGATGCAGCATAAAGCAGTTCTGTAAGCTGGGTGTACCGAGAGGCTGTGTACAGCAATTCTGTAGCCTGAGTGTAAGAGAATCACTTTATGGGAGCTCTGTAGGTTCTGACTAGACATATGCACTTTGCGGTATTTCTGTAGCCTACACGCAGGAGACCCAGTTTATAGGCATTCTGTAAGCTAGCTCTAGAGTAAGCCATTTGCAGTTCTGCATCCTGAGTGTAGTAGACATAGTTATGGGAGTTCTGTTGCTTGGGAGTAGACATACGCAGTACGTGCGCTTTCTATAGCTTGAATGTAGGAGACGCAGTATAAAGCAATTCTGTAAGCTGAGTGTACACAGAGGCTGTTTACAGGTTTTCTGCAGCCTGAGTGTAGTAGACACAGTTTATGGGAGTTCTGTAAATTCTGAGATGGCTTATGCACTCTTCAGGATGTTTGTGGCATGACTATAGGAAAACACTTTACGGGAGATTTGTAACAAGGATGTAGAGAGACACAGATTGCAGCAGTTCTCCAGCCTGAATGTAAAGACACAGTTTGTGGGAGTTCTGTTGCTTCCGAGTAGGCATATGCAGTATGCGCGCTTTCTGTAGCCTGAATGTAGGAGATGCGGCATAAAGCAGTTCTCTAAGCTGGGTGTACCCAGATGCTGTTTACAGGAGTTCTGCAGCCTGAGTGTAGTAGACACACTTTCTGGGAATTCTGCAGGTTGGGAGTAGGCATACGCAGTATGCGCACTTTCTGTAGCCTGAATATAGGAGATGCAGCATAAAGCAGTTCTGTAAGCTGGGTGTACCGAGAGGCTGTGTACAGCAATTCTGTAGCCTGAGTGTAAGAGAATCACTTTATGGGAGCTCTGTAGGTTCTGACTAGACATATGCACTTTGCGGTATTTCTGTAGCCTACACGCAGGAGACCCAGTTTATAGGCATTCTGTAAGCTAGCTCTAGAGTAAGCCATTTGCAGTTCTGCATCCTGAGTGTAGTAGACATAGTTATGGGAGTTCTGTTGCTTGGGAGTAGACATACGCAGTACGTGCGCTTTCTATAGCTTGAATGTAGGAGACGCAGTATAAAGCAATTCTGTAAGCTGAGTATACACAGAGGCTGTTTACAGGTTTTCTGCAGCCTGAGTGTAGTAGACACACTTTGTGGGAATTCTGAGGCTTCGGAATAGGCATACACAGTATACGGGTTTTCTGTAGCCTGAATGTAGGAGACGCAGCATAAAGCAGTTCTGTAAGCTGGGTGTACCGAGAGGCTGTGTAGAGGTTTTCTGCAGCCTGAGTGTAGTAGACACAGTTTATGGGAGTTCTGTAAATTCTGAGACGGCTTATGCACTCTTCAGGATGTTTGTGGCATGACTATAGGAAACCACTTTACGGGAGATTTGCAACATGGATGTAGAGAGACACAGGTCGCAGCAGTTCTGCCGCCTGAATGTATAAGACACAGTTTATGGGAGTTCTGTGGCCTGGGAGTGAGCATAAGCAGTATGCGCGCTTTCTGTAGCCTGAATGTAGGACATGCAGCATAAAGCAGTTCTCTAAGCTGGGTGTACCCAGATGCTGTTTACAGGAGTTCTGCAGCCTGAGTGTAGTAGACACACTTTGTGGGAATTCTGCAGGTTGGGAGTAGGCTTACGCAGTATACGGGTTTTCTGCAGCCTGAGTGTACGAGATGCAGCTTACCGGAGTTCTGTATGCTGGCTGAACAGAGAGGCAGTTTACAGGAGTTCTACAGCCTGAGTGTAGTAGACACACTTTGTGGGAATTCTGTAGCTTGGGAGTAGGCATACGCAGTAGGCGCACTTTCTGTAGCCTGAATATAGGAGATGCAGCATAAAGCAGTTCTGTAAGCTGGGTTACAGAGAGTCTGTTTACAGGAGTTCTGCAGCCTGAGTGTAGTAGACACACTTTCTGGGAATTCTGCAGGTTGGGAGTAGGCATACGCAGTATGCGCACTTTCTGTAGCCTGAATATAGGAGATGCAGCATAAAGCAGTTCTGTAGGCTGGGTGTACCGAGAGGCTGTGTACAGCAATTCTGTAGCCTGAGTGTAAGAGAATCACTTTATGGGAGCTCTGTAGGTTCTGACTAGACATATGCACTTTGCGGTATTTCTGTAGCCTACACGCAGGAGACCCAGTTTATAGGCATTCTGTAAGCTAGCTCTAGAGTAAGCCATTTGCAGTTCTGCATCCTGAGTGTAGTAGACATAGTTATGGGAGTTCTGTTGCTTGGGAGTAGACATACGCAGTACGTGCGCTTTCTATAGCTTGAATGTAGGAGACGCAGTATAAAGCAATTCTGTAAGCTGAGTGTACACAGAGGCTGTTTACAGGTTTTCTGCAGCCTGAGTGTAGTAGACACACTTTGTGGGAATTCTGCAGCTTGGGAACAGCATACACAGTATACGGGTTTTCTGTAGCCTGAATGTAGGAGACGCAGCATAAAGCAGTTCTGTAAGCTGGGTGTACCGAGAGGCTGTGTACAGGTTTTCTGCAGCCTGAGTGTAGTAGACACAGTTTATGGGAGTTCTGTAAATTCTGAGATGGCTTATGCACGCTTCAGGATGTTTGTGGCATGACTATAGGAAAACACTTTACGGGAGATTTGTAACAAGGATGTAGAGAGACACAGATCGCAGCAGTTCTCCAGCCTGAATGTAAAGACACAGTTTGTGGGAGTTCTGTTGCTTCCGAGTAGGCATATGCAGTATGCGCGCTTTCTGTAGCCTGAATGTAGGAGATGCGGCATAAAGCAGTTCTCTAAGCTGGGTGTACAGAGAGGCTGTTTACAGGAGTTCTGCAGCCTGAGTGTAGTAGACACACTTTGTGGGAATTCTGCAGGTTGGGAGTAGGCATACGCAGTATGCGCACTTTCTGTAGCCTGAATATAGGAGATGCAGCATAAAGCAGTTCTGTAAGCTGGGTGTACCGAGAGGCTGTGTACAGCAATTCTGTAGCCTGAGTGTAAGAGAATCACTTTATGGGAGCTCTGTAGGTTCTGACTAGACATATGCACTTTGCGGTATTTCTGTAGCCTACACGCAGGAGACCCAGTTTATAGGCATTCTGTAAGCTAGCTCTAGAGTAAGCCATTTGCAGTTCTGCATCCTGAGTGTAGTAGACATAGTTATGGGAGTTCTGTTGCTTGGGAGTAGACATACGCAGTACGTGCGCTTTCTATAGCTTGAATGTAGGAGACGCAGTATAAAGCAATTCTGTAAGCTGAGTATACACAGAGGCTGTTTACAGGTTTTCTGCAGCCTGAGTGTAGTAGACACACTTTGTGGGAATTCTGAGGCTTCGGAATAGGCATACACAGTATACGGGTTTTCTGTAGCCTGAATGTAGGAGACGCAGCATAAAGCAGTTCGTAAGCTGGGTGTACCGAGAGGCTGTGTAGAGGTTTTCTGCAGCCTGAGTGTAGTAGACACAGTTTATGGGAGTTCTGTAAATTCTGAGACGGCTTATGCACTCTTCAGGATGTTTGTGGCATGACTATAGGAAACCACTTTACGGGAGATTTGCAACATGGATGTAGAGAGACACAGGTCGCAGCAGTTCTGCCGCCTGAATGTATAAGACACAGTTTATGGGAGTTCTGTGGCTTGGGAGTGAGCATAAGCAGTATGCGCGCTTTCTGTAGCCTGAATGTAGGACATGCAGCATAAAGCAGTTCTCTAAGCTGGGTGTACCCAGATGCTGTTTACAGGAGTTCTGCAGCCTGAGTGTAGTAGACACACTTTGTGGGAATTCTGCAGGTTGGGATAGGCTTACGCAGTATACGGGTTTTCTGCAGCCTGAGTGTACGAGATGCAGCTTACCGGAGTTCTGTATGCTGGCTGAACAGAGAGGCAGTTTACAGGAGTTCTACAGCCTGAGTGTAGTAGACACACTTTGTGGGAATTCTGTAGCTTGGGAGTAGGCATACGCAGTATGCGCACTTTCTGTAGCCTGAATATAGGAGATGCAGCATAAAGCAGTTCTGTAAGCTGGGTTACAGAGAGGCTGTTTACAGGAGTTCTGCAGCCTGAGTGTAGTAGACACACTTTCTGGGAATTCTGCAGGTTGGGAGTAGGCATACGCAGTATGCGCACTTTCTGTAGCCTGAATATAGGAGATGCAGCATAAAGCAGTTCTGTAGGCTGGGTGTACCGAGAGGCTGTGTACAGCAATTCTGTAGCCTGAGTGTAAGAGAATCACTTTATGGGAGCTCTGTTGGTTCTGACTAGACATATGCACTTTGCGGTATTTCTGTAGCCTACACGCAGGAGACCCAGTTTATAGGCATTCTGTAAGCTAGCTCTAGAGTAAGCCATTTGCAGTTCTGCATCCTGAGTGTAGTAGACATAGTTATGGGAGTTCTGTTGCTTGGGAGTAGACATACGCAGTACGTGCGCTTTCTATAGCTTGAATGTAGGAGACGCAGTATAAAGCAATTCTGTAAGCTGAGTGTACACAGAGGCTGTTTACAGGTTTTCTGCAGCCTGAGTGTAGTAGACACACTTTGTGGGAATTCTGCAGCTTGGGAACAGCATACACAGTATACGGGTTTTCTGTAGCCTGAATGTAGGAGACGCAGCATAAAGCAGTTCTGTAAGCTGGGTGTACCGAGAGGCTGTGTACAGGTTTTCTGCAGCCTGAGTGTAGTAGACACAGTTTATGGGAGTTCTGTAAATTCTGAGACGGCTTATGCACGCTTCAGGATGTTTGTGGCATGACTATAGGAAAACACTTTACGGGAGATTTGTAACAAGGATGTAGAGAGACACAGATCGCAGCAGTTCTCCAGCCTGAATGTAAAGACACAGTTTGTGGGAGTTCTGTTGCTTCCGAGTAGGCATATGCAGTATGCGCGCTTTCTGTAGCCTGAATGTAGGAGATGCGGCATAAAGCAGTTCTCTAAGCTGGGTGTACAGAGAGGCTGTTTACAGGAGTTCTGCAGCCTGAGTGTAGTAGACACACTTTGTGGGAATTCTGCAGGTTGGGAGTAGGCATACGCAGTATGCGCACTTTCTGTAGCCTGAATATAGGAGATGCAGCATAAAGCAGTTCTGTAAGCTGGGTGTACCGAGAGGCTGTGTACAGCAATTCTGTAGCCTGAGTGTAAGAGAATCACTTTATGGGAGCTCTGTAGGTTCTGACTAGACATATGCACTTTGCGGTATTTCTGTAGCCTACACGCAGGAGACCCAGTTTATAGGCATTCTGTAAGCTAGCTCTAGAGTAAGCCATTTGCAGTTCTGCATCCTGAGTGTAGTAGACATAGTTATGGGAGTTCTGTTGCTTGGGAGTAGACATACGCAGTACGTGCGCTTTCTATAGCTTGAATGTAGGAGACGCAGTATAAAGCAATTCTGTAAGCTGAGTGTACACAGAGGCTGTTTACAGGTTTTCTGCAGCCTGAGTGTAGTAGACACAGTTTATGGGAGTTCTGTAAATTCTGAGATGGCTTATGCACTCTTCAGGATGTTTGTGGCATGACTATAGGAAAACACTTTACGGGAGATTTGTAACAAGGATGTAGAGAGACACAGATTGCAGCAGTTCTCCAGCCTGAATGTAAAGACACAGTTTGTGGGAGTTCTGTTGCTTCCGAGTAGGCATATGCAGTATGCGCGCTTTCTGTAGCCTGAATGTAGGAGATGCGGCATAAAGCAGTTCTCTAAGCTGGGTGTACCCAGATGCTGTTTACAGGAGTTCTGCAGCCTGAGTGTAGTAGACACACTTTCTGGGAATTCTGCAGGTTGGGAGTAGGCATACGCAGTATGCGCACTTTCTGTAGCCTGAATATAGGAGATGCAGCATAAAGCAGTTCTGTAAGCTGGGTGTACCGAGAGGCTGTGTACAGCAATTCTGTAGCCTGAGTGTAAGAGAATCACTTTATGGGAGCTCTGTAGGTTCTGACTAGACATATGCACTTTGCGGTATTTCTGTAGCCTACACGCAGGAGACCCAGTTTATAGGCATTCTGTAAGCTAGCTCTAGAGTAAGCCATTTGCAGTTCTGCATCCTGAGTGTAGTAGACATAGTTATGGGAGTTCTGTTGCTTGGGAGTAGACATACGCAGTACGTGCGCTTTCTATAGCTTGAATGTAGGAGACGCAGTATAAAGCAATTCTGTAAGCTGAGTATACACAGAGGCTGTTTACAGGTTTTCTGCAGCCTGAGTGTAGTAGACACACTTTGTGGGAATTCTGAGGCTTCGGAATAGGCATACACAGTATACGGGTTTTCTGTAGCCTGAATGTAGGAGACGCAGCATAAAGCAGTTCTGTAAGCTGGGTGTACCGAGAGGCTGTGTAGAGGTTTTCTGCAGCCTGAGTGTAGTAGACACAGTTTATGGGAGTTCTGTAAATTCTGAGACGGCTTATGCACTCTTCAGGATGTTTGTGGCATGACTATAGGAAACCACTTTACGGGAGATTTGCAACATGGATGTAGAGAGACACAGGTCGCAGCAGTTCTGCCGCCTGAATGTATAAGACACAGTTTATGGGAGTTCTGTGGCCTGGGAGTGAGCATAAGCAGTATGCGCGCTTTCTGTAGCCTGAATGTAGGACATGCAGCATAAAGCAGTTCTCTAAGCTGGGTGTACCCAGATGCTGTTTACAGGAGTTCTGCAGCCTGAGTGTAGTAGACACACTTTGTGGGAATTCTGCAGGTTGGGATAGGCTTACGCAGTATACGGGTTTTCTGCAGCCTGAGTGTACGAGATGCAGCTTACCGGAGTTCTGTATGCTGGCTGAACAGAGAGGCAGTTTACAGGAGTTCTACAGCCTGAGTGTAGTAGACACACTTTGTGGGAATTCTGTAGCTTGGGAGTAGGCATACGCAGTATGCGCACTTTCTGTAGCCTGAATATAGGAGATGCAGCATAAAGCAGTTCTGTAAGCTGGGTTACAGAGAGGCTGTTTACAGGAGTTCTGCAGCCTGAGTGTAGTAGACACACTTTCTGGGAATTCTGCAGGTTGGGAGTAGGCATACGCAGTATGCGCACTTTCTGTAGCCTGAATATAGGAGATGCAGCATAAAGCAGTTCTGTAGGCTGGGTGTACCGAGAGGCTGTGTACAGCAATTCTGTAGCCTGAGTGTAAGAGAATCACTTTATGGGAGCTCTGTTGGTTCTGACTAGACATATGCACTTTGCGGTATTTCTGTAGCCTACACGCAGGAGACCCAGTTTATAGGCATTCTGTAAGCTAGCTCTAGAGTAAGCCATTTGCAGTTCTGCATCCTGAGTGTAGTAGACATAGTTATGGGAGTTCTGTTGCTTGGGAGTAGACATACGCAGTACGTGCGCTTTCTATAGCTTGAATGTAGGAGACGCAGTATAAAGCAATTCTGTAAGCTGAGTGTACACAGAGGCTGTTTACAGGTTTTCTGCAGCCTGAGTGTAGTAGACACACTTTGTGGGAATTCTGCAGCTTGGGAACAGCATACACAGTATACGGGTTTTCTGTAGCCTGAATGTAGGAGACGCAGCATAAAGCAGTTCTGTAAGCTGGGTGTACCGAGAGGCTGTGTACAGGTTTTCTGCAGCCTGAGTGTAGTAGACACAGTTTATGGGAGTTCTGTAAATTCTGAGATGGCTTATGCACTCTTCAGGATGTTTGTGGCATGACTATAGGAAAACACTTTACGGGAGATTTGTAACAAGGATGTAGAGAGACACAGATCGCAGCAGTTCTCCAGCCTGAATGTAAAGACACAGTTTGTGGGAGTTCTGTTGCTTCCGAGTAGGCATATGCAGTATGCGCGCTTTCTGTAGCCTGAATGTAGGAGATGCGGCATAAAGCAGTTCTCTAAGCTGGGTGTACAGAGAGGCTGTTTACAGGAGTTCTGCAGCCTGAGTGTAGTAGACACACTTTGTGGGAATTCTGCAGGTTGGGAGTAGGCATACGCAGTATGCGCACTTTCTGTAGCCTGAATATAGGAGATGCAGCATAAAGCAGTTCTGTAAGCTGGGTGTACCGAGAGGCTGTGTACAGCAATTCTGTAGCCTGAGTGTAAGAGAATCACTTTATGGGAGCTCTGTAGGTTCTGACTAGACATATGCACTTTGCGGTATTTCTGTAGCCTACACGCAGGAGACCCAGTTTATAGGCATTCTGTAAGCTAGCTCTAGAGTAAGCCATTTGCAGTTCTGCATCCTGAGTGTAGTAGACATAGTTATGGGAGTTCTGTTGCTTGGGAGTAGACATACGCAGTACGTGTGCTTTCTATAGCTTGAATGTAGGAGACGCAGTATAAAGCAATTCTGTAAGCTGAGTATACACAGAGGCTGTTTACAGGTTTTCTGCAGCCTGAGTGTAGTAGACACACTTTGTGGGAATTCTGAGGCTTCGGAATAGGCATACACAGTATACGGGTTTTCTGTAGCCTGAATGTAGGAGACGCAGCATAAAGCAGTTCTGTAAGCTGGGTGTACCGAGAGGCTGTGTAGAGGTTTTCTGCAGCCTGAGTGTAGTAGACACAGTTTATGGGAGTTCTGTAAATTCTGAGACGGCTTATGCACTCTTCAGGATGTTTGTGGCATGACTATAGGAAACCACTTTACGGGAGATTTGCAACATGGATGTAGAGAGACACAGGTCGCAGCAGTTCTGCCGCCTGAATGTATAAGACACAGTTTATGGGAGTTCTGTGGCCTGGGAGTGAGCATAAGCAGTATGCGCGCTTTCTGTAGCCTGAATGTAGGACATGCAGCATAAAGCAGTTCTCTAAGCTGGGTGTACCCAGATGCTGTTTACAGGAGTTCTGCAGCCTGAGTGTAGTAGACACACTTTGTGGGAATTCTGCAGGTTGGGATAGGCTTACGCAGTATACGGGTTTTCTGCAGCCTGAGTGTACGAGATGCAGCTTACCGGAGTTCTGTATGCTGGCTGAACAGAGAGGCAGTTTACAGGAGTTCTACAGCCTGAGTGTAGTAGACACACTTTGTGGGAATTCTGTAGCTTGGGAGTAGGCATACGCAGTAGGCGCACTTTCTGTAGCCTGAATATAGGAGATGCAGCATAAAGCAGTTCTGTAAGCTGGGTTACAGAGAGTCTGTTTACAGGAGTTCTGCAGCCTGAGTGTAGTAGACACACTTTCTGGGAATTCTGCAGGTTGGGAGTAGGCATACGCAGTATGCGCACTTTCTGTAGCCTGAATATAGGAGATGCAGCATAAAGCAGTTCTGTAGGCTGGGTGTACCGAGAGGCTGTGTACAGCAATTCTGTAGCCTGAGTGTAAGAGAATCACTTTATGGGAGCTCTGTAGGTTCTGACTAGACATATGCACTTTGCGGTATTTCTGTAGCCTACACGCAGGAGACCCAGTTTATAGGCATTCTGTAAGCTAGCTCTAGAGTAAGCCATTTGCAGTTCTGCATCCTGAGTGTAGTAGACATAGTTATGGGAGTTCTGTTGCTTGGGAGTAGACATACGCAGTACGTGCGCTTTCTATAGCTTGAATGTAGGAGACGCAGTATAAAGCAATTCTGTAAGCTGAGTGTACACAGAGGCTGTTTACAGGTTTTCTGCAGCCTGAGTGTAGTAGACACACTTTGTGGGAATTCTGCAGCTTGGGAACAGCATACACAGTATACGGGTTTTCTGTAGCCTGAATGTAGGAGACGCAGCATAAAGCAGTTCTGTAAGCTGGGTGTACCGAGAGGCTGTGTACAGGTTTTCTGCAGCCTGAGTGTAGTAGACACAGTTTATGGGAGTTCTGTAAATTCTGAGATGGCTTATGCACGCTTCAGGATGTTTGTGGCATGACTATAGGAAAACACTTTACGGGAGATTTGTAACAAGGATGTAGAGAGACACAGATCGCAGCAGTTCTCCAGCCTGAATGTAAAGACACAGTTTGTGGGAGTTCTGTTGCTTCCGAGTAGGCATATGCAGTATGCGCGCTTTCTGTAGCCTGAATGTAGGAGATGCGGCATAAAGCAGTTCTCTAAGCTGGGTGTACAGAGAGGCTGTTTACAGGAGTTCTGCAGCCTGAGTGTAGTAGACACACTTTGTGGGAATTCTGCAGGTTGGGAGTAGGCATACGCAGTATGCGCACTTTCTGTAGCCTGAATATAGGAGATGCAGCATAAAGCAGTTCTGTAAGCTGGGTGTACCGAGAGGCTGTGTACAGCAATTCTGTAGCCTGAGTGTAAGAGAATCACTTTATGGGAGCTCTGTAGGTTCTGACTAGACATATGCACTTTGCGGTATTTCTGTAGCCTACACGCAGGAGACCCAGTTTATAGGCATTCTGTAAGCTAGCTCTAGAGTAAGCCATTTGCAGTTCTGCATCCTGAGTGTAGTAGACATAGTTATGGGAGTTCTGTTGCTTGGGAGTAGACATACGCAGTACGTGCGCTTTCTATAGCTTGAATGTAGGAGACGCAGTATAAAGCAATTCTGTAAGCTGAGTATACACAGAGGCTGTTTACAGGTTTTCTGCAGCCTGAGTGTAGTAGACACACTTTGTGGGAATTCTGAGGCTTCGGAATAGGCATACACAGTATACGGGTTTTCTGTAGCCTGAATGTAGGAGACGCAGCATAAAGCAGTTCGTAAGCTGGGTGTACCGAGAGGCTGTGTAGAGGTTTTCTGCAGCCTGAGTGTAGTAGACACAGTTTATGGGAGTTCTGTAAATTCTGAGACGGCTTATGCACTCTTCAGGATGTTTGTGGCATGACTATAGGAAACCACTTTACGGGAGATTTGCAACATGGATGTAGAGAGACACAGGTCGCAGCAGTTCTGCCGCCTGAATGTATAAGACACAGTTTATGGGAGTTCTGTGGCTTGGGAGTGAGCATAAGCAGTATGCGCGCTTTCTGTAGCCTGAATGTAGGACATGCAGCATAAAGCAGTTCTCTAAGCTGGGTGTACCCAGATGCTGTTTACAGGAGTTCTGCAGCCTGAGTGTAGTAGACACACTTTGTGGGAATTCTGCAGGTTGGGATAGGCTTACGCAGTATACGGGTTTTCTGCAGCCTGAGTGTACGAGATGCAGCTTACCGGAGTTCTGTATGCTGGCTGAACAGAGAGGCAGTTTACAGGAGTTCTACAGCCTGAGTGTAGTAGACACACTTTGTGGGAATTCTGTAGCTTGGGAGTAGGCATACGCAGTATGCGCACTTTCTGTAGCCTGAATATAGGAGATGCAGCATAAAGCAGTTCTGTAAGCTGGGTTACAGAGAGGCTGTTTACAGGAGTTCTGCAGCCTGAGTGTAGTAGACACACTTTCTGGGAATTCTGCAGGTTGGGAGTAGGCATACGCAGTATGCGCACTTTCTGTAGCCTGAATATAGGAGATGCAGCATAAAGCAGTTCTGTAGGCTGGGTGTACCGAGAGGCTGTGTACAGCAATTCTGTAGCCTGAGTGTAAGAGAATCACTTTATGGGAGCTCTGTTGGTTCTGACTAGACATATGCACTTTGCGGTATTTCTGTAGCCTACACGCAGGAGACCCAGTTTATAGGCATTCTGTAAGCTAGCTCTAGAGTAAGCCATTTGCAGTTCTGCATCCTGAGTGTAGTAGACATAGTTATGGGAGTTCTGTTGCTTGGGAGTAGACATACGCAGTACGTGCGCTTTCTATAGCTTGAATGTAGGAGACGCAGTATAAAGCAATTCTGTAAGCTGAGTGTACACAGAGGCTGTTTACAGGTTTTCTGCAGCCTGAGTGTAGTAGACACACTTTGTGGGAATTCTGCAGCTTGGGAACAGCATACACAGTATACGGGTTTTCTGTAGCCTGAATGTAGGAGACGCAGCATAAAGCAGTTCTGTAAGCTGGGTGTACCGAGAGGCTGTGTACAGGTTTTCTGCAGCCTGAGTGTAGTAGACACAGTTTATGGGAGTTCTGTAAATTCTGAGACGGCTTATGCACGCTTCAGGATGTTTGTGGCATGACTATAGGAAAACACTTTACGGGAGATTTGTAACAAGGATGTAGAGAGACACAGATCGCAGCAGTTCTCCAGCCTGAATGTAAAGACACAGTTTGTGGGAGTTCTGTTGCTTCCGAGTAGGCATATGCAGTATGCGCGCTTTCTGTAGCCTGAATGTAGGAGATGCGGCATAAAGCAGTTCTCTAAGCTGGGTGTACAGAGAGGCTGTTTACAGGAGTTCTGCAGCCTGAGTGTAGTAGACACACTTTGTGGGAATTCTGCAGGTTGGGAGTAGGCATACGCAGTATGCGCACTTTCTGTAGCCTGAATATAGGAGATGCAGCATAAAGCAGTTCTGTAAGCTGGGTGTACCGAGAGGCTGTGTACAGCAATTCTGTAGCCTGAGTGTAAGAGAATCACTTTATGGGAGCTCTGTAGGTTCTGACTAGACATATGCACTTTGCGGTATTTCTGTAGCCTACACGCAGGAGACCCAGTTTATAGGCATTCTGTAAGCTAGCTCTAGAGTAAGCCATTTGCAGTTCTGCATCCTGAGTGTAGTAGACATAGTTATGGGAGTTCTGTTGCTTGGGAGTAGACATACGCAGTACGTGCGCTTTCTATAGCTTGAATGTAGGAGACGCAGTATAAAGCAATTCTGTAAGCTGAGTGTACACAGAGGCTGTTTACAGGTTTTCTGCAGCCTGAGTGTAGTAGACACAGTTTATGGGAGTTCTGTAAATTCTGAGATGGCTTATGCACTCTTCAGGATGTTTGTGGCATGACTATAGGAAAACACTTTACGGGAGATTTGTAACAAGGATGTAGAGAGACACAGATTGCAGCAGTTCTCCAGCCTGAATGTAAAGACACAGTTTGTGGGAGTTCTGTTGCTTCCGAGTAGGCATATGCAGTATGCGCGCTTTCTGTAGCCTGAATGTAGGAGATGCGGCATAAAGCAGTTCTCTAAGCTGGGTGTACAGAGAGGCTGTTTACAGGAGTTCTGCAGCCTGAGTGTAGTAGACACACTTTCTGGGAATTCTGCAGGTTGGGAGTAGGCATACGCAGTATGCGCACTTTCTGTAGCCTGAATATAGGAGATGCAGCATAAAGCAGTTCTGTAAGCTGGGTGTACCGAGAGGCTGTGTACAGCAATTCTGTAGCCTGAGTGTAAGAGAATCACTTTATGGGAGCTCTGTAGGTTCTGACTAGACATATGCACTTTGCGGTATTTCTGTAGCCTACACGCAGGAGACCCAGTTTATAGGCATTCTGTAAGCTAGCTCTAGAGTAAGCCATTTGCAGTTCTGCATCCTGAGTGTAGTAGACATAGTTATGGGAGTTCTGTTGCTTGGGAGTAGACATACGCAGTACGTGCGCTTTCTATAGCTTGAATGTAGGAGACGCAGTATAAAGCAATTCTGTAAGCTGAGTATACACAGAGGCTGTTTACAGGTTTTCTGCAGCCTGAGTGTAGTAGACACACTTTGTGGGAATTCTGAGGCTTCGGAATAGGCATACACAGTATACGGGTTTTCTGTAGCCTGAATGTAGGAGACGCAGCATAAAGCAGTTCTGTAAGCTGGGTGTACCGAGAGGCTGTGTAGAGGTTTTCTGCAGCCTGAGTGTAGTAGACACAGTTTATGGGAGTTCTGTAAATTCTGAGACGGCTTATGCACTCTTCAGGATGTTTGTGGCATGACTATAGGAAACCACTTTACGGGAGATTTGCAACATGGATGTAGAGAGACACAGGTCGCAGCAGTTCTGCCGCCTGAATGTATAAGACACAGTTTATGGGAGTTCTGTGGCCTGGGAGTGAGCATAAGCAGTATGCGCGCTTTCTGTAGCCTGAATGTAGGACATGCAGCATAAAGCAGTTCTCTAAGCTGGGTGTACCCAGATGCTGTTTACAGGAGTTCTGCAGCCTGAGTGTAGTAGACACACTTTGTGGGAATTCTGCAGGTTGGGATAGGCTTACGCAGTATACGGGTTTTCTGCAGCCTGAGTGTACGAGATGCAGCTTACCGGAGTTCTGTATGCTGGCTGAACAGAGAGGCAGTTTACAGGAGTTCTACAGCCTGAGTGTAGTAGACACACTTTGTGGGAATTCTGTAGCTTGGGAGTAGGCATACGCAGTAGGCGCACTTTCTGTAGCCTGAATATAGGAGATGCAGCATAAAGCAGTTCTGTAAGCTGGGTTACAGAGAGTCTGTTTACAGGAGTTCTGCAGCCTGAGTGTAGTAGACACACTTTCTGGGAATTCTGCAGGTTGGGAGTAGGCATACGCAGTATGCGCACTTTCTGTAGCCTGAATATAGGAGATGCAGCATAAAGCAGTTCTGTAGGCTGGGTGTACCGAGAGGCTGTGTACAGCAATTCTGTAGCCTGAGTGTAAGAGAATCACTTTATGGGAGCTCTGTAGGTTCTGACTAGACATATGCACTTTGCGGTATTTCTGTAGCCTACACGCAGGAGACCCAGTTTATAGGCATTCTGTAAGCTAGCTCTAGAGTAAGCCATTTGCAGTTCTGCATCCTGAGTGTAGTAGACATAGTTATGGGAGTTCTGTTGCTTGGGAGTAGACATACGCAGTACGTGCGCTTTCTATAGCTTGAATGTAGGAGACGCAGTATAAAGCAATTCTGTAAGCTGAGTGTACACAGAGGCTGTTTACAGGTTTTCTGCAGCCTGAGTGTAGTAGACACACTTTGTGGGAATTCTGCAGCTTGGGAACAGCATACACAGTATACGGGTTTTCTGTAGCCTGAATGTAGGAGACGCAGCATAAAGCAGTTCTGTAAGCTGGGTGTACCGAGAGGCTGTGTACAGGTTTTCTGCAGCCTGAGTGTAGTAGACACAGTTTATGGGAGTTCTGTAAATTCTGAGATGGCTTATGCACGCTTCAGGATGTTTGTGGCATGACTATAGGAAAACACTTTACGGGAGATTTGTAACAAGGATGTAGAGAGACACAGATCGCAGCAGTTCTCCAGCCTGAATGTAAAGACACAGTTTGTGGGAGTTCTGTTGCTTCCGAGTAGGCATATGCAGTATGCGCGCTTTCTGTAGCCTGAATGTAGGAGATGCGGCATAAAGCAGTTCTCTAAGCTGGGTGTACAGAGAGGCTGTTTACAGGAGTTCTGCAGCCTGAGTGTAGTAGACACACTTTGTGGGAATTCTGCAGGTTGGGAGTAGGCATACGCAGTATGCGCACTTTCTGTAGCCTGAATATAGGAGATGCAGCATAAAGCAGTTCTGTAAGCTGGGTGTACCGAGAGGCTGTGTACAGCAATTCTGTAGCCTGAGTGTAAGAGAATCACTTTATGGGAGCTCTGTAGGTTCTGACTAGACATATGCACTTTGCGGTATTTCTGTAGCCTACACGCAGGAGACCCAGTTTATAGGCATTCTGTAAGCTAGCTCTAGAGTAAGCCATTTGCAGTTCTGCATCCTGAGTGTAGTAGACATAGTTATGGGAGTTCTGTTGCTTGGGAGTAGACATACGCAGTACGTGCGCTTTCTATAGCTTGAATGTAGGAGACGCAGTATAAAGCAATTCTGTAAGCTGAGTATACACAGAGGCTGTTTACAGGTTTTCTGCAGCCTGAGTGTAGTAGACACACTTTGTGGGAATTCTGAGGCTTCGGAATAGGCATACACAGTATACGGGTTTTCTGTAGCCTGAATGTAGGAGACGCAGCATAAAGCAGTTCGTAAGCTGGGTGTACCGAGAGGCTGTGTAGAGGTTTTCTGCAGCCTGAGTGTAGTAGACACAGTTTATGGGAGTTCTGTAAATTCTGAGACGGCTTATGCACTCTTCAGGATGTTTGTGGCATGACTATAGGAAACCACTTTACGGGAGATTTGCAACATGGATGTAGAGAGACACAGGTCGCAGCAGTTCTGCCGCCTGAATGTATAAGACACAGTTTATGGGAGTTCTGTGGCTTGGGAGTGAGCATAAGCAGTATGCGCGCTTTCTGTAGCCTGAATGTAGGACATGCAGCATAAAGCAGTTCTCTAAGCTGGGTGTACCCAGATGCTGTTTACAGGAGTTCTGCAGCCTGAGTGTAGTAGACACACTTTGTGGGAATTCTGCAGGTTGGGATAGGCTTACGCAGTATACGGGTTTTCTGCAGCCTGAGTGTACGAGATGCAGCTTACCGGAGTTCTGTATGCTGGCTGAACAGAGAGGCAGTTTACAGGAGTTCTACAGCCTGAGTGTAGTAGACACACTTTGTGGGAATTCTGTAGCTTGGGAGTAGGCATACGCAGTATGCGCACTTTCTGTAGCCTGAATATAGGAGATGCAGCATAAAGCAGTTCTGTAAGCTGGGTTACAGAGAGGCTGTTTACAGGAGTTCTGCAGCCTGAGTGTAGTAGACACACTTTCTGGGAATTCTGCAGGTTGGGAGTAGGCATACGCAGTATGCGCACTTTCTGTAGCCTGAATATAGGAGATGCAGCATAAAGCAGTTCTGTAGGCTGGGTGTACCGAGAGGCTGTGTACAGCAATTCTGTAGCCTGAGTGTAAGAGAATCACTTTATGGGAGCTCTGTTGGTTCTGACTAGACATATGCACTTTGCGGTATTTCTGTAGCCTACACGCAGGAGACCCAGTTTATAGGCATTCTGTAAGCTAGCTCTAGAGTAAGCCATTTGCAGTTCTGCATCCTGAGTGTAGTAGACATAGTTATGGGAGTTCTGTTGCTTGGGAGTAGACATACGCAGTACGTGCGCTTTCTATAGCTTGAATGTAGGAGACGCAGTATAAAGCAATTCTGTAAGCTGAGTGTACACAGAGGCTGTTTACAGGTTTTCTGCAGCCTGAGTGTAGTAGACACACTTTGTGGGAATTCTGCAGCTTGGGAACAGCATACACAGTATACGGGTTTTCTGTAGCCTGAATGTAGGAGACGCAGCATAAAGCAGTTCTGTAAGCTGGGTGTACCGAGAGGCTGTGTACAGGTTTTCTGCAGCCTGAGTGTAGTAGACACAGTTTATGGGAGTTCTGTAAATTCTGAGACGGCTTATGCACGCTTCAGGATGTTTGTGGCATGACTATAGGAAAACACTTTACGGGAGATTTGTAACAAGGATGTAGAGAGACACAGATCGCAGCAGTTCTCCAGCCTGAATGTAAAGACACAGTTTGTGGGAGTTCTGTTGCTTCCGAGTAGGCATATGCAGTATGCGCGCTTTCTGTAGCCTGAATGTAGGAGATGCGGCATAAAGCAGTTCTCTAAGCTGGGTGTACAGAGAGGCTGTTTACAGGAGTTCTGCAGCCTGAGTGTAGTAGACACACTTTGTGGGAATTCTGCAGGTTGGGAGTAGGCATACGCAGTATGCGCACTTTCTGTAGCCTGAATATAGGAGATGCAGCATAAAGCAGTTCTGTAAGCTGGGTGTACCGAGAGGCTGTGTACAGCAATTCTGTAGCCTGAGTGTAAGAGAATCACTTTATGGGAGCTCTGTAGGTTCTGACTAGACATATGCACTTTGCGGTATTTCTGTAGCCTACACGCAGGAGACCCAGTTTATAGGCATTCTGTAAGCTAGCTCTAGAGTAAGCCATTTGCAGTTCTGCATCCTGAGTGTAGTAGACATAGTTATGGGAGTTCTGTTGCTTGGGAGTAGACATACGCAGTACGTGCGCTTTCTATAGCTTGAATGTAGGAGACGCAGTATAAAGCAATTCTGTAAGCTGAGTGTACACAGAGGCTGTTTACAGGTTTTCTGCAGCCTGAGTGTAGTAGACACAGTTTATGGGAGTTCTGTAAATTCTGAGATGGCTTATGCACTCTTCAGGATGTTTGTGGCATGACTATAGGAAAACACTTTACGGGAGATTTGTAACAAGGATGTAGAGAGACACAGATTGCAGCAGTTCTCCAGCCTGAATGTAAAGACACAGTTTGTGGGAGTTCTGTTGCTTCCGAGTAGGCATATGCAGTATGCGCGCTTTCTGTAGCCTGAATGTAGGAGATGCGGCATAAAGCAGTTCTCTAAGCTGGGTGTACAGAGAGGCTGTTTACAGGAGTTCTGCAGCCTGAGTGTAGTAGACACACTTTCTGGGAATTCTGCAGGTTGGGAGTAGGCATACGCAGTATGCGCACTTTCTGTAGCCTGAATATAGGAGATGCAGCATAAAGCAGTTCTGTAAGCTGGGTGTACCGAGAGGCTGTGTACAGCAATTCTGTAGCCTGAGTGTAAGAGAATCACTTTATGGGAGCTCTGTAGGTTCTGACTAGACATATGCACTTTGCGGTATTTCTGTAGCCTACACGCAGGAGACCCAGTTTATAGGCATTCTGTAAGCTAGCTCTAGAGTAAGCCATTTGCAGTTCTGCATCCTGAGTGTAGTAGACATAGTTATGGGAGTTCTGTTGCTTGGGAGTAGACATACGCAGTACGTGCGCTTTCTATAGCTTGAATGTAGGAGACGCAGTATAAAGCAATTCTGTAAGCTGAGTATACACAGAGGCTGTTTACAGGTTTTCTGCAGCCTGAGTGTAGTAGACACACTTTGTGGGAATTCTGAGGCTTCGGAATAGGCATACACAGTATACGGGTTTTCTGTAGCCTGAATGTAGGAGACGCAGCATAAAGCAGTTCTGTAAGCTGGGTGTACCGAGAGGCTGTGTAGAGGTTTTCTGCAGCCTGAGTGTAGTAGACACAGTTTATGGGAGTTCTGTAAATTCTGAGACGGCTTATGCACTCTTCAGGATGTTTGTGGCATGACTATAGGAAACCACTTTACGGGAGATTTGCAACATGGATGTAGAGAGACACAGGTCGCAGCAGTTCTGCCGCCTGAATGTATAAGACACAGTTTATGGGAGTTCTGTGGCCTGGGAGTGAGCATAAGCAGTATGCGCGCTTTCTGTAGCCTGAATGTAGGACATGCAGCATAAAGCAGTTCTCTAAGCTGGGTGTACCCAGATGCTGTTTACAGGAGTTCTGCAGCCTGAGTGTAGTAGACACACTTTGTGGGAATTCTGCAGGTTGGGAGTAGGCTTACGCAGTATACGGGTTTTCTGCAGCCTGAGTGTACGAGATGCAGCTTACCGGAGTTCTGTATGCTGGCTGAACAGAGAGGCAGTTTACAGGAGTTCTACAGCCTGAGTGTAGTAGACACACTTTGTGGGAATTCTGTAGCTTGGGAGTAGGCATACGCAGTAGGCGCACTTTCTGTAGCCTGAATATAGGAGATGCAGCATAAAGCAGTTCTGTAAGCTGGGTTACAGAGAGTCTGTTTACAGGAGTTCTGCAGCCTGAGTGTAGTAGACACACTTTCTGGGAATTCTGCAGGTTGGGAGTAGGCATACGCAGTATGCGCACTTTCTGTAGCCTGAATATAGGAGATGCAGCATAAAGCAGTTCTGTAGGCTGGGTGTACCGAGAGGCTGTGTACAGCAATTCTGTAGCCTGAGTGTAAGAGAATCACTTTATGGGAGCTCTGTAGGTTCTGACTAGACATATGCACTTTGCGGTATTTCTGTAGCCTACACGCAGGAGACCCAGTTTATAGGCATTCTGTAAGCTAGCTCTAGAGTAAGCCATTTGCAGTTCTGCATCCTGAGTGTAGTAGACATAGTTATGGGAGTTCTGTTGCTTGGGAGTAGACATACGCAGTACGTGCGCTTTCTATAGCTTGAATGTAGGAGACGCAGTATAAAGCAATTCTGTAAGCTGAGTGTACACAGAGGCTGTTTACAGGTTTTCTGCAGCCTGAGTGTAGTAGACACACTTTGTGGGAATTCTGCAGCTTGGGAACAGCATACACAGTATACGGGTTTTCTGTAGCCTGAATGTAGGAGACGCAGCATAAAGCAGTTCTGTAAGCTGGGTGTACCGAGAGGCTGTGTACAGGTTTTCTGCAGCCTGAGTGTAGTAGACACAGTTTATGGGAGTTCTGTAAATTCTGAGATGGCTTATGCACGCTTCAGGATGTTTGTGGCATGACTATAGGAAAACACTTTACGGGAGATTTGTAACAAGGATGTAGAGAGACACAGATCGCAGCAGTTCTCCAGCCTGAATGTAAAGACACAGTTTGTGGGAGTTCTGTTGCTTCCGAGTAGGCATATGCAGTATGCGCGCTTTCTGTAGCCTGAATGTAGGAGATGCGGCATAAAGCAGTTCTCTAAGCTGGGTGTACAGAGAGGCTGTTTACAGGAGTTCTGCAGCCTGAGTGTAGTAGACACACTTTGTGGGAATTCTGCAGGTTGGGAGTAGGCATACGCAGTATGCGCACTTTCTGTAGCCTGAATATAGGAGATGCAGCATAAAGCAGTTCTGTAAGCTGGGTGTACCGAGAGGCTGTGTACAGCAATTCTGTAGCCTGAGTGTAAGAGAATCACTTTATGGGAGCTCTGTAGGTTCTGACTAGACATATGCACTTTGCGGTATTTCTGTAGCCTACACGCAGGAGACCCAGTTTATAGGCATTCTGTAAGCTAGCTCTAGAGTAAGCCATTTGCAGTTCTGCATCCTGAGTGTAGTAGACATAGTTATGGGAGTTCTGTTGCTTGGGAGTAGACATACGCAGTACGTGCGCTTTCTATAGCTTGAATGTAGGAGACGCAGTATAAAGCAATTCTGTAAGCTGAGTATACACAGAGGCTGTTTACAGGTTTTCTGCAGCCTGAGTGTAGTAGACACACTTTGTGGGAATTCTGAGGCTTCGGAATAGGCATACACAGTATACGGGTTTTCTGTAGCCTGAATGTAGGAGACGCAGCATAAAGCAGTTCGTAAGCTGGGTGTACCGAGAGGCTGTGTAGAGGTTTTCTGCAGCCTGAGTGTAGTAGACACAGTTTATGGGAGTTCTGTAAATTCTGAGACGGCTTATGCACTCTTCAGGATGTTTGTGGCATGACTATAGGAAACCACTTTACGGGAGATTTGCAACATGGATGTAGAGAGACACAGGTCGCAGCAGTTCTGCCGCCTGAATGTATAAGACACAGTTTATGGGAGTTCTGTGGCTTGGGAGTGAGCATAAGCAGTATGCGCGCTTTCTGTAGCCTGAATGTAGGACATGCAGCATAAAGCAGTTCTCTAAGCTGGGTGTACCCAGATGCTGTTTACAGGAGTTCTGCAGCCTGAGTGTAGTAGACACACTTTGTGGGAATTCTGCAGGTTGGGATAGGCTTACGCAGTATACGGGTTTTCTGCAGCCTGAGTGTACGAGATGCAGCTTACCGGAGTTCTGTATGCTGGCTGAACAGAGAGGCAGTTTACAGGAGTTCTACAGCCTGAGTGTAGTAGACACACTTTGTGGGAATTCTGTAGCTTGGGAGTAGGCATACGCAGTATGCGCACTTTCTGTAGCCTGAATATAGGAGATGCAGCATAAAGCAGTTCTGTAAGCTGGGTTACAGAGAGGCTGTTTACAGGAGTTCTGCAGCCTGAGTGTAGTAGACACACTTTCTGGGAATTCTGCAGGTTGGGAGTAGGCATACGCAGTATGCGCACTTTCTGTAGCCTGAATATAGGAGATGCAGCATAAAGCAGTTCTGTAGGCTGGGTGTACCGAGAGGCTGTGTACAGCAATTCTGTAGCCTGAGTGTAAGAGAATCACTTTATGGGAGCTCTGTTGGTTCTGACTAGACATATGCACTTTGCGGTATTTCTGTAGCCTACACGCAGGAGACCCAGTTTATAGGCATTCTGTAAGCTAGCTCTAGAGTAAGCCATTTGCAGTTCTGCATCCTGAGTGTAGTAGACATAGTTATGGGAGTTCTGTTGCTTGGGAGTAGACATACGCAGTACGTGCGCTTTCTATAGCTTGAATGTAGGAGACGCAGTATAAAGCAATTCTGTAAGCTGAGTGTACACAGAGGCTGTTTACAGGTTTTCTGCAGCCTGAGTGTAGTAGACACACTTTGTGGGAATTCTGCAGCTTGGGAACAGCATACACAGTATACGGGTTTTCTGTAGCCTGAATGTAGGAGACGCAGCATAAAGCAGTTCTGTAAGCTGGGTGTACCGAGAGGCTGTGTACAGGTTTTCTGCAGCCTGAGTGTAGTAGACACAGTTTATGGGAGTTCTGTAAATTCTGAGACGGCTTATGCACGCTTCAGGATGTTTGTGGCATGACTATAGGAAAACACTTTACGGGAGATTTGTAACAAGGATGTAGAGAGACACAGATCGCAGCAGTTCTCCAGCCTGAATGTAAAGACACAGTTTGTGGGAGTTCTGTTGCTTCCGAGTAGGCATATGCAGTATGCGCGCTTTCTGTAGCCTGAATGTAGGAGATGCGGCATAAAGCAGTTCTCTAAGCTGGGTGTACAGAGAGGCTGTTTACAGGAGTTCTGCAGCCTGAGTGTAGTAGACACACTTTGTGGGAATTCTGCAGGTTGGGAGTAGGCATACGCAGTATGCGCACTTTCTGTAGCCTGAATATAGGAGATGCAGCATAAAGCAGTTCTGTAAGCTGGGTGTACCGAGAGGCTGTGTACAGCAATTCTGTAGCCTGAGTGTAAGAGAATCACTTTATGGGAGCTCTGTAGGTTCTGACTAGACATATGCACTTTGCGGTATTTCTGTAGCCTACACGCAGGAGACCCAGTTTATAGGCATTCTGTAAGCTAGCTCTAGAGTAAGCCATTTGCAGTTCTGCATCCTGAGTGTAGTAGACATAGTTATGGGAGTTCTGTTGCTTGGGAGTAGACATACGCAGTACGTGCGCTTTCTATAGCTTGAATGTAGGAGACGCAGTATAAAGCAATTCTGTAAGCTGAGTGTACACAGAGGCTGTTTACAGGTTTTCTGCAGCCTGAGTGTAGTAGACACAGTTTATGGGAGTTCTGTAAATTCTGAGATGGCTTATGCACTCTTCAGGATGTTTGTGGCATGACTATAGGAAAACACTTTACGGGAGATTTGTAACAAGGATGTAGAGAGACACAGATTGCAGCAGTTCTCCAGCCTGAATGTAAAGACACAGTTTGTGGGAGTTCTGTTGCTTCCGAGTAGGCATATGCAGTATGCGCGCTTTCTGTAGCCTGAATGTAGGAGATGCGGCATAAAGCAGTTCTCTAAGCTGGGTGTACCCAGATGCTGTTTACAGGAGTTCTGCAGCCTGAGTGTAGTAGACACACTTTCTGGGAATTCTGCAGGTTGGGAGTAGGCATACGCAGTATGCGCACTTTCTGTAGCCTGAATATAGGAGATGCAGCATAAAGCAGTTCTGTAAGCTGGGTGTACCGAGAGGCTGTGTACAGCAATTCTGTAGCCTGAGTGTAAGAGAATCACTTTATGGGAGCTCTGTAGGTTCTGACTAGACATATGCACTTTGCGGTATTTCTGTAGCCTACACGCAGGAGACCCAGTTTATAGGCATTCTGTAAGCTAGCTCTAGAGTAAGCCATTTGCAGTTCTGCATCCTGAGTGTAGTAGACATAGTTATGGGAGTTCTGTTGCTTGGGAGTAGACATACGCAGTACGTGCGCTTTCTATAGCTTGAATGTAGGAGACGCAGTATAAAGCAATTCTGTAAGCTGAGTATACACAGAGGCTGTTTACAGGTTTTCTGCAGCCTGAGTGTAGTAGACACACTTTGTGGGAATTCTGAGGCTTCGGAATAGGCATACACAGTATACGGGTTTTCTGTAGCCTGAATGTAGGAGACGCAGCATAAAGCAGTTCTGTAAGCTGGGTGTACCGAGAGGCTGTGTAGAGGTTTTCTGCAGCCTGAGTGTAGTAGACACAGTTTATGGGAGTTCTGTAAATTCTGAGACGGCTTATGCACTCTTCAGGATGTTTGTGGCATGACTATAGGAAACCACTTTACGGGAGATTTGCAACATGGATGTAGAGAGACACAGGTCGCAGCAGTTCTGCCGCCTGAATGTATAAGACACAGTTTATGGGAGTTCTGTGGCCTGGGAGTGAGCATAAGCAGTATGCGCGCTTTCTGTAGCCTGAATGTAGGACATGCAGCATAAAGCAGTTCTCTAAGCTGGGTGTACCCAGATGCTGTTTACAGGAGTTCTGCAGCCTGAGTGTAGTAGACACACTTTGTGGGAATTCTGCAGGTTGGGATAGGCTTACGCAGTATACGGGTTTTCTGCAGCCTGAGTGTACGAGATGCAGCTTACCGGAGTTCTGTATGCTGGCTGAACAGAGAGGCAGTTTACAGGAGTTCTACAGCCTGAGTGTAGTAGACACACTTTGTGGGAATTCTGTAGCTTGGGAGTAGGCATACGCAGTATGCGCACTTTCTGTAGCCTGAATATAGGAGATGCAGCATAAAGCAGTTCTGTAAGCTGGGTTACAGAGAGGCTGTTTACAGGAGTTCTGCAGCCTGAGTGTAGTAGACACACTTTCTGGGAATTCTGCAGGTTGGGAGTAGGCATACGCAGTATGCGCACTTTCTGTAGCCTGAATATAGGAGATGCAGCATAAAGCAGTTCTGTAGGCTGGGTGTACCGAGAGGCTGTGTACAGCAATTCTGTAGCCTGAGTGTAAGAGAATCACTTTATGGGAGCTCTGTTGGTTCTGACTAGACATATGCACTTTGCGGTATTTCTGTAGCCTACACGCAGGAGACCCAGTTTATAGGCATTCTGTAAGCTAGCTCTAGAGTAAGCCATTTGCAGTTCTGCATCCTGAGTGTAGTAGACATAGTTATGGGAGTTCTGTTGCTTGGGAGTAGACATACGCAGTACGTGCGCTTTCTATAGCTTGAATGTAGGAGACGCAGTATAAAGCAATTCTGTAAGCTGAGTGTACACAGAGGCTGTTTACAGGTTTTCTGCAGCCTGAGTGTAGTAGACACACTTTGTGGGAATTCTGCAGCTTGGGAACAGCATACACAGTATACGGGTTTTCTGTAGCCTGAATGTAGGAGACGCAGCATAAAGCAGTTCTGTAAGCTGGGTGTACCGAGAGGCTGTGTACAGGTTTTCTGCAGCCTGAGTGTAGTAGACACAGTTTATGGGAGTTCTGTAAATTCTGAGATGGCTTATGCACTCTTCAGGATGTTTGTGGCATGACTATAGGAAAACACTTTACGGGAGATTTGTAACAAGGATGTAGAGAGACACAGATCGCAGCAGTTCTCCAGCCTGAATGTAAAGACACAGTTTGTGGGAGTTCTGTTGCTTCCGAGTAGGCATATGCAGTATGCGCGCTTTCTGTAGCCTGAATGTAGGAGATGCGGCATAAAGCAGTTCTCTAAGCTGGGTGTACAGAGAGGCTGTTTACAGGAGTTCTGCAGCCTGAGTGTAGTAGACACACTTTGTGGGAATTCTGCAGGTTGGGAGTAGGCATACGCAGTATGCGCACTTTCTGTAGCCTGAATATAGGAGATGCAGCATAAAGCAGTTCTGTAAGCTGGGTGTACCGAGAGGCTGTGTACAGCAATTCTGTAGCCTGAGTGTAAGAGAATCACTTTATGGGAGCTCTGTAGGTTCTGACTAGACATATGCACTTTGCGGTATTTCTGTAGCCTACACGCAGGAGACCCAGTTTATAGGCATTCTGTAAGCTAGCTCTAGAGTAAGCCATTTGCAGTTCTGCATCCTGAGTGTAGTAGACATAGTTATGGGAGTTCTGTTGCTTGGGAGTAGACATACGCAGTACGTGTGCTTTCTATAGCTTGAATGTAGGAGACGCAGTATAAAGCAATTCTGTAAGCTGAGTATACACAGAGGCTGTTTACAGGTTTTCTGCAGCCTGAGTGTAGTAGACACACTTTGTGGGAATTCTGAGGCTTCGGAATAGGCATACACAGTATACGGGTTTTCTGTAGCCTGAATGTAGGAGACGCAGCATAAAGCAGTTCTGTAAGCTGGGTGTACCGAGAGGCTGTGTAGAGGTTTTCTGCAGCCTGAGTGTAGTAGACACAGTTTATGGGAGTTCTGTAAATTCTGAGACGGCTTATGCACTCTTCAGGATGTTTGTGGCATGACTATAGGAAACCACTTTACGGGAGATTTGCAACATGGATGTAGAGAGACACAGGTCGCAGCAGTTCTGCCGCCTGAATGTATAAGACACAGTTTATGGGAGTTCTGTGGCCTGGGAGTGAGCATAAGCAGTATGCGCGCTTTCTGTAGCCTGAATGTAGGACATGCAGCATAAAGCAGTTCTCTAAGCTGGGTGTACCCAGATGCTGTTTACAGGAGTTCTGCAGCCTGAGTGTAGTAGACACACTTTGTGGGAATTCTGCAGGTTGGGATAGGCTTACGCAGTATACGGGTTTTCTGCAGCCTGAGTGTACGAGATGCAGCTTACCGGAGTTCTGTATGCTGGCTGAACAGAGAGGCAGTTTACAGGAGTTCTACAGCCTGAGTGTAGTAGACACACTTTGTGGGAATTCTGTAGCTTGGGAGTAGGCATACGCAGTATGCGCACTTTCTGTAGCCTGAATATAGGAGATGCAGCATAAAGCAGTTCTGTAAGCTGGGTTACAGAGAGGCTGTTTACAGGAGTTCTGCAGCCTGAGTGTAGTAGACACACTTTCTGGGAATTCTGCAGGTTGGGAGTAGGCATACGCAGTATGCGCACTTTCTGTAGCCTGAATATAGGAGATGCAGCATAAAGCAGTTCTGTAGGCTGGGTGTACCGAGAGGCTGTGTACAGCAATTCTGTAGCCTGAGTGTAAGAGAATCACTTTATGGGAGCTCTGTTGGTTCTGACTAGACATATGCACTTTGCGGTATTTCTGTAGCCTACACGCAGGAGACCCAGTTTATAGGCATTCTGTAAGCTAGCTCTAGAGTAAGCCATTTGCAGTTCTGCATCCTGAGTGTAGTAGACATAGTTATGGGAGTTCTGTTGCTTGGGAGTAGACATACGCAGTACGTGCGCTTTCTATAGCTTGAATGTAGGAGACGCAGTATAAAGCAATTCTGTAAGCTGAGTGTACACAGAGGCTGTTTACAGGTTTTCTGCAGCCTGAGTGTAGTAGACACACTTTGTGGGAATTCTGCAGCTTGGGAACAGCATACACAGTATACGGGTTTTCTGTAGCCTGAATGTAGGAGATGCAGCATAAAGCAGTTCTGTAAGCTGGGTGTACCGAGAGGCTGTGTACAGGTTTTCTGCAGCCTGAGTGTAGTAGACACAGTTTATGGGAGTTCTGTAAATTCTGAGATGGCTTATGCACTCTTCAGGATGTTTGTGGCATGACTATAGGAAAACACTTTACGGGAGATTTGTAACAAGGATGTAGAGAGACACAGATCGCAGCAGTTCTCCAGCCTGAATGTAAAGACACAGTTTGTGGGAGTTCTGTTGCTTTCGAGTAGGCATATGCAGTATGCGCGCTTTCTGTAGCCTGAATGTAGGAGATGCGGCATAAAGCAGTTCTCTAAGCTGGGTGTACCCAGATGCTGTTTACAGGAGTTCTGCAGCCTGAGTGTAGTAGACACACTTTGTGGGAATTCTGCAGGTTGGGAGTAGGCATACGCAGTATGCGCACTTTCTGTAGCCTGAATATAGGAGATGCAGCATAAAGCAGTTCTGTAAGCTGGGTGTACCGAGAGGCTGTGTACAGCAATTCTGTAGCCTGAGTGTAAGAGAATCACTTTATGGGAGCTCTGTAGGTTCTGACTAGACATATGCACTTTGCGGTATTTCTGTAGCCTACACGCAGGAGACCCAGTTTATAGGCATTCTGTAAGCTAGCTCTAGAGTAAGCCATTTGCAGTTCTGCATCCTGAGTGTAGTAGACATAGTTATGGGAGTTCTGTTGCTTGGGAGTAGACATACGCAGTACGTGCGCTTTCTATAGCTTGAATGTAGGAGACGCAGTATAAAGCAATTCTGTAAGCTGAGTATACACAGAGGCTGTTTACAGGTTTTCTGCAGCCTGAGTGTAGTAGACACACTTTGTGGGAATTCTGAGGCTTCGGAATAGGCATACACAGTATACGGGTTTTCTGTAGCCTGAATGTAGGAGACGCAGCATAAAGCAGTTCTGTAAGCTGGGTGTACCGAGAGGCTGTGTAGAGGTTTTCTGCAGCCTGAGTGTAGTAGACACAGTTTATGGGAGTTCTGTAAATTCTGAGACGGCTTATGCACTCTTCAGGATGTTTGTGGCATGACTATAGGAAAACACTTTACGGGAGATTTGCAACATGGATGTAGAGAGACACAGGTCGCAGCAGTTCTGCCGCCTGAATGTATAAGACACAGTTTATGGGAGTTCTGTGGCCTGGGAGTGAGCATAAGCAGTATGCGCGCTTTCTGTAGCCTGAATGTAGGACATGCAGCATAAAGCAGTTCTCTAAGCTGGGTGTACCCAGATGCTGTTTACAGGAGTTCTGCAGCCTGAGTGTAGTAGACACACTTTGTGGGAATTCTGCAGGTTGGGATAGGCTTACGCAGTATACGGGTTTTCTGCAGCCTGAGTGTACGAGATGCAGCTTACCGGAGTTCTGTATGCTGGCTGAACAGAGAGGCAGTTTACAGGAGTTCTACAGCCTGAGTGTAGTAGACACACTTTGTGGGAATTCTGTAGCTTGGGAGTAGGCATACGCAGTATGCGCACTTTCTGTAGCCTGAATATAGGAGATGCAGCATAAAGCAGTTCTGTAAGCTGGGTTACAGAGAGGCTGTTTACAGGAGTTCTGCAGCCTGAGTGTAGTAGACACACTTTCTGGGAATTCTGCAGGTTGGGAGTAGGCATACGCAGTATGCGCACTTTCTGTAGCCTGAATATAGGAGATGCAGCATAAAGCAGTTCTGTAGGCTGGGTGTACCGAGAGGCTGTGTACAGCAATTCTGTAGCCTGAGTGTAAGAGAATCACTTTATGGGAGCTCTGTTGGTTCTGACTAGACATATGCACTTTGCGGTATTTCTGTAGCCTACACGCAGGAGACCCAGTTTATAGGCATTCTGTAAGCTAGCTCTAGAGTAAGCCATTTGCAGTTCTGCATCCTGAGTGTAGTAGACATAGTTATGGGAGTTCTGTTGCTTGGGAGTAGACATACGCAGTACGTGCGCTTTCTATAGCTTGAATGTAGGAGACGCAGTATAAAGCAATTCTGTAAGCTGAGTGTACACAGAGGCTGTTTACAGGTTTTCTGCAGCCTGAGTGTAGTAGACACACTTTGTGGGAATTCTGCAGCTTGGGAACAGCATACACAGTATACGGGTTTTCTGTAGCCTGAATGTAGGAGACGCAGCATAAAGCAGTTCTGTAAGCTGGGTGTACCGAGAGGCTGTGTACAGGTTTTCTGCAGCCTGAGTGTAGTAGACACAGTTTATGGGAGTTCTGTAAATTCTGAGATGGCTTATGCACTCTTCAGGATGTTTGTGGCATGACTATAGGAAAACACTTTACGGGAGATTTGTAACAAGGATGTAGAGAGACACAGATCGCAGCAGTTCTCCAGCCTGAATGTAAAGACACAGTTTGTGGGAGTTCTGTTGCTTCCGAGTAGGCATATGCAGTATGCGCGCTTTCTGTAGCCTGAATGTAGGAGATGCGGCATAAAGCAGTTCTCTAAGCTGGGTGTACAGAGAGGCTGTTTACAGGAGTTCTGCAGCCTGAGTGTAGTAGACACACTTTGTGGGAATTCTGCAGGTTGGGAGTAGGCATACGCAGTATGCGCACTTTCTGTAGCCTGAATATAGGAGATGCAGCATAAAGCAGTTCTGTAAGCTGGGTGTACCGAGAGGCTGTGTACAGCAATTCTGTAGCCTGAGTGTAAGAGAATCACTTTATGGGAGCTCTGTAGGTTCTGACTAGACATATGCACTTTGCGGTATTTCTGTAGCCTACACGCAGGAGACCCAGTTTATAGGCATTCTGTAAGCTAGCTCTAGAGTAAGCCATTTGCAGTTCTGCATCCTGAGTGTAGTAGACATAGTTATGGGAGTTCTGTTGCTTGGGAGTAGACATACGCAGTACGTGTGCTTTCTATAGCTTGAATGTAGGAGACGCAGTATAAAGCAATTCTGTAAGCTGAGTATACACAGAGGCTGTTTACAGGTTTTCTGCAGCCTGAGTGTAGTAGACACACTTTGTGGGAATTCTGAGGCTTCGGAATAGGCATACACAGTATACGGGTTTTCTGTAGCCTGAATGTAGGAGACGCAGCATAAAGCAGTTCTGTAAGCTGGGTGTACCGAGAGGCTGTGTAGAGGTTTTCTGCAGCCTGAGTGTAGTAGACACAGTTTATGGGAGTTCTGTAAATTCTGAGACGGCTTATGCACTCTTCAGGATGTTTGTGGCATGACTATAGGAAACCACTTTACGGGAGATTTGCAACATGGATGTAGAGAGACACAGGTCGCAGCAGTTCTGCCGCCTGAATGTATAAGACACAGTTTATGGGAGTTCTGTGGCCTGGGAGTGAGCATAAGCAGTATGCGCGCTTTCTGTAGCCTGAATGTAGGACATGCAGCATAAAGCAGTTCTCTAAGCTGGGTGTACCCAGATGCTGTTTACAGGAGTTCTGCAGCCTGAGTGTAGTAGACACACTTTGTGGGAATTCTGCAGGTTGGGATAGGCTTACGCAGTATACGGGTTTTCTGCAGCCTGAGTGTACGAGATGCAGCTTACCGGAGTTCTGTATGCTGGCTGAACAGAGAGGCAGTTTACAGGAGTTCTACAGCCTGAGTGTAGTAGACACACTTTGTGGGAATTCTGTAGCTTGGGAGTAGGCATACGCAGTATGCGCACTTTCTGTAGCCTGAATATAGGAGATGCAGCATAAAGCAGTTCTGTAAGCTGGGTTACAGAGAGGCTGTTTACAGGAGTTCTGCAGCCTGAGTGTAGTAGACACACTTTCTGGGAATTCTGCAGGTTGGGAGTAGGCATACGCAGTATGCGCACTTTCTGTAGCCTGAATATAGGAGATGCAGCATAAAGCAGTTCTGTAGGCTGGGTGTACCGAGAGGCTGTGTACAGCAATTCTGTAGCCTGAGTGTAAGAGAATCACTTTATGGGAGCTCTGTTGGTTCTGACTAGACATATGCACTTTGCGGTATTTCTGTAGCCTACACGCAGGAGACCCAGTTTATAGGCATTCTGTAAGCTAGCTCTAGAGTAAGCCATTTGCAGTTCTGCATCCTGAGTGTAGTAGACATAGTTATGGGAGTTCTGTTGCTTGGGAGTAGACATACGCAGTACGTGCGCTTTCTATAGCTTGAATGTAGGAGACGCAGTATAAAGCAATTCTGTAAGCTGAGTGTACACAGAGGCTGTTTACAGGTTTTCTGCAGCCTGAGTGTAGTAGACACACTTTGTGGGAATTCTGCAGCTTGGGAACAGCATACACAGTATACGGGTTTTCTGTAGCCTGAATGTAGGAGACGCAGCATAAAGCAGTTCTGTAAGCTGGGTGTACCGAGAGGCTGTGTACAGGTTTTCTGCAGCCTGAGTGTAGTAGACACAGTTTATGGGAGTTCTGTAAATTCTGAGATGGCTTATGCACTCTTCAGGATGTTTGTGGCATGACTATAGGAAAACACTTTACGGGAGATTTGTAACAAGGATGTAGAGAGACACAGATCGCAGCAGTTCTCCAGCCTGAATGTAAAGACACAGTTTGTGGGAGTTCTGTTGCTTCCGAGTAGGCATATGCAGTATGCGCGCTTTCTGTAGCCTGAATGTAGGAGATGCGGCATAAAGCAGTTCTCTAAGCTGGGTGTACAGAGAGGCTGTTTACAGGAGTTCTGCAGCCTGAGTGTAGTAGACACACTTTGTGGGAATTCTGCAGGTTGGGAGTAGGCATACGCAGTATGCGCACTTTCTGTAGCCTGAATATAGGAGATGCAGCATAAAGCAGTTCTGTAAGCTGGGTGTACCGAGAGGCTGTGTACAGCAATTCTGTAGCCTGAGTGTAAGAGAATCACTTTATGGGAGCTCTGTAGGTTCTGACTAGACATATGCACTTTGCGGTATTTCTGTAGCCTACACGCAGGAGACCCAGTTTATAGGCATTCTGTAAGCTAGCTCTAGAGTAAGCCATTTGCAGTTCTGCATCCTGAGTGTAGTAGACATAGTTATGGGAGTTCTGTTGCTTGGGAGTAGACATACGCAGTACGTGTGCTTTCTATAGCTTGAATGTAGGAGACGCAGTATAAAGCAATTCTGTAAGCTGAGTATACACAGAGGCTGTTTACAGGTTTTCTGCAGCCTGAGTGTAGTAGACACACTTTGTGGGAATTCTGAGGCTTCGGAATAGGCATACACAGTATACGGGTTTTCTGTAGCCTGAATGTAGGAGACGCAGCATAAAGCAGTTCTGTAAGCTGGGTGTACCGAGAGGCTGTGTAGAGGTTTTCTGCAGCCTGAGTGTAGTAGACACAGTTTATGGGAGTTCTGTAAATTCTGAGACGGCTTATGCACTCTTCAGGATGTTTGTGGCATGACTATAGGAAACCACTTTACGGGAGATTTGCAACATGGATGTAGAGAGACACAGGTCGCAGCAGTTCTGCCGCCTGAATGTATAAGACACAGTTTATGGGAGTTCTGTGGCCTGGGAGTGAGCATAAGCAGTATGCGCGCTTTCTGTAGCCTGAATGTAGGACATGCAGCATAAAGCAGTTCTCTAAGCTGGGTGTACCCAGATGCTGTTTACAGGAGTTCTGCAGCCTGAGTGTAGTAGACACACTTTGTGGGAATTCTGCAGGTTGGGATAGGCTTACGCAGTATACGGGTTTTCTGCAGCCTGAGTGTACGAGATGCAGCTTACCGGAGTTCTGTATGCTGGCTGAACAGAGAGGCAGTTTACAGGAGTTCTACAGCCTGAGTGTAGTAGACACACTTTGTGGGAATTCTGTAGCTTGGGAGTAGGCATACGCAGTATGCGCACTTTCTGTAGCCTGAATATAGGAGATGCAGCATAAAGCAGTTCTGTAAGCTGGGTTACAGAGAGGCTGTTTACAGGAGTTCTGCAGCCTGAGTGTAGTAGACACACTTTCTGGGAATTCTGCAGGTTGGGAGTAGGCATACGCAGTATGCGCACTTTCTGTAGCCTGAATATAGGAGATGCAGCATAAAGCAGTTCTGTAGGCTGGGTGTACCGAGAGGCTGTGTACAGCAATTCTGTAGCCTGAGTGTAAGAGAATCACTTTATGGGAGCTCTGTTGGTTCTGACTAGACATATGCACTTTGCGGTATTTCTGTAGCCTACACGCAGGAGACCCAGTTTATAGGCATTCTGTAAGCTAGCTCTAGAGTAAGCCATTTGCAGTTCTGCATCCTGAGTGTAGTAGACATAGTTATGGGAGTTCTGTTGCTTGGGAGTAGACATACGCAGTACGTGCGCTTTCTATAGCTTGAATGTAGGAGACGCAGTATAAAGCAATTCTGTAAGCTGAGTGTACACAGAGGCTGTTTACAGGTTTTCTGCAGCCTGAGTGTAGTAGACACACTTTGTGGGAATTCTGCAGCTTGGGAACAGCATACACAGTATACGGGTTTTCTGTAGCCTGAATGTAGGAGATGCAGCATAAAGCAGTTCTGTAAGCTGGGTGTACCGAGAGGCTGTGTACAGGTTTTCTGCAGCCTGAGTGTAGTAGACACAGTTTATGGGAGTTCTGTAAATTCTGAGATGGCTTATGCACTCTTCAGGATGTTTGTGGCATGACTATAGGAAAACACTTTACGGGAGATTTGTAACAAGGATGTAGAGAGACACAGATCGCAGCAGTTCTCCAGCCTGAATGTAAAGACACAGTTTGTGGGAGTTCTGTTGCTTTCGAGTAGGCATATGCAGTATGCGCGCTTTCTGTAGCCTGAATGTAGGAGATGCGGCATAAAGCAGTTCTCTAAGCTGGGTGTACCCAGATGCTGTTTACAGGAGTTCTGCAGCCTGAGTGTAGTAGACACACTTTGTGGGAATTCTGCAGGTTGGGAGTAGGCATACGCAGTATGCGCACTTTCTGTAGCCTGAATATAGGAGATGCAGCATAAAGCAGTTCTGTAAGCTGGGTGTACCGAGAGGCTGTGTACAGCAATTCTGTAGCCTGAGTGTAAGAGAATCACTTTATGGGAGCTCTGTAGGTTCTGACTAGACATATGCACTTTGCGGTATTTCTGTAGCCTACACGCAGGAGACCCAGTTTATAGGCATTCTGTAAGCTAGCTCTAGAGTAAGCCATTTGCAGTTCTGCATCCTGAGTGTAGTAGACATAGTTATGGGAGTTCTGTTGCTTGGGAGTAGACATACGCAGTACGTGCGCTTTCTATAGCTTGAATGTAGGAGACGCAGTATAAAGCAATTCTGTAAGCTGAGTATACACAGAGGCTGTTTACAGGTTTTCTGCAGCCTGAGTGTAGTAGACACACTTTGTGGGAATTCTGAGGCTTCGGAATAGGCATACACAGTATACGGGTTTTCTGTAGCCTGAATGTAGGAGACGCAGCATAAAGCAGTTCTGTAAGCTGGGTGTACCGAGAGGCTGTGTAGAGGTTTTCTGCAGCCTGAGTGTAGTAGACACAGTTTATGGGAGTTCTGTAAATTCTGAGACGGCTTATGCACTCTTCAGGATGTTTGTGGCATGACTATAGGAAACCACTTTACGGGAGATTTGCAACATGGATGTAGAGAGACACAGGTCGCAGCAGTTCTGCCGCCTGAATGTATAAGACACAGTTTATGGGAGTTCTGTGGCCTGGGAGTGAGCATAAGCAGTATGCGCGCTTTCTGTAGCCTGAATGTAGGACATGCAGCATAAAGCAGTTCTCTAAGCTGGGTGTACCCAGATGCTGTTTACAGGAGTTCTGCAGCCTGAGTGTAGTAGACACACTTTGTGGGAATTCTGCAGGTTGGGATAGGCTTACGCAGTATACGGGTTTTCTGCAGCCTGAGTGTACGAGATGCAGCTTACCGGAGTTCTGTATGCTGGCTGAACAGAGAGGCAGTTTACAGGAGTTCTACAGCCTGAGTGTAGTAGACACACTTTGTGGGAATTCTGTAGCTTGGGAGTAGGCATACGCAGTATGCGCACTTTCTGTAGCCTGAATATAGGAGATGCAGCATAAAGCAGTTCTGTAAGCTGGGTTACAGAGAGGCTGTTTACAGGAGTTCTGCAGCCTGAGTGTAGTAGACACACTTTCTGGGAATTCTGCAGGTTGGGAGTAGGCATACGCAGTATGCGCACTTTCTGTAGCCTGAATATAGGAGATGCAGCATAAAGCAGTTCTGTAGGCTGGGTGTACCGAGAGGCTGTGTACAGCAATTCTGTAGCCTGAGTGTAAGAGAATCACTTTATGGGAGCTCTGTTGGTTCTGACTAGACATATGCACTTTGCGGTATTTCTGTAGCCTACACGCAGGAGACCCAGTTTATAGGCATTCTGTAAGCTAGCTCTAGAGTAAGCCATTTGCAGTTCTGCATCCTGAGTGTAGTAGACATAGTTATGGGAGTTCTGTTGCTTGGGAGTAGACATACGCAGTACGTGCGCTTTCTATAGCTTGAATGTAGGAGACGCAGTATAAAGCAATTCTGTAAGCTGAGTGTACACAGAGGCTGTTTACAGGTTTTCTGCAGCCTGAGTGTAGTAGACACACTTTGTGGGAATTCTGCAGCTTGGGAACAGCATACACAGTATACGGGTTTTCTGTAGCCTGAATGTAGGAGACGCAGCATAAAGCAGTTCTGTAAGCTGGGTGTACCGAGAGGCTGTGTACAGGTTTTCTGCAGCCTGAGTGTAGTAGACACAGTTTATGGGAGTTCTGTAAATTCTGAGATGGCTTATGCACTCTTCAGGATGTTTGTGGCATGACTATAGGAAAACACTTTACGGGAGATTTGTAACAAGGATGTAGAGAGACACAGATCGCAGCAGTTCTCCAGCCTGAATGTAAAGACACAGTTTGTGGGAGTTCTGTTGCTTCCGAGTAGGCATATGCAGTATGCGCGCTTTCTGTAGCCTGAATGTAGGAGATGCGGCATAAAGCAGTTCTCTAAGCTGGGTGTACAGAGAGGCTGTTTACAGGAGTTCTGCAGCCTGAGTGTAGTAGACACACTTTGTGGGAATTCTGCAGGTTGGGAGTAGGCATACGCAGTATGCGCACTTTCTGTAGCCTGAATATAGGAGATGCAGCATAAAGCAGTTCTGTAAGCTGGGTGTACCGAGAGGCTGTGTACAGCAATTCTGTAGCCTGAGTGTAAGAGAATCACTTTATGGGAGCTCTGTAGGTTCTGACTAGACATATGCACTTTGCGGTATTTCTGTAGCCTACACGCAGGAGACCCAGTTTATAGGCATTCTGTAAGCTAGCTCTAGAGTAAGCCATTTGCAGTTCTGCATCCTGAGTGTAGTAGACATAGTTATGGGAGTTCTGTTGCTTGGGAGTAGACATACGCAGTACGTGTGCTTTCTATAGCTTGAATGTAGGAGACGCAGTATAAAGCAATTCTGTAAGCTGAGTATACACAGAGGCTGTTTACAGGTTTTCTGCAGCCTGAGTGTAGTAGACACACTTTGTGGGAATTCTGAGGCTTCGGAATAGGCATACACAGTATACGGGTTTTCTGTAGCCTGAATGTAGGAGACGCAGCATAAAGCAGTTCTGTAAGCTGGGTGTACCGAGAGGCTGTGTAGAGGTTTTCTGCAGCCTGAGTGTAGTAGACACAGTTTATGGGAGTTCTGTAAATTCTGAGACGGCTTATGCACTCTTCAGGATGTTTGTGGCATGACTATAGGAAACCACTTTACGGGAGATTTGCAACATGGATGTAGAGAGACACAGGTCGCAGCAGTTCTGCCGCCTGAATGTATAAGACACAGTTTATGGGAGTTCTGTGGCCTGGGAGTGAGCATAAGCAGTATGCGCGCTTTCTGTAGCCTGAATGTAGGACATGCAGCATAAAGCAGTTCTCTAAGCTGGGTGTACCCAGATGCTGTTTACAGGAGTTCTGCAGCCTGAGTGTAGTAGACACACTTTGTGGGAATTCTGCAGGTTGGGATAGGCTTACGCAGTATACGGGTTTTCTGCAGCCTGAGTGTACGAGATGCAGCTTACCGGAGTTCTGTATGCTGGCTGAACAGAGAGGCAGTTTACAGGAGTTCTACAGCCTGAGTGTAGTAGACACACTTTGTGGGAATTCTGTAGCTTGGGAGTAGGCATACGCAGTATGCGCACTTTCTGTAGCCTGAATATAGGAGATGCAGCATAAAGCAGTTCTGTAAGCTGGGTTACAGAGAGGCTGTTTACAGGAGTTCTGCAGCCTGAGTGTAGTAGACACACTTTCTGGGAATTCTGCAGGTTGGGAGTAGGCATACGCAGTATGCGCACTTTCTGTAGCCTGAATATAGGAGATGCAGCATAAAGCAGTTCTGTAGGCTGGGTGTACCGAGAGGCTGTGTACAGCAATTCTGTAGCCTGAGTGTAAGAGAATCACTTTATGGGAGCTCTGTTGGTTCTGACTAGACATATGCACTTTGCGGTATTTCTGTAGCCTACACGCAGGAGACCCAGTTTATAGGCATTCTGTAAGCTAGCTCTAGAGTAAGCCATTTGCAGTTCTGCATCCTGAGTGTAGTAGACATAGTTATGGGAGTTCTGTTGCTTGGGAGTAGACATACGCAGTACGTGCGCTTTCTATAGCTTGAATGTAGGAGACGCAGTATAAAGCAATTCTGTAAGCTGAGTGTACACAGAGGCTGTTTACAGGTTTTCTGCAGCCTGAGTGTAGTAGACACACTTTGTGGGAATTCTGCAGCTTGGGAACAGCATACACAGTATACGGGTTTTCTGTAGCCTGAATGTAGGAGACGCAGCATAAAGCAGTTCTGTAAGCTGGGTGTACCGAGAGGCTGTGTACAGGTTTTCTGCAGCCTGAGTGTAGTAGACACAGTTTATGGGAGTTCTGTAAATTCTGAGATGGCTTATGCACTCTTCAGGATGTTTGTGGCATGACTATAGGAAAACACTTTACGGGAGATTTGTAACAAGGATGTAGAGAGACACAGATCGCAGCAGTTCTCCAGCCTGAATGTAAAGACACAGTTTGTGGGAGTTCTGTTGCTTTCGAGTAGGCATATGCAGTATGCGCGCTTTCTGTAGCCTGAATGTAGGAGATGCGGCATAAAGCAGTTCTCTAAGCTGGGTGTACCCAGATGCTGTTTACAGGAGTTCTGCAGCCTGAGTGTAGTAGACACACTTTGTGGGAATTCTGCAGGTTGGGAGTAGGCATACGCAGTATGCGCACTTTCTGTAGCCTGAATATAGGAGATGCAGCATAAAGCAGTTCTGTAAGCTGGGTGTACCGAGAGGCTGTGTACAGCAATTCTGTAGCCTGAGTGTAAGAGAATCACTTTATGGGAGCTCTGTAGGTTCTGACTAGACATATGCACTTTGCGGTATTTCTGTAGCCTACACGCAGGAGACCCAGTTTATAGGCATTCTGTAAGCTAGCTCTAGAGTAAGCCATTTGCAGTTCTGCATCCTGAGTGTAGTAGACATAGTTATGGGAGTTCTGTTGCTTGGGAGTAGACATACGCAGTACGTGTGCTTTCTATAGCTTGAATGTAGGAGACGCAGTATAAAGCAATTCTGTAAGCTGAGTATACACAGAGGCTGTTTACAGGTTTTCTGCAGCCTGAGTGTAGTAGACACACTTTGTGGGAATTCTGAGGCTTCGGAATAGGCATACACAGTATACGGGTTTTCTGTAGCCTGAATGTAGGAGACGCAGCATAAAGCAGTTCTGTAAGCTGGGTGTACCGAGAGGCTGTGTAGAGGTTTTCTGCAGCCTGAGTGTAGTAGACACAGTTTATGGGAGTTCTGTAAATTCTGAGACGGCTTATGCACTCTTCAGGATGTTTGTGGCATGACTATAGGAAACCACTTTACGGGAGATTTGCAACATGGATGTAGAGAGACACAGGTCGCAGCAGTTCTGCCGCCTGAATGTATAAGACACAGTTTATGGGAGTTCTGTGGCCTGGGAGTGAGCATAAGCAGTATGCGCGCTTTCTGTAGCCTGAATGTAGGACATGCAGCATAAAGCAGTTCTCTAAGCTGGGTGTACCCAGATGCTGTTTACAGGAGTTCTGCAGCCTGAGTGTAGTAGACACACTTTGTGGGAATTCTGCAGGTTGGGATAGGCTTACGCAGTATACGGGTTTTCTGCAGCCTGAGTGTACGAGATGCAGCTTACCGGAGTTCTGTATGCTGGCTGAACAGAGAGGCAGTTTACAGGAGTTCTACAGCCTGAGTGTAGTAGACACACTTTGTGGGAATTCTGTAGCTTGGGAGTAGGCATACGCAGTATGCGCACTTTCTGTAGCCTGAATATAGGAGATGCAGCATAAAGCAGTTCTGTAAGCTGGGTTACAGAGAGGCTGTTTACAGGAGTTCTGCAGCCTGAGTGTAGTAGACACACTTTCTGGGAATTCTGCAGGTTGGGAGTAGGCATACGCAGTATGCGCACTTTCTGTAGCCTGAATATAGGAGATGCAGCATAAAGCAGTTCTGTAGGCTGGGTGTACCGAGAGGCTGTGTACAGCAATTCTGTAGCCTGAGTGTAAGAGAATCACTTTATGGGAGCTCTGTTGGTTCTGACTAGACATATGCACTTTGCGGTATTTCTGTAGCCTACACGCAGGAGACCCAGTTTATAGGCATTCTGTAAGCTAGCTCTAGAGTAAGCCATTTGCAGTTCTGCATCCTGAGTGTAGTAGACATAGTTATGGGAGTTCTGTTGCTTGGGAGTAGACATACGCAGTACGTGCGCTTTCTATAGCTTGAATGTAGGAGACGCAGTATAAAGCAATTCTGTAAGCTGAGTGTACACAGAGGCTGTTTACAGGTTTTCTGCAGCCTGAGTGTAGTAGACACACTTTGTGGGAATTCTGCAGCTTGGGAACAGCATACACAGTATACGGGTTTTCTGTAGCCTGAATGTAGGAGACGCAGCATAAAGCAGTTCTGTAAGCTGGGTGTACCGAGAGGCTGTGTACAGGTTTTCTGCAGCCTGAGTGTAGTAGACACAGTTTATGGGAGTTCTGTAAATTCTGAGATGGCTTATGCACTCTTCAGGATGTTTGTGGCATGACTATAGGAAAACACTTTACGGGAGATTTGTAACAAGGATGTAGAGAGACACAGATCGCAGCAGTTCTCCAGCCTGAATGTAAAGACACAGTTTGTGGGAGTTCTGTTGCTTTCGAGTAGGCATATGCAGTATGCGCGCTTTCTGTAGCCTGAATGTAGGAGATGCGGCATAAAGCAGTTCTCTAAGCTGGGTGTACCCAGATGCTGTTTACAGGAGTTCTGCAGCCTGAGTGTAGTAGACACACTTTGTGGGAATTCTGCAGGTTGGGAGTAGGCATACGCAGTATGCGCACTTTCTGTAGCCTGAATATAGGAGATGCAGCATAAAGCAGTTCTGTAAGCTGGGTGTACCGAGAGGCTGTGTACAGCAATTCTGTAGCCTGAGTGTAAGAGAATCACTTTATGGGAGCTCTGTAGGTTCTGACTAGACATATGCACTTTGCGGTATTTCTGTAGCCTACACGCAGGAGACCCAGTTTATAGGCATTCTGTAAGCTAGCTCTAGAGTAAGCCATTTGCAGTTCTGCATCCTGAGTGTAGTAGACATAGTTATGGGAGTTCTGTTGCTTGGGAGTAGACATACGCAGTACGTGCGCTTTCTATAGCTTGAATGTAGGAGACGCAGTATAAAGCAATTCTGTAAGCTGAGTATACACAGAGGCTGTTTACAGGTTTTCTGCAGCCTGAGTGTAGTAGACACACTTTGTGGGAATTCTGAGGCTTCGGAATAGGCATACACAGTATACGGGTTTTCTGTAGCCTGAATGTAGGAGACGCAGCATAAAGCAGTTCTGTAAGCTGGGTGTACCGAGAGGCTGTGTAGAGGTTTTCTGCAGCCTGAGTGTAGTAGACACAGTTTATGGGAGTTCTGTAAATTCTGAGACGGCTTATGCACTCTTCAGGATGTTTGTGGCATGACTATAGGAAACCACTTTACGGGAGATTTGCAACATGGATGTAGAGAGACACAGGTCGCAGCAGTTCTGCCGCCTGAATGTATAAGACACAGTTTATGGGAGTTCTGTGGCCTGGGAGTGAGCATAAGCAGTATGCGCGCTTTCTGTAGCCTGAATGTAGGACATGCAGCATAAAGCAGTTCTCTAAGCTGGGTGTACCCAGATGCTGTTTACAGGAGTTCTGCAGCCTGAGTGTAGTAGACACACTTTGTGGGAATTCTGCAGGTTGGGATAGGCTTACGCAGTATACGGGTTTTCTGCAGCCTGAGTGTACGAGATGCAGCTTACCGGAGTTCTGTATGCTGGCTGAACAGAGAGGCAGTTTACAGGAGTTCTACAGCCTGAGTGTAGTAGACACACTTTGTGGGAATTCTGTAGCTTGGGAGTAGGCATACGCAGTATGCGCACTTTCTGTAGCCTGAATATAGGAGATGCAGCATAAAGCAGTTCTGTAAGCTGGGTTACAGAGAGGCTGTTTACAGGAGTTCTGCAGCCTGAGTGTAGTAGACACACTTTCTGGGAATTCTGCAGGTTGGGAGTAGGCATACGCAGTATGCGCACTTTCTGTAGCCTGAATATAGGAGATGCAGCATAAAGCAGTTCTGTAGGCTGGGTGTACCGAGAGGCTGTGTACAGCAATTCTGTAGCCTGAGTGTAAGAGAATCACTTTATGGGAGCTCTGTTGGTTCTGACTAGACATATGCACTTTGCGGTATTTCTGTAGCCTACACGCAGGAGACCCAGTTTATAGGCATTCTGTAAGCTAGCTCTAGAGTAAGCCATTTGCAGTTCTGCATCCTGAGTGTAGTAGACATAGTTATGGGAGTTCTGTTGCTTGGGAGTAGACATACGCAGTACGTGCGCTTTCTATAGCTTGAATGTAGGAGACGCAGTATAAAGCAATTCTGTAAGCTGAGTGTACACAGAGGCTGTTTACAGGTTTTCTGCAGCCTGAGTGTAGTAGACACACTTTGTGGGAATTCTGCAGCTTGGGAACAGCATACACAGTATACGGGTTTTCTGTAGCCTGAATGTAGGAGACGCAGCATAAAGCAGTTCTGTAAGCTGGGTGTACCGAGAGGCTGTGTACAGGTTTTCTGCAGCCTGAGTGTAGTAGACACAGTTTATGGGAGTTCTGTAAATTCTGAGATGGCTTATGCACTCTTCAGGATGTTTGTGGCATGACTATAGGAAAACACTTTACGGGAGATTTGTAACAAGGATGTAGAGAGACACAGATCGCAGCAGTTCTCCAGCCTGAATGTAAAGACACAGTTTGTGGGAGTTCTGTTGCTTCCGAGTAGGCATATGCAGTATGCGCGCTTTCTGTAGCCTGAATGTAGGAGATGCGGCATAAAGCAGTTCTGTAAGCTGGGTGTACAGAGAGGCTGTTTACAGGAGTTCTGCAGCCTGAGTGTAGTAGACACACTTTGTGGGAATTCTGTAGCTTGGGAGTAGGCATACGCAGTATGCGCACTTTCTGTAGCCTGAATATAGGAGATGCAGCATAAAGCAGTTCTGTAAGCTGGGTTACAGAGAGGCTGTTTACAGGAGTTCTGCAGCCTGAGTGTAGTAGACACACTTTCTGGGAATTCTGCAGGTTGGGAGTAGGCATACGCAGTATGCGCACTTTCTGTAGCCTGAATATAGGAGATGCAGCATAAAGCAGTTCTGTAGGCTGGGTGTACCGAGAGGCTGTGTACAGCAATTCTGTAGCCTGAGTGTAAGAGAATCACTTTATGGGAGCTCTGTTGGTTCTGACTAGACATATGCACTTTGCGGTATTTCTGTAGCCTACACGCAGGAGACCCAGTTTATAGGCATTCTGTAAGCTAGCTCTAGAGTAAGCCATTTGCAGTTCTGCATCCTGAGTGTAGTAGACATAGTTATGGGAGTTCTGTTGCTTGGGAGTAGACATACGCAGTACGTGCGCTTTCTATAGCTTGAATGTAGGAGACGCAGTATAAAGCAATTCTGTAAGCTGAGTGTACACAGAGGCTGTTTACAGGTTTTCTGCAGCCTGAGTGTAGTAGACACACTTTGTGGGAATTCTGCAGCTTGGGAACAGCATACACAGTATACGGGTTTTCTGTAGCCTGAATGTAGGAGACGCAGCATAAAGCAGTTCTGTAAGCTGGGTGTACCGAGAGGCTGTGTACAGGTTTTCTGCAGCCTGAGTGTAGTAGACACAGTTTATGGGAGTTCTGTAAATTCTGAGATGGCTTATGCACTCTTCAGGATGTTTGTGGCATGACTATAGGAAAACACTTTACGGGAGATTTGTAACAAGGATGTAGAGAGACACAGATCGCAGCAGTTCTCCAGCCTGAATGTAAAGACACAGTTTGTGGGAGTTCTGTTGCTTCCGAGTAGGCATATGCAGTATGCGCGCTTTCTGTAGCCTGAATGTAGGAGATGCGGCATAAAGCAGTTCTCTAAGCTGGGTGTACAGAGAGGCTGTTTACAGGAGTTCTGCAGCCTGAGTGTAGTAGACACACTTTGTGGGAATTCTGCAGGTTGGGAGTAGGCATACGCAGTATGCGCACTTTCTGTAGCCTGAATATAGGAGATGCAGCATAAAGCAGTTCTGTAAGCTGGGTGTACCGAGAGGCTGTGTACAGCAATTCTGTAGCCTGAGTGTAAGAGAATCACTTTATGGGAGCTCTGTAGGTTCTGACTAGACATATGCACTTTGCGGTATTTCTGTAGCCTACACGCAGGAGACCCAGTTTATAGGCATTCTGTAAGCTAGCTCTAGAGTAAGCCATTTGCAGTTCTGCATCCTGAGTGTAGTAGACATAGTTATGGGAGTTCTGTTGCTTGGGAGTAGACATACGCAGTACGTGCGCTTTCTATAGCTTGAATGTAGGAGACGCAGTATAAAGCAATTCTGTAAGCTGAGTATACACAGAGGCTGTTTACAGGTTTTCTGCAGCCTGAGTGTAGTAGACACACTTTGTGGGAATTCTGAGGCTTCGGAATAGGCATACACAGTATACGGGTTTTCTGTAGCCTGAATGTAGGAGACGCAGCATAAAGCAGTTCTGTAAGCTGGGTGTACCGAGAGGCTGTGTAGAGGTTTTCTGCAGCCTGAGTGTAGTAGACACAGTTTATGGGAGTTCTGTAAATTCTGAGACGGCTTATGCACTCTTCAGGATGTTTGTGGCATGACTATAGGAAACCACTTTACGGGAGATTTGCAACATGGATGTAGAGAGACACAGGTCGCAGCAGTTCTGCCGCCTGAATGTATAAGACACAGTTTATGGGAGTTCTGTGGCCTGGGAGTGAGCATAAGCAGTATGCGCGCTTTCTGTAGCCTGAATGTAGGACATGCAGCATAAAGCAGTTCTCTAAGCTGGGTGTACCCAGATGCTGTTTACAGGAGTTCTGCAGCCTGAGTGTAGTAGACACACTTTGTGGGAATTCTGCAGGTTGGGATAGGCTTACGCAGTATACGGGTTTTCTGCAGCCTGAGTGTACGAGATGCAGCTTACCGGAGTTCTGTATGCTGGCTGAACAGAGAGGCAGTTTACAGGAGTTCTACAGCCTGAGTGTAGTAGACACACTTTGTGGGAATTCTGTAGCTTGGGAGTAGGCATACGCAGTATGCGCACTTTCTGTAGCCTGAATATAGGAGATGCAGCATAAAGCAGTTCTGTAAGCTGGGTTACAGAGAGGCTGTTTACAGGAGTTCTGCAGCCTGAGTGTAGTAGACACACTTTCTGGGAATTCTGCAGGTTGGGAGTAGGCATACGCAGTATGCGCACTTTCTGTAGCCTGAATATAGGAGATGCAGCATAAAGCAGTTCTGTAGGCTGGGTGTACCGAGAGGCTGTGTACAGCAATTCTGTAGCCTGAGTGTAAGAGAATCACTTTATGGGAGCTCTGTTGGTTCTGACTAGACATATGCACTTTGCGGTATTTCTGTAGCCTACACGCAGGAGACCCAGTTTATAGGCATTCTGTAAGCTAGCTCTAGAGTAAGCCATTTGCAGTTCTGCATCCTGAGTGTAGTAGACATAGTTATGGGAGTTCTGTTGCTTGGGAGTAGACATACGCAGTACGTGCGCTTTCTATAGCTTGAATGTAGGAGACGCAGTATAAAGCAATTCTGTAAGCTGAGTGTACACAGAGGCTGTTTACAGGTTTTCTGCAGCCTGAGTGTAGTAGACACACTTTGTGGGAATTCTGCAGCTTGGGAACAGCATACACAGTATACGGGTTTTCTGTAGCCTGAATGTAGGAGACGCAGCATAAAGCAGTTCTGTAAGCTGGGTGTACCGAGAGGCTGTGTACAGGTTTTCTGCAGCCTGAGTGTAGTAGACACAGTTTATGGGAGTTCTGTAAATTCTGAGATGGCTTATGCACTCTTCAGGATGTTTGTGGCATGACTATAGGAAAACACTTTACGGGAGATTTGTAACAAGGATGTAGAGAGACACAGATCGCAGCAGTTCTCCAGCCTGAATGTAAAGACACAGTTTGTGGGAGTTCTGTTGCTTCCGAGTAGGCATATGCAGTATGCGCGCTTTCTGTAGCCTGAATGTAGGAGATGCGGCATAAAGCAGTTCTCTAAGCTGGGTGTACAGAGAGGCTGTTTACAGGAGTTCTGCAGCCTGAGTGTAGTAGACACACTTTGTGGGAATTCTGCAGGTTGGGAGTAGGCATACGCAGTATGCGCACTTTCTGTAGCCTGAATATAGGAGATGCAGCATAAAGCAGTTCTGTAAGCTGGGTGTACCGAGAGGCTGTGTACAGCAATTCTGTAGCCTGAGTGTAAGAGAATCACTTTATGGGAGCTCTGTAGGTTCTGACTAGACATATGCACTTTGCGGTATTTCTGTAGCCTACACGCAGGAGACCCAGTTTATAGGCATTCTGTAAGCTAGCTCTAGAGTAAGCCATTTGCAGTTCTGCATCCTGAGTGTAGTAGACATAGTTATGGGAGTTCTGTTGCTTGGGAGTAGACATACGCAGTACGTGCGCTTTCTATAGCTTGAATGTAGGAGACGCAGTATAAAGCAATTCTGTAAGCTGAGTATACACAGAGGCTGTTTACAGGTTTTCTGCAGCCTGAGTGTAGTAGACACACTTTGTGGGAATTCTGAGGCTTCGGAATAGGCATACACAGTATACGGGTTTTCTGTAGCCTGAATGTAGGAGACGCAGCATAAAGCAGTTCTGTAAGCTGGGTGTACCGAGAGGCTGTGTAGAGGTTTTCTGCAGCCTGAGTGTAGTAGACACAGTTTATGGGAGTTCTGTAAATTCTGAGACGGCTTATGCACTCTTCAGGATGTTTGTGGCATGACTATAGGAAACCACTTTACGGGAGATTTGCAACATGGATGTAGAGAGACACAGGTCGCAGCAGTTCTGCCGCCTGAATGTATAAGACACAGTTTATGGGAGTTCTGTGGCCTGGGAGTGAGCATAAGCAGTATGCGCGCTTTCTGTAGCCTGAATGTAGGACATGCAGCATAAAGCAGTTCTCTAAGCTGGGTGTACCCAGATGCTGTTTACAGGAGTTCTGCAGCCTGAGTGTAGTAGACACACTTTGTGGGAATTCTGCAGGTTGGGATAGGCTTACGCAGTATACGGGTTTTCTGCAGCCTGAGTGTACGAGATGCAGCTTACCGGAGTTCTGTATGCTGGCTGAACAGAGAGGCAGTTTACAGGAGTTCTACAGCCTGAGTGTAGTAGACACACTTTGTGGGAATTCTGTAGCTTGGGAGTAGGCATACGCAGTATGCGCACTTTCTGTAGCCTGAATAAAGGAGATGCAGCATAAAGCAGTTCTGTAAGCTGGGTTACAGAGAGGCTGTTTACAGGAGTTCTGCAGCCTGAGTGTAGTAGACACACTTTCTGGGAATTCTGCAGGTTGGGAGTAGGCATACGCAGTATGCGCACTTTCTGTAGCCTGAATATAGGAGATGCAGCATAAAGCAGTTCTGTAGGCTGGGTGTACCGAGAGGCTGTGTACAGCAATTCTGTAGCCTGAGTGTAAGAGAATCACTTTATGGGAGCTCTGTTGGTTCTGACTAGACATATGCACTTTGCGGTATTTCTGTAGCCTACACGCAGGAGACCCAGTTTATAGGCATTCTGTAAGCTAGCTCTAGAGTAAGCCATTTGCAGTTCTGCATCCTGAGTGTAGTAGACATAGTTATGGGAGTTCTGTTGCTTGGGAGTAGACATACGCAGTACGTGCGCTTTCTATAGCTTGAATGTAGGAGACGCAGTATAAAGCAATTCTGTAAGCTGAGTGTACACAGAGGCTGTTTACAGGTTTTCTGCAGCCTGAGTGTAGTAGACACACTTTGTGGGAATTCTGCAGCTTGGGAACAGCATACACAGTATACGGGTTTTCTGTAGCCTGAATGTAGGAGATGCAGCATAAAGCAGTTCTGTAAGCTGGGTGTACCGAGAGGCTGTGTAGAGGTTTTCTGCAGCCTGAGTGTAGTAGACACAGTTTATGGGAGTTCTGTAAATTCTGAGATGGCTTATGCACTCTTCAGGATGTTTGTGGCATGACTATAGGAAAACACTTTACGGGAGATTTGTAACAAGGATGTAGAGAGACACAGATCGCAGCAGTTCTCCAGCCTGAATGTAAAGACACAGTTTGTGGGAGTTCTGTTGCTTCCGAGTAGGCATATGCAGTATGCGCGCTTTCTGTAGCCTGAATGTAGGAGATGCGGCATAAAGCAGTTCTCTAAGCTGGGTGTACCCAGATGCTGTTTACAGGAGTTCTGCAGCCTGAGTGTAGTAGACACACTTTGTGGGAATTCTGCAGGTTGGGAGTAGGCATACGCAGTATGCGCACTTTCTGTAGCCTGAATATAGGAGATGCAGCATAAAGCAGTTCTGTAAGCTGGGTGTACCGAGAGGCTGTGTACAGCAATTCTGTAGCCTGAGTGTAAGAGAATCACTTTATGGGAGCTCTGTAGGTTCTGACTAGACATATGCACTTTGCGGTATTTCTGTAGCCTACACGCAGGAGACCCAGTTTATAGGCATTCTGTAAGCTAGCTCTAGAGTAAGCCATTTGCAGTTCTGCATCCTGAGTGTAGTAGACATAGTTATGGGAGTTCTGTTGCTTGGGAGTAGACATACGCAGTACGTGCGCTTTCTATAGCTTGAATGTAGGAGACGCAGTATAAAGCAATTCTGTAAGCTGAGTGTACACAGAGGCTGTTTACAGGTTTTCTGCAGCCTGAGTGTAGTAGACACAGTTTATGGGAGTTCTGTAAATTCTGAGATGGCTTATGCACTCTTCAGGATGTTTGTGGCATGACTATAGGAAAACACTTTACGGGAGATTTGTAACAAGGATGTAGAGAGACACAGATTGCAGCAGTTCTCCAGCCTGAATGTAAAGACACAGTTTGTGGGAGTTCTGTTGCTTCCGAGTAGGCATATGCAGTATGCGCGCTTTCTGTAGCCTGAATGTAGGAGATGCGGCATAAAGCAGTTCTCTAAGCTGGGTGTACCCAGATGCTGTTTACAGGAGTTCTGCAGCCTGAGTGTAGTAGACACACTTTCTGGGAATTCTGCAGGTTGGGAGTAGGCATACGCAGTATGCGCACTTTCTGTAGCCTGAATATAGGAGATGCAGCATAAAGCAGTTCTGTAAGCTGGGTGTACCGAGAGGCTGTGTACAGCAATTCTGTAGCCTGAGTGTAAGAGAATCACTTTATGGGAGCTCTGTAGGTTCTGACTAGACATATGCACTTTGCGGTATTTCTGTAGCCTACACGCAGGAGACCCAGTTTATAGGCATTCTGTAAGCTAGCTCTAGAGTAAGCCATTTGCAGTTCTGCATCCTGAGTGTAGTAGACATAGTTATGGGAGTTCTGTTGCTTGGGAGTAGACATACGCAGTACGTGCGCTTTCTATAGCTTGAATGTAGGAGACGCAGTATAAAGCAATTCTGTAAGCTGAGTATACACAGAGGCTGTTTACAGGTTTTCTGCAGCCTGAGTGTAGTAGACACACTTTGTGGGAATTCTGAGGCTTCGGAATAGGCATACACAGTATACGGGTTTTCTGTAGCCTGAATGTAGGAGACGCAGCATAAAGCAGTTCTGTAAGCTGGGTGTACCGAGAGGCTGTGTAGAGGTTTTCTGCAGCCTGAGTGTAGTAGACACAGTTTATGGGAGTTCTGTAAATTCTGAGACGGCTTATGCACTCTTCAGGATGTTTGTGGCATGACTATAGGAAACCACTTTACGGGAGATTTGCAACATGGATGTAGAGAGACACAGGTCGCAGCAGTTCTGCCGCCTGAATGTATAAGACACAGTTTATGGGAGTTCTGTGGCCTGGGAGTGAGCATAAGCAGTATGCGCGCTTTCTGTAGCCTGAATGTAGGACATGCAGCATAAAGCAGTTCTCTAAGCTGGGTGTACCCAGATGCTGTTTACAGGAGTTCTGCAGCCTGAGTGTAGTAGACACACTTTGTGGGAATTCTGCAGGTTGGGATAGGCTTACGCAGTATACGGGTTTTCTGCAGCCTGAGTGTACGAGATGCAGCTTACCGGAGTTCTGTATGCTGGCTGAACAGAGAGGCAGTTTACAGGAGTTCTACAGCCTGAGTGTAGTAGACACACTTTGTGGGAATTCTGTAGCTTGGGAGTAGGCATACGCAGTATGCGCACTTTCTGTAGCCTGAATATAGGAGATGCAGCATAAAGCAGTTCTGTAAGCTGGGTGTACCGAGAGGCTGTGTACAGCAATTCTGTAGCCTGAGTGTAAGAGAATCACTTTATGGGAGCTCTGTAGGTTCTGACTAGACATATGCACTTTGCGGTATTTCTGTAGCCTACACGCAGGAGACCCAGTTTATAGGCATTCTGTAAGCTAGCTCTAGAGTAAGCCATTTGCAGTTCTGCATCCTGAGTGTAGTAGACATAGTTATGGGAGTTCTGTTGCTTGGGAGTAGACATACGCAGTACGTGTGCTTTCTATAGCTTGAATGTAGGAGACGCAGTATAAAGCAATTCTGTAAGCTGAGTATACACAGAGGCTGTTTACAGGTTTTCTGCAGCCTGAGTGTAGTAGACACACTTTGTGGGAATTCTGAGGCTTCGGAATAGGCATACACAGTATACGGGTTTTCTGTAGCCTGAATGTAGGAGACGCAGCATAAAGCAGTTCTGTAAGCTGGGTGTACCGAGAGGCTGTGTAGAGGTTTTCTGCAGCCTGAGTGTAGTAGACACAGTTTATGGGAGTTCTGTAAATTCTGAGACGGCTTATGCACTCTTCAGGATGTTTGTGGCATGACTATAGGAAACCACTTTACGGGAGATTTGCAACATGGATGTAGAGAGACACAGGTCGCAGCAGTTCTGCCGCCTGAATGTATAAGACACAGTTTATGGGAGTTCTGTGGCCTGGGAGTGAGCATAAGCAGTATGCGCGCTTTCTGTAGCCTGAATGTAGGACATGCAGCATAAAGCAGTTCTCTAAGCTGGGTGTACCCAGATGCTGTTTACAGGAGTTCTGCAGCCTGAGTGTAGTAGACACACTTTGTGGGAATTCTGCAGGTTGGGATAGGCTTACGCAGTATACGGGTTTTCTGCAGCCTGAGTGTACGAGATGCAGCTTACCGGAGTTCTGTATGCTGGCTGAACAGAGAGGCAGTTTACAGGAGTTCTACAGCCTGAGTGTAGTAGACACACTTTGTGGGAATTCTGTAGCTTGGGAGTAGGCATACGCAGTATGCGCACTTTCTGTAGCCTGAATATAGGAGATGCAGCATAAAGCAGTTCTGTAAGCTGGGTTACAGAGAGGCTGTTTACAGGAGTTCTGCAGCCTGAGTGTAGTAGACACACTTTCTGGGAATTCTGCAGGTTGGGAGTAGGCATACGCAGTATGCGCACTTTCTGTAGCCTGAATATAGGAGATGCAGCATAAAGCAGTTCTGTAGGCTGGGTGTACCGAGAGGCTGTGTACAGCAATTCTGTAGCCTGAGTGTAAGAGAATCACTTTATGGGAGCTCTGTTGGTTCTGACTAGACATATGCACTTTGCGGTATTTCTGTAGCCTACACGCAGGAGACCCAGTTTATAGGCATTCTGTAAGCTAGCTCTAGAGTAAGCCATTTGCAGTTCTGCATCCTGAGTGTAGTAGACATAGTTATGGGAGTTCTGTTGCTTGGGAGTAGACATACGCAGTACGTGCGCTTTCTATAGCTTGAATGTAGGAGACGCAGTATAAAGCAATTCTGTAAGCTGAGTGTACACAGAGGCTGTTTACAGGTTTTCTGCAGCCTGAGTGTAGTAGACACACTTTGTGGGAATTCTGCAGCTTGGGAACAGCATACACAGTATACGGGTTTTCTGTAGCCTGAATGTAGGAGACGCAGCATAAAGCAGTTCTGTAAGCTGGGTGTACCGAGAGGCTGTGTACAGGTTTTCTGCAGCCTGAGTGTAGTAGACACAGTTTATGGGAGTTCTGTAAATTCTGAGATGGCTTATGCACTCTTCAGGATGTTTGTGGCATGACTATAGGAAAACACTTTACGGGAGATTTGTAACAAGGATGTAGAGAGACACAGATCGCAGCAGTTCTCCAGCCTGAATGTAAAGACACAGTTTGTGGGAGTTCTGTTGCTTCCGAGTAGGCATATGCAGTATGCGCGCTTTCTGTAGCCTGAATGTAGGAGATGCGGCATAAAGCAGTTCTCTAAGCTGGGTGTACCCAGATGCTGTTTACAGGAGTTCTGCAGCCTGAGTGTAGTAGACACACTTTGTGGGAATTCTGCAGGTTGGGAGTAGGCATACGCAGTATGCGCACTTTCTGTAGCCTGAATATAGGAGATGCAGCATAAAGCAGTTCTGTAAGCTGGGTGTACCGAGAGGCTGTGTACAGCAATTCTGTAGCCTGAGTGTAAGAGAATCACTTTATGGGAGCTCTGTAGGTTCTGACTAGACATATGCACTTTGCGGTATTTCTGTAGCCTACACGCAGGAGACCCAGTTTATAGGCATTCTGTAAGCTAGCTCTAGAGTAAGCCATTTGCAGTTCTGCATCCTGAGTGTAGTAGACATAGTTATGGGAGTTCTGTTGCTTGGGAGTAGACATACGCAGTACGTGTGCTTTCTATAGCTTGAATGTAGGAGACGCAGTATAAAGCAATTCTGTAAGCTGAGTATACACAGAGGCTGTTTACAGGTTTTCTGCAGCCTGAGTGTAGTAGACACACTTTGTGGGAATTCTGAGGCTTCGGAATAGGCATACACAGTATACGGGTTTTCTGTAGCCTGAATGTAGGAGACGCAGCATAAAGCAGTTCTGTAAGCTGGGTGTACCGAGAGGCTGTGTAGAGGTTTTCTGCAGCCTGAGTGTAGTAGACACAGTTTATGGGAGTTCTGTAAATTCTGAGACGGCTTATGCACTCTTCAGGATGTTTGTGGCATGACTATAGGAAACCACTTTACGGGAGATTTGCAACATGGATGTAGAGAGACACAGGTCGCAGCAGTTCTGCCGCCTGAATGTATAAGACACAGTTTATGGGAGTTCTGTGGCCTGGGAGTGAGCATAAGCAGTATGCGCGCTTTCTGTAGCCTGAATGTAGGACATGCAGCATAAAGCAGTTCTCTAAGCTGGGTGTACCCAGATGCTGTTTACAGGAGTTCTGCAGCCTGAGTGTAGTAGACACACTTTGTGGGAATTCTGCAGGTTGGGATAGGCTTACGCAGTATACGGGTTTTCTGCAGCCTGAGTGTACGAGATGCAGCTTACCGGAGTTCTGTATGCTGGCTGAACAGAGAGGCAGTTTACAGGAGTTCTACAGCCTGAGTGTAGTAGACACACTTTGTGGGAATTCTGTAGCTTGGGAGTAGGCATACGCAGTATGCGCACTTTCTGTAGCCTGAATATAGGAGATGCAGCATAAAGCAGTTCTGTAAGCTGGGTTACAGAGAGGCTGTTTACAGGAGTTCTGCAGCCTGAGTGTAGTAGACACACTTTCTGGGAATTCTGCAGGTTGGGAGTAGGCATACGCAGTATGCGCACTTTCTGTAGCCTGAATATAGGAGATGCAGCATAAAGCAGTTCTGTAGGCTGGGTGTACCGAGAGGCTGTGTACAGCAATTCTGTAGCCTGAGTGTAAGAGAATCACTTTATGGGAGCTCTGTTGGTTCTGACTAGACATATGCACTTTGCGGTATTTCTGTAGCCTACACGCAGGAGACCCAGTTTATAGGCATTCTGTAAGCTAGCTCTAGAGTAAGCCATTTGCAGTTCTGCATCCTGAGTGTAGTAGACATAGTTATGGGAGTTCTGTTGCTTGGGAGTAGACATACGCAGTACGTGCGCTTTCTATAGCTTGAATGTAGGAGACGCAGTATAAAGCAATTCTGTAAGCTGAGTGTACACAGAGGCTGTTTACAGGTTTTCTGCAGCCTGAGTGTAGTAGACACACTTTGTGGGAATTCTGCAGCTTGGGAACAGCATACACAGTATACGGGTTTTCTGTAGCCTGAATGTAGGAGATGCAGCATAAAGCAGTTCTGTAAGCTGGGTGTACCGAGAGGCTGTGTAGAGGTTTTCTGCAGCCTGAGTGTAGTAGACACAGTTTATGGGAGTTCTGTAAATTCTGAGATGGCTTATGCACTCTTCAGGATGTTTGTGGCATGACTATAGGAAAACACTTTACGGGAGATTTGTAACAAGGATGTAGAGAGACACAGATCGCAGCAGTTCTCCAGCCTGAATGTAAAGACACAGTTTGTGGGAGTTCTGTTGCTTTCGAGTAGGCATATGCAGTATGCGCGCTTTCTGTAGCCTGAATGTAGGAGATGCGGCATAAAGCAGTTCTCTAAGCTGGGTGTACCCAGATGCTGTTTACAGGAGTTCTGCAGCCTGAGTGTAGTAGACACACTTTGTGGGAATTCTGCAGGTTGGGAGTAGGCATACGCAGTATGCGCACTTTCTGTAGCCTGAATATAGGAGATGCAGCATAAAGCAGTTCTGTAAGCTGGGTGTACCGAGAGGCTGTGTACAGCAATTCTGTAGCCTGAGTGTAAGAGAATCACTTTATGGGAGCTCTGTAGGTTCTGACTAGACATATGCACTTTGCGGTATTTCTGTAGCCTACACGCAGGAGACCCAGTTTATAGGCATTCTGTAAGCTAGCTCTAGAGTAAGCCATTTGCAGTTCTGCATCCTGAGTGTAGTAGACATAGTTATGGGAGTTCTGTTGCTTGGGAGTAGACATACGCAGTACGTGCGCTTTCTATAGCTTGAATGTAGGAGACGCAGTATAAAGCAATTCTGTAAGCTGAGTATACACAGAGGCTGTTTACAGGTTTTCTGCAGCCTGAGTGTAGTAGACACACTTTGTGGGAATTCTGAGGCTTCGGAATAGGCATACACAGTATACGGGTTTTCTGTAGCCTGAATGTAGGAGACGCAGCATAAAGCAGTTCTGTAAGCTGGGTGTACCGAGAGGCTGTGTAGAGGTTTTCTGCAGCCTGAGTGTAGTAGACACAGTTTATGGGAGTTCTGTAAATTCTGAGACGGCTTATGCACTCTTCAGGATGTTTGTGGCATGACTATAGGAAACCACTTTACGGGAGATTTGCAACATGGATGTAGAGAGACACAGGTCGCAGCAGTTCTGCCGCCTGAATGTATAAGACACAGTTTATGGGAGTTCTGTGGCCTGGGAGTGAGCATAAGCAGTATGCGCGCTTTCTGTAGCCTGAATGTAGGACATGCAGCATAAAGCAGTTCTCTAAGCTGGGTGTACCCAGATGCTGTTTACAGGAGTTCTGCAGCCTGAGTGTAGTAGACACACTTTGTGGGAATTCTGCAGGTTGGGATAGGCTTACGCAGTATACGGGTTTTCTGCAGCCTGAGTGTACGAGATGCAGCTTACCGGAGTTCTGTATGCTGGCTGAACAGAGAGGCAGTTTACAGGAGTTCTACAGCCTGAGTGTAGTAGACACACTTTGTGGGAATTCTGTAGCTTGGGAGTAGGCATACGCAGTATGCGCACTTTCTGTAGCCTGAATATAGGAGATGCAGCATAAAGCAGTTCTGTAAGCTGGGTTACAGAGAGGCTGTTTACAGGAGTTCTGCAGCCTGAGTGTAGTAGACACACTTTCTGGGAATTCTGCAGGTTGGGAGTAGGCATACGCAGTATGCGCACTTTCTGTAGCCTGAATATAGGAGATGCAGCATAAAGCAGTTCTGTAGGCTGGGTGTACCGAGAGGCTGTGTACAGCAATTCTGTAGCCTGAGTGTAAGAGAATCACTTTATGGGAGCTCTGTTGGTTCTGACTAGACATATGCACTTTGCGGTATTTCTGTAGCCTACACGCAGGAGACCCAGTTTATAGGCATTCTGTAAGCTAGCTCTAGAGTAAGCCATTTGCAGTTCTGCATCCTGAGTGTAGTAGACATAGTTATGGGAGTTCTGTTGCTTGGGAGTAGACATACGCAGTACGTGCGCTTTCTATAGCTTGAATGTAGGAGACGCAGTATAAAGCAATTCTGTAAGCTGAGTGTACACAGAGGCTGTTTACAGGTTTTCTGCAGCCTGAGTGTAGTAGACACACTTTGTGGGAATTCTGCAGCTTGGGAACAGCATACACAGTATACGGGTTTTCTGTAGCCTGAATGTAGGAGACGCAGCATAAAGCAGTTCTGTAAGCTGGGTGTACCGAGAGGCTGTGTACAGGTTTTCTGCAGCCTGAGTGTAGTAGACACAGTTTATGGGAGTTCTGTAAATTCTGAGATGGCTTATGCACTCTTCAGGATGTTTGTGGCATGACTATAGGAAAACACTTTACGGGAGATTTGTAACAAGGATGTAGAGAGACACAGATCGCAGCAGTTCTCCAGCCTGAATGTAAAGACACAGTTTGTGGGAGTTCTGTTGCTTCCGAGTAGGCATATGCAGTATGCGCGCTTTCTGTAGCCTGAATGTAGGAGATGCGGCATAAAGCAGTTCTGTAAGCTGGGTGTACAGAGAGGCTGTTTACAGGAGTTCTGCAGCCTGAGTGTAGTAGACACACTTTGTGGGAATTCTGTAGCTTGGGAGTAGGCATACGCAGTATGCGCACTTTCTGTAGCCTGAATATAGGAGATGCAGCATAAAGCAGTTCTGTAAGCTGGGTTACAGAGAGGCTGTTTACAGGAGTTCTGCAGCCTGAGTGTAGTAGACACACTTTCTGGGAATTCTGCAGGTTGGGAGTAGGCATACGCAGTATGCGCACTTTCTGTAGCCTGAATATAGGAGATGCAGCATAAAGCAGTTCTGTAGGCTGGGTGTACCGAGAGGCTGTGTACAGCAATTCTGTAGCCTGAGTGTAAGAGAATCACTTTATGGGAGCTCTGTTGGTTCTGACTAGACATATGCACTTTGCGGTATTTCTGTAGCCTACACGCAGGAGACCCAGTTTATAGGCATTCTGTAAGCTAGCTCTAGAGTAAGCCATTTGCAGTTCTGCATCCTGAGTGTAGTAGACATAGTTATGGGAGTTCTGTTGCTTGGGAGTAGACATACGCAGTACGTGCGCTTTCTATAGCTTGAATGTAGGAGACGCAGTATAAAGCAATTCTGTAAGCTGAGTGTACACAGAGGCTGTTTACAGGTTTTCTGCAGCCTGAGTGTAGTAGACACACTTTGTGGGAATTCTGCAGCTTGGGAACAGCATACACAGTATACGGGTTTTCTGTAGCCTGAATGTAGGAGACGCAGCATAAAGCAGTTCTGTAAGCTGGGTGTACCGAGAGGCTGTGTACAGGTTTTCTGCAGCCTGAGTGTAGTAGACACAGTTTATGGGAGTTCTGTAAATTCTGAGATGGCTTATGCACTCTTCAGGATGTTTGTGGCATGACTATAGGAAAACACTTTACGGGAGATTTGTAACAAGGATGTAGAGAGACACAGATCGCAGCAGTTCTCCAGCCTGAATGTAAAGACACAGTTTGTGGGAGTTCTGTTGCTTCCGAGTAGGCATATGCAGTATGCGCGCTTTCTGTAGCCTGAATGTAGGAGATGCGGCATAAAGCAGTTCTCTAAGCTGGGTGTACAGAGAGGCTGTTTACAGGAGTTCTGCAGCCTGAGTGTAGTAGACACACTTTGTGGGAATTCTGCAGGTTGGGAGTAGGCATACGCAGTATGCGCACTTTCTGTAGCCTGAATATAGGAGATGCAGCATAAAGCAGTTCTGTAAGCTGGGTGTACCGAGAGGCTGTGTACAGCAATTCTGTAGCCTGAGTGTAAGAGAATCACTTTATGGGAGCTCTGTTGGTTCTGACTAGACATATGCACTTTGCGGTATTTCTGTAGCCTACACGCAGGAGACCCAGTTTATAGGCATTCTGTAAGCTAGCTCTAGAGTAAGCCATTTGCAGTTCTGCATCCTGAGTGTAGTAGACATAGTTATGGGAGTTCTGTTGCTTGGGAGTAGACATACGCAGTACGTGCGCTTTCTATAGCTTGAATGTAGGAGACGCAGTATAAAGCAATTCTGTAAGCTGAGTATACACAGAGGCTGTTTACAGGTTTTCTGCAGCCTGAGTGTAGTAGACACACTTTGTGGGAATTCTGAGGCTTCGGAATAGGCATACACAGTATACGGGTTTTCTGTAGCCTGAATGTAGGAGACGCAGCATAAAGCAGTTCTGTAAGCTGGGTGTACCGAGAGGCTGTGTAGAGGTTTTCTGCAGCCTGAGTGTAGTAGACACAGTTTATGGGAGTTCTGTAAATTCTGAGACGGCTTATGCACTCTTCAGGATGTTTGTGGCATGACTATAGGAAACCACTTTACGGGAGATTTGCAACATGGATGTAGAGAGACACAGGTCGCAGCAGTTCTGCCGCCTGAATGTATAAGACACAGTTTATGGGAGTTCTGTGGCCTGGGAGTGAGCATAAGCAGTATGCGCGCTTTCTGTAGCCTGAATGTAGGACATGCAGCATAAAGCAGTTCTCTAAGCTGGGTGTACCCAGATGCTGTTTACAGGAGTTCTGCAGCCTGAGTGTAGTAGACACACTTTGTGGGAATTCTGCAGGTTGGGATAGGCTTACGCAGTATACGGGTTTTCTGCAGCCTGAGTGTACGAGATGCAGCTTACCGGAGTTCTGTATGCTGGCTGAACAGAGAGGCAGTTTACAGGAGTTCTACAGCCTGAGTGTAGTAGACACACTTTGTGGGAATTCTGTAGCTTGGGAGTAGGCATACGCAGTATGCGCACTTTCTGTAGCCTGAATATAGGAGATGCAGCATAAAGCAGTTCTGTAAGCTGGGTTACAGAGAGGCTGTTTACAGGAGTTCTGCAGCCTGAGTGTAGTAGACACACTTTCTGGGAATTCTGCAGGTTGGGAGTAGGCATACGCAGTATGCGCACTTTCTGTAGCCTGAATATAGGAGATGCAGCATAAAGCAGTTCTGTAGGCTGGGTGTACCGAGAGGCTGTGTACAGCAATTCTGTAGCCTGAGTGTAAGAGAATCACTTTATGGGAGCTCTGTTGGTTCTGACTAGACATATGCACTTTGCGGTATTTCTGTAGCCTACACGCAGGAGACCCAGTTTATAGGCATTCTGTAAGCTAGCTCTAGAGTAAGCCATTTGCAGTTCTGCATCCTGAGTGTAGTAGACATAGTTATGGGAGTTCTGTTGCTTGGGAGTAGACATACGCAGTACGTGCGCTTTCTATAGCTTGAATGTAGGAGACGCAGTATAAAGCAATTCTGTAAGCTGAGTGTACACAGAGGCTGTTTACAGGTTTTCTGCAGCCTGAGTGTAGTAGACACACTTTGTGGGAATTCTGCAGCTTGGGAACAGCATACACAGTATACGGGTTTTCTGTAGCCTGAATGTAGGAGACGCAGCATAAAGCAGTTCTGTAAGCTGGGTGTACCGAGAGGCTGTGTACAGGTTTTCTGCAGCCTGAGTGTAGTAGACACAGTTTATGGGAGTTCTGTAAATTCTGAGATGGCTTATGCACTCTTCAGGATGTTTGTGGCATGACTATAGGAAAACACTTTACGGGAGATTTGTAACAAGGATGTAGAGAGACACAGATCGCAGCAGTTCTCCAGCCTGAATGTAAAGACACAGTTTGTGGGAGTTCTGTTGCTTCCGAGTAGGCATATGCAGTATGCGCGCTTTCTGTAGCCTGAATGTAGGAGATGCGGCATAAAGCAGTTCTCTAAGCTGGGTGTACAGAGAGGCTGTTTACAGGAGTTCTGCAGCCTGAGTGTAGTAGACACACTTTGTGGGAATTCTGCAGGTTGGGAGTAGGCATACGCAGTATGCGCACTTTCTGTAGCCTGAATATAGGAGATGCAGCATAAAGCAGTTCTGTAAGCTGGGTGTACCGAGAGGCTGTGTACAGCAATTCTGTAGCCTGAGTGTAAGAGAATCACTTTATGGGAGCTCTGTAGGTTCTGACTAGACATATGCACTTTGCGGTATTTCTGTAGCCTACACGCAGGAGACCCAGTTTATAGGCATTCTGTAAGCTAGCTCTAGAGTAAGCCATTTGCAGTTCTGCATCCTGAGTGTAGTAGACATAGTTATGGGAGTTCTGTTGCTTGGGAGTAGACATACGCAGTACGTGCGCTTTCTATAGCTTGAATGTAGGAGACGCAGTATAAAGCAATTCTGTAAGCTGAGTATACACAGAGGCTGTTTACAGGTTTTCTGCAGCCTGAGTGTAGTAGACACACTTTGTGGGAATTCTGAGGCTTCGGAATAGGCATACACAGTATACGGGTTTTCTGTAGCCTGAATGTAGGAGACGCAGCATAAAGCAGTTCTGTAAGCTGGGTGTACCGAGAGGCTGTGTAGAGGTTTTCTGCAGCCTGAGTGTAGTAGACACAGTTTATGGGAGTTCTGTAAATTCTGAGACGGCTTATGCACTCTTCAGGATGTTTGTGGCATGACTATAGGAAACCACTTTACGGGAGATTTGCAACATGGATGTAGAGAGACACAGGTCGCAGCAGTTCTGCCGCCTGAATGTATAAGACACAGTTTATGGGAGTTCTGTGGCCTGGGAGTGAGCATAAGCAGTATGCGCGCTTTCTGTAGCCTGAATGTAGGACATGCAGCATAAAGCAGTTCTCTAAGCTGGGTGTACCCAGATGCTGTTTACAGGAGTTCTGCAGCCTGAGTGTAGTAGACACACTTTGTGGGAATTCTGCAGGTTGGGATAGGCTTACGCAGTATACGGGTTTTCTGCAGCCTGAGTGTACGAGATGCAGCTTACCGGAGTTCTGTATGCTGGCTGAACAGAGAGGCAGTTTACAGGAGTTCTACAGCCTGAGTGTAGTAGACACACTTTGTGGGAATTCTGTAGCTTGGGAGTAGGCATACGCAGTATGCGCACTTTCTGTAGCCTGAATAAAGGAGATGCAGCATAAAGCAGTTCTGTAAGCTGGGTTACAGAGAGGCTGTTTACAGGAGTTCTGCAGCCTGAGTGTAGTAGACACACTTTCTGGGAATTCTGCAGGTTGGGAGTAGGCATACGCAGTATGCGCACTTTCTGTAGCCTGAATATAGGAGATGCAGCATAAAGCAGTTCTGTAGGCTGGGTGTACCGAGAGGCTGTGTACAGCAATTCTGTAGCCTGAGTGTAAGAGAATCACTTTATGGGAGCTCTGTTGGTTCTGACTAGACATATGCACTTTGCGGTATTTCTGTAGCCTACACGCAGGAGACCCAGTTTATAGGCATTCTGTAAGCTAGCTCTAGAGTAAGCCATTTGCAGTTCTGCATCCTGAGTGTAGTAGACATAGTTATGGGAGTTCTGTTGCTTGGGAGTAGACATACGCAGTACGTGCGCTTTCTATAGCTTGAATGTAGGAGACGCAGTATAAAGCAATTCTGTAAGCTGAGTGTACACAGAGGCTGTTTACAGGTTTTCTGCAGCCTGAGTGTAGTAGACACACTTTGTGGGAATTCTGCAGCTTGGGAACAGCATACACAGTATACGGGTTTTCTGTAGCCTGAATGTAGGAGATGCAGCATAAAGCAGTTCTGTAAGCTGGGTGTACCGAGAGGCTGTGTAGAGGTTTTCTGCAGCCTGAGTGTAGTAGACACAGTTTATGGGAGTTCTGTAAATTCTGAGATGGCTTATGCACTCTTCAGGATGTTTGTGGCATGACTATAGGAAAACACTTTACGGGAGATTTGTAACAAGGATGTAGAGAGACACAGATCGCAGCAGTTCTCCAGCCTGAATGTAAAGACACAGTTTGTGGGAGTTCTGTTGCTTCCGAGTAGGCATATGCAGTATGCGCGCTTTCTGTAGCCTGAATGTAGGAGATGCGGCATAAAGCAGTTCTCTAAGCTGGGTGTACCCAGATGCTGTTTACAGGAGTTCTGCAGCCTGAGTGTAGTAGACACACTTTGTGGGAATTCTGCAGGTTGGGAGTAGGCATACGCAGTATGCGCACTTTCTGTAGCCTGAATATAGGAGATGCAGCATAAAGCAGTTCTGTAAGCTGGGTGTACCGAGAGGCTGTGTACAGCAATTCTGTAGCCTGAGTGTAAGAGAATCACTTTATGGGAGCTCTGTAGGTTCTGACTAGACATATGCACTTTGCGGTATTTCTGTAGCCTACACGCAGGAGACCCAGTTTATAGGCATTCTGTAAGCTAGCTCTAGAGTAAGCCATTTGCAGTTCTGCATCCTGAGTGTAGTAGACATAGTTATGGGAGTTCTGTTGCTTGGGAGTAGACATACGCAGTACGTGCGCTTTCTATAGCTTGAATGTAGGAGACGCAGTATAAAGCAATTCTGTAAGCTGAGTATACACAGAGGCTGTTTACAGGTTTTCTGCAGCCTGAGTGTAGTAGACACACTTTGTGGGAATTCTGAGGCTTCGGAATAGGCATACACAGTATACGGGTTTTCTGTAGCCTGAATGTAGGAGACGCAGCATAAAGCAGTTCTGTAAGCTGGGTGTACCGAGAGGCTGTGTAGAGGTTTTCTGCAGCCTGAGTGTAGTAGACACAGTTTATGGGAGTTCTGTAAATTCTGAGACGGCTTATGCACTCTTCAGGATGTTTGTGGCATGACTATAGGAAACCACTTTACGGGAGATTTGCAACATGGATGTAGAGAGACACAGGTCGCAGCAGTTCTGCCGCCTGAATGTATAAGACACAGTTTATGGGAGTTCTGTGGCCTGGGAGTGAGCATAAGCAGTATGCGCGCTTTCTGTAGCCTGAATGTAGGACATGCAGCATAAAGCAGTTCTCTAAGCTGGGTGTACCCAGATGCTGTTTACAGGAGTTCTGCAGCCTGAGTGTAGTAGACACACTTTGTGGGAATTCTGCAGGTTGGGATAGGCTTACGCAGTATACGGGTTTTCTGCAGCCTGAGTGTACGAGATGCAGCTTACCGGAGTTCTGTATGCTGGCTGAACAGAGAGGCAGTTTACAGGAGTTCTACAGCCTGAGTGTAGTAGACACACTTTGTGGGAATTCTGTAGCTTGGGAGTAGGCATACGCAGTATGCGCACTTTCTGTAGCCTGAATATAGGAGATGCAGCATAAAGCAGTTCTGTAAGCTGGGTTACAGAGAGGCTGTTTACAGGAGTTCTGCAGCCTGAGTGTAGTAGACACACTTTCTGGGAATTCTGCAGGTTGGGAGTAGGCATACGCAGTATGCGCACTTTCTGTAGCCTGAATATAGGAGATGCAGCATAAAGCAGTTCTGTAGGCTGGGTGTACCGAGAGGCTGTGTACAGCAATTCTGTAGCCTGAGTGTAAGAGAATCACTTTATGGGAGCTCTGTTGGTTCTGACTAGACATATGCACTTTGCGGTATTTCTGTAGCCTACACGCAGGAGACCCAGTTTATAGGCATTCTGTAAGCTAGCTCTAGAGTAAGCCATTTGCAGTTCTGCATCCTGAGTGTAGTAGACATAGTTATGGGAGTTCTGTTGCTTGGGAGTAGACATACGCAGTACGTGCGCTTTCTATAGCTTGAATGTAGGAGACGCAGTATAAAGCAATTCTGTAAGCTGAGTGTACACAGAGGCTGTTTACAGGTTTTCTGCAGCCTGAGTGTAGTAGACACACTTTGTGGGAATTCTGCAGCTTGGGAACAGCATACACAGTATACGGGTTTTCTGTAGCCTGAATGTAGGAGATGCAGCATAAAGCAGTTCTGTAAGCTGGGTGTACCGAGAGGCTGTGTAGAGGTTTTCTGCAGCCTGAGTGTAGTAGACACAGTTTATGGGAGTTCTGTAAATTCTGAGATGGCTTATGCACTCTTCAGGATGTTTGTGGCATGACTATAGGAAAACACTTTACGGGAGATTTGTAACAAGGATGTAGAGAGACACAGATCGCAGCAGTTCTCCAGCCTGAATGTAAAGACACAGTTTGTGGGAGTTCTGTTGCTTCCGAGTAGGCATATGCAGTATGCGCGCTTTCTGTAGCCTGAATGTAGGAGATGCGGCATAAAGCAGTTCTCTAAGCTGGGTGTACCCAGATGCTGTTTACAGGAGTTCTGCAGCCTGAGTGTAGTAGACACACTTTCTGGGAATTCTGCAGGTTGGGAGTAGGCATACGCAGTATGCGCACTTTCTGTAGCCTGAATATAGGAGATGCAGCATAAAGCAGTTCTGTAAGCTGGGTGTACCGAGAGGCTGTGTACAGCAATTCTGTAGCCTGAGTGTAAGAGAATCACTTTATGGGAGCTCTGTAGGTTCTGACTAGACATATGCACTTTGCGGTATTTCTGTAGCCTACACGCAGGAGACCCAGTTTATAGGCATTCTGTAAGCTAGCTCTAGAGTAAGCCATTTGCAGTTCTGCATCCTGAGTGTAGTAGACATAGTTATGGGAGTTCTGTTGCTTGGGAGTAGACATACGCAGTACGTGCGCTTTCTATAGCTTGAATGTAGGAGACGCAGTATAAAGCAATTCTGTAAGCTGAGTATACACAGAGGCTGTTTACAGGTTTTCTGCAGCCTGAGTGTAGTAGACACACTTTGTGGGAATTCTGAGGCTTCGGAATAGGCATACACAGTATACGGGTTTTCTGTAGCCTGAATGTAGGAGACGCAGCATAAAGCAGTTCTGTAAGCTGGGTGTACCGAGAGGCTGTGTACAGGTTTTCTGCAGCCTGAGTGTAGTAGACACACTTTGTGGGAATTCTGCAGGTTGGGATAGGCTTACGCAGTATACGGGTTTTCTGCAGCCTGAGTGTACGAGATGCAGCTTACCGGAGTTCTGTATGCTGGCTGAACAGAGAGGCAGTTTACAGGAGTTCTACAGCCTGAGTGTAGTAGACACACTTTGTGGGAATTCTGTAGCTTGGGAGTAGGCATACGCAGTATGCGCACTTTCTGTAGCCTGAATATAGGAGATGCAGCATAAAGCAGTTCTGTAAGCTGGGTTACAGAGAGGCTGTTTACAGGAGTTCTGCAGCCTGAGTGTAGTAGACACACTTTCTGGGAATTCTGCAGGTTGGGAGTAGGCATACGCAGTATGCGCACTTTCTGTAGCCTGAATATAGGAGATGCAGCATAAAGCAGTTCTGTAGGCTGGGTGTACCGAGAGGCTGTGTACAGCAATTCTGTAGCCTGAGTGTAAGAGAATCACTTTATGGGAGCTCTGTTGGTTCTGACTAGACATATGCACTTTGCGGTATTTCTGTAGCCTACACGCAGGAGACCCAGTTTATAGGCATTCTGTAAGCTAGCTCTAGAGTAAGCCATTTGCAGTTCTGCATCCTGAGTGTAGTAGACATAGTTATGGGAGTTCTGTTGCTTGGGAGTAGACATACGCAGTACGTGCGCTTTCTATAGCTTGAATGTAGGAGACGCAGTATAAAGCAATTCTGTAAGCTGAGTGTACACAGAGGCTGTTTACAGGTTTTCTGCAGCCTGAGTGTAGTAGACACACTTTGTGGGAATTCTGCAGCTTGGGAACAGCATACACAGTATACGGGTTTTCTGTAGCCTGAATGTAGGAGACGCAGCATAAAGCAGTTCTGTAAGCTGGGTGTACCGAGAGGCTGTGTACAGGTTTTCTGCAGCCTGAGTGTAGTAGACACAGTTTATGGGAGTTCTGTAAATTCTGAGATGGCTTATGCACTCTTCAGGATGTTTGTGGCATGACTATAGGAAAACACTTTACGGGAGATTTGTAACAAGGATGTAGAGAGACACAGATCGCAGCAGTTCTCCAGCCTGAATGTAAAGACACAGTTTGTGGGAGTTCTGTTGCTTCCGAGTAGGCATATGCAGTATGCGCGCTTTCTGTAGCCTGAATGTAGGAGATGCGGCATAAAGCAGTTCTCTAAGCTGGGTGTACAGAGAGGCTGTTTACAGGAGTTCTGCAGCCTGAGTGTAGTAGACACACTTTCTGGGAATTCTGCAGGTTGGGAGTAGGCATACGCAGTATGCGCACTTTCTGTAGCCTGAATATAGGAGATGCAGCATAAAGCAGTTCTGTAAGCTGGGTGTACCGAGAGGCTGTGTACAGCAATTCTGTAGCCTGAGTGTGAGAGAATCACTTTATGGGAGCTCTGTAGGTTCTGACTAGACATATGCACTTTGCGGTATTTCTGTAGCCTACACGCAGGAGACCCAGTTTATAGGCATTCTGTAAGCTAGCTCTAGAGTAAGCCATTTGCAGTTCTGCATCCTGAGTGTAGTAGACATAGTTATGGGAGTTCTGTTGCTTGGGAGTAGACATACGCAGTACGTGCGCTTTCTATAGCTTGAATGTAGGAGACGCAGTATAAAGCAATTCTGTAAGCTGAGTATACACAGAGGCTGTTTACAGGTTTTCTGCAGCCTGAGTGTAGTAGACACACTTTGTGGGAATTCTGAGGCTTCGGAATAGGCATACACAGTATACGGGTTTTCTGTAGCCTGAATGTAGGAGACGCAGCATAAAGCAGTTCTGTAAGCTGGGTGTACCGAGAGGCTGTGTAGAGGTTTTCTGCAGCCTGAGTGTAGTAGACACAGTTTATGGGAGTTCTGTAAATTCTGAGACGGCTTATGCACTCTTCAGGATGTTTGTGGCATGACTATAGGAAACCACTTTACGGGAGATTTGCAACATGGATGTAGAGAGACACAGGTCGCAGCAGTTCTGCCGCCTGAATGTATAAGACACAGTTTATGGGAGTTCTGTGGCCTGGGAGTGAGCATAAGCAGTATGCGCGCTTTCTGTAGCCTGAATGTAGGACATGCAGCATAAAGCAGTTCTCTAAGCTGGGTGTACCCAGATGCTGTTTACAGGAGTTCTGCAGCCTGAGTGTAGTAGACACACTTTGTGGGAATTCTGCAGGTTGGGATAGGCTTACGCAGTATACGGGTTTTCTGCAGCCTGAGTGTACGAGATGCAGCTTACCGGAGTTCTGTATGCTGGCTGAACAGAGAGGCAGTTTACAGGAGTTCTACAGCCTGAGTGTAGTAGACACACTTTGTGGGAATTCTGTAGCTTGGGAGTAGGCATACGCAGTATGCGCACTTTCTGTAGCCTGAATATAGGAGATGCAGCATAAAGCAGTTCTGTAAGCTGGGTTACAGAGAGGCTGTTTACAGGAGTTCTGCAGCCTGAGTGTAGTAGACACACTTTCTGGGAATTCTGCAGGTTGGGAGTAGGCATACGCAGTATGCGCACTTTCTGTAGCCTGAATATAGGAGATGCAGCATAAAGCAGTTCTGTAGGCTGGGTGTACCGAGAGGCTGTGTACAGCAATTCTGTAGCCTGAGTGTAAGAGAATCACTTTATGGGAGCTCTGTTGGTTCTGACTAGACATATGCACTTTGCGGTATTTCTGTAGCCTACACGCAGGAGACCCAGTTTATAGGCATTCTGTAAGCTAGCTCTAGAGTAAGCCATTTGCAGTTCTGCATCCTGAGTGTAGTAGACATAGTTATGGGAGTTCTGTTGCTTGGGAGTAGACATACGCAGTACGTGCGCTTTCTATAGCTTGAATGTAGGAGACGCAGTATAAAGCAATTCTGTAAGCTGAGTGTACACAGAGGCTGTTTACAGGTTTTCTGCAGCCTGAGTGTAGTAGACACACTTTGTGGGAATTCTGCAGCTTGGGAACAGCATACACAGTATACGGGTTTTCTGTAGCCTGAATGTAGGAGACGCAGCATAAAGCAGTTCTGTAAGCTGGGTGTACCGAGAGGCTGTGTACAGGTTTTCTGCAGCCTGAGTGTAGTAGACACAGTTTATGGGAGTTCTGTAAATTCTGAGATGGCTTATGCACTCTTCAGGATGTTTGTGGCATGACTATAGGAAAACACTTTACGGGAGATTTGTAACAAGGATGTAGAGAGACACAGATCGCAGCAGTTCTCCAGCCTGAATGTAAAGACACAGTTTGTGGGAGTTCTGTTGCTTCCGAGTAGGCATATGCAGTATGCGCGCTTTCTGTAGCCTGAATGTAGGAGATGCGGCATAAAGCAGTTCTCTAAGCTGGGTGTACCCAGATGCTGTTTACAGGAGTTCTGCAGCCTGAGTGTAGTAGACACACTTTCTGGGAATTCTGCAGGTTGGGAGTAGGCATACGCAGTATGCGCACTTTCTGTAGCCTGAATATAGGAGATGCAGCATAAAGCAGTTCTGTAAGCTGGGTGTACCGAGAGGCTGTGTACAGCAATTCTGTAGCCTGAGTGTGAGAGAATCACTTTATGGGAGCTCTGTAGGTTCTGACTAGACATATGCACTTTGCGGTATTTCTGTAGCCTACACGCAGGAGACCCAGTTTATAGGCATTCTGTAAGCTAGCTCTAGAGTAAGCCATTTGCAGTTCTGCATCCTGAGTGTAGTAGACATAGTTATGGGAGTTCTGTTGCTTGGGAGTAGACATACGCAGTACGTGCGCTTTCTATAGCTTGAATGTAGGAGACGCAGTATAAAGCAATTCTGTAAGCTGAGTGTACACAGAGGCTGTTTACAGGTTTTCTGCAGCCTGAGTGTAGTAGACACACTTTGTGGGAATTCTGAGGCTTCGGAATAGGCATACACAGTATACGGGTTTTCTGTAGCCTGAATGTAGGAGACGCAGCATAAAGCAGTTCTGTAAGCTGGGTGTACCGAGAGGCTGTGTAGAGGTTTTCTGCAGCCTGAGTGTAGTAGACACAGTTTATGGGAGTTCTGTAAATTCTGAGACGGCTTATGCACTCTTCAGGATGTTTGTGGCATGACTATAGGAAACCACTTTACGGGAGATTTGCAACATGGATGTAGAGAGACACAGGTCGCAGCAGTTCTGCCGCCTGAATGTATAAGACACAGTTTATGGGAGTTCTGTGGCCTGGGAGTGAGCATAAGCAGTATGCGCGCTTTCTGTAGCCTGAATGTAGGACATGCAGCATAAAGCAGTTCTCTAAGCTGGGTGTACCCAGATGCTGTTTACAGGAGTTCTGCAGCCTGAGTGTAGTAGACACACTTTGTGGGAATTCTGCAGGTTGGGATAGGCTTACGCAGTATACGGGTTTTCTGCAGCCTGAGTGTACGAGATGCAGCTTACCGGAGTTCTGTATGCTGGCTGAACAGAGAGGCAGTTTACAGGAGTTCTACAGCCTGAGTGTAGTAGACACACTTTGTGGGAATTCTGTAGCTTGGGAGTAGGCATACGCAGTATGCGCACTTTCTGTAGCCTGAATATAGGAGATGCAGCATAAAGCAGTTCTGTAAGCTGGGTTACAGAGAGGCTGTTTACAGGAGTTCTGCAGCCTGAGTGTAGTAGACACACTTTCTGGGAATTCTGCAGGTTGGGAGTAGGCATACGCAGTATGCGCACTTTCTGTAGCCTGAATATAGGAGATGCAGCATAAAGCAGTTCTGTAGGCTGGGTGTACCGAGAGGCTGTGTACAGCAATTCTGTAGCCTGAGTGTAAGAGAATCACTTTATGGGAGCTCTGTTGGTTCTGACTAGACATATGCACTTTGCGGTATTTCTGTAGCCTACACGCAGGAGACCCAGTTTATAGGCATTCTGTAAGCTAGCTCTAGAGTAAGCCATTTGCAGTTCTGCATCCTGAGTGTAGTAGACATAGTTATGGGAGTTCTGTTGCTTGGGAGTAGACATACGCAGTACGTGCGCTTTCTATAGCTTGAATGTAGGAGACGCAGTATAAAGCAATTCTGTAAGCTGAGTGTACACAGAGGCTGTTTACAGGTTTTCTGCAGCCTGAGTGTAGTAGACACACTTTGTGGGAATTCTGCAGCTTGGGAACAGCATACACAGTATACGGGTTTTCTGTAGCCTGAATGTAGGAGACGCAGCATAAAGCAGTTCTGTAAGCTGGGTGTACCGAGAGGCTGTGTACAGGTTTTCTGCAGCCTGAGTGTAGTAGACACAGTTTATGGGAGTTCTGTAAATTCTGAGATGGCTTATGCACTCTTCAGGATGTTTGTGGCATGACTATAGGAAAACACTTTACGGGAGATTTGTAACAAGGATGTAGAGAGACACAGATCGCAGCAGTTCTCCAGCCTGAATGTAAAGACACAGTTTGTGGGAGTTCTGTTGCTTCCGAGTAGGCATATGCAGTATGCGCGCTTTCTGTAGCCTGAATGTAGGAGATGCGGCATAAAGCAGTTCTCTAAGCTGGGTGTACAGAGAGGCTGTTTACAGGAGTTCTGCAGCCTGAGTGTAGTAGACACACTTTCTGGGAATTCTGCAGGTTGGGAGTAGGCATACGCAGTATGCGCACTTTCTGTAGCCTGAATATAGGAGATGCAGCATAAAGCAGTTCTGTAAGCTGGGTGTACCGAGAGGCTGTGTACAGCAATTCTGTAGCCTGAGTGTGAGAGAATCACTTTATGGGAGCTCTGTAGGTTCTGACTAGACATATGCACTTTGCGGTATTTCTGTAGCCTACACGCAGGAGACCCAGTTTATAGGCATTCTGTAAGCTAGCTCTAGAGTAAGCCATTTGCAGTTCTGCATCCTGAGTGTAGTAGACATAGTTATGGGAGTTCTGTTGCTTGGGAGTAGACATACGCAGTACGTGCGCTTTCTATAGCTTGAATGTAGGAGACGCAGTATAAAGCAATTCTGTAAGCTGAGTGTACACAGAGGCTGTTTACAGGTTTTCTGCAGCCTGAGTGTAGTAGACACACTTTGTGGGAATTCTGCAGCTTGGGAATAGGCATACACAGTATACGGGTTTTCTGTAGCCTGAATGTAGGAGACGCAGCATAAAGCAGTTCGTAAGCTGGGTGTACCGAGAGGCTGTGTAGAGGTTTTCTGCAGCCTGAGTGTAGTAGACACAGTTTATGGGAGTTCTGTAAATTCTGAGACGGCTTATGCACTCTTCAGGATGTTTGTGGCATGACTATAGGAAACCACTTTACGGGAGATTTGCAACATGGATGTAGAGAGACACAGGTCGCAGCAGTTCTGCCGCCTGAATGTATAAGACACAGTTTATGGGAGTTCTGTGGCCTGGGAGTGAGCATAAGCAGTATGCGCGCTTTCTGTAGCCTGAATGTAGGACATGCAGCATAAAGCAGTTCTCTAAGCTGGGTGTACCCAGATGCTGTTTACAGGAGTTCTGCAGCCTGAGTGTAGTAGACACACTTTGTGGGAATTCTGCAGGTTGGGATAGGCTTACGCAGTATACGGGTTTTCTGCAGCCTGAGTGTACGAGATGCAGCTTACCGGAGTTCTGTATGCTGGCTGAACAGAGAGGCAGTTTACAGGAGTTCTACAGCCTGAGTGTAGTAGACACACTTTGTGGGAATTCTGTAGCTTGGGAGTAGGCATACGCAGTATGCGCACTTTCTGTAGCCTGAATATAGGAGATGCAGCATAAAGCAGTTCTGTAAGCTGGGTTACAGAGAGGCTGTTTACAGGAGTTCTGCAGCCTGAGTGTAGTAGACACACTTTCTGGGAATTCTGCAGGTTGGGAGTAGGCATACGCAGTATGCGCACTTTCTGTAGCCTGAATATAGGAGATGCAGCATAAAGCAGTTCTGTAGGCTGGGTGTACCGAGAGGCTGTGTACAGCAATTCTGTAGCCTGAGTGTAAGAGAATCACTTTATGGGAGCTCTGTTGGTTCTGACTAGACATATGCACTTTGCGGTATTTCTGTAGCCTACACGCAGGAGACCCAGTTTATAGGCATTCTGTAAGCTAGCTCTAGAGTAAGCCATTTGCAGTTCTGCATCCTGAGTGTAGTAGACATAGTTATGGGAGTTCTGTTGCTTGGGAGTAGACATACGCAGTACGTGCGCTTTCTATAGCTTGAATGTAGGAGACGCAGTATAAAGCAATTCTGTAAGCTGAGTATACACAGAGGCTGTTTACAGGTTTTCTGCAGCCTGAGTGTAGTAGACACACTTTGTGGGAATTCTGCAGCTTGGGAACAGCATACACAGTATACGGGTTTTCTGTAGCCTGAATGTAGGAGACGCAGCATAAAGCAGTTCTGTAAGCTGGGTGTACCGAGAGGCTGTGTAGAGGTTTTCTGCAGCCTGAGTGTAGTAGACACAGTTTATGGGAGTTCTGTAAATTCTGAGATGGCTTATGCACTCTTCAGGATGTTTGTGGCATGACTATAGGAAAACACTTTACGGGAGATTTGTAACAAGGATGTAGAGAGACACAGATCGCAGCAGTTCTCCAGCCTGAATGTAAAGACACAGTTTGTGGGAGTTCTGTTGCTTCCGAGTAGGCATATGCAGTATGCGCGCTTTCTGTAGCCTGAATGTAGGAGATGCGGCATAAAGCAGTTCTCTAAGCTGGGTGTACAGAGAGGCTGTTTACAGGAGTTCTGCAGCCTGAGTGTAGTAGACACACTTTGTGGGAATTCTGCAGGTTGGGAGTAGGCATACGCAGTATGCGCACTTTCTGTAGCCTGAATATAGGAGATGCAGCATAAAGCAGTTCTGTAAGCTGGGTGTACCGAGAGGCTGTGTACAGCAATTCTGTAGCCTGAGTGTAAGAGAATCACTTTATGGGAGCTCTGTAGGTTCTGACTAGACATATGCACTTTGCGGTATTTCTGTAGCCTACACGCAGGAGACCCAGTTTATAGGCATTCTGTAAGCTAGCTCTAGAGTAAGCCATTTGCAGTTCTGCATCCTGAGTGTAGTAGACATAGTTATGGGAGTTCTGTTGCTTGGGAGTAGACATACGCAGTACGTGCGCTTTCTATAGCTTGAATGTAGGAGACGCAGTATAAAGCAATTCTGTAAGCTGAGTGTACACAGAGGCTGTTTACAGGTTTTCTGCAGCCTGAGTGTAGTAGACACACTTTGTGGGAATTCTGCAGCTTGGGAACAGCATACACAGTATACGGGTTTTCTGTAGCCTGAATGTAGGAGACGCAGCATAAAGCAGTTCTGTAAGCTGGGTGTACCGAGAGGCTGTGTACAGGTTTTCTGCAGCCTGAGTGTAGTAGACACAGTTTATGGGAGTTCTGTAAATTCTGAGATGGCTTATGCACTCTTCAGGATGTTTGTGGCATGACTATAGGAAAACACTTTACGGGAGATTTGTAACAAGGATGTAGAGAGACACAGATCGCAGCAGTTCTCCAGCCTGAATGTAAAGACACAGTTTGTGGGAGTTCTGTTGCTTCCGAGTAGGCATATGCAGTATGCGCGCTTTCTGTAGCCTGAATGTAGGAGATGCGGCATAAAGCAGTTCTCTAAGCTGGGTGTACAGAGAGGCTGTTTACAGGAGTTCTGCAGCCTGAGTGTAGTAGACACACTTTCTGGGAATTCTGCAGGTTGGGAGTAGGCATACGCAGTATGCGCACTTTCTGTAGCCTGAATATAGGAGATGCAGCATAAAGCAGTTCTGTAAGCTGGGTGTACCGAGAGGCTGTGTACAGCAATTCTGTAGCCTGAGTGTGAGAGAATCACTTTATGGGAGCTCTGTAGGTTCTGACTAGACATATGCACTTTGCGGTATTTCTGTAGCCTACACGCAGGAGACCCAGTTTATAGGCATTCTGTAAGCTAGCTCTAGAGTAAGCCATTTGCAGTTCTGCATCCTGAGTGTAGTAGACATAGTTATGGGAGTTCTGTTGCTTGGGAGTAGACATACGCAGTACGTGCGCTTTCTATAGCTTGAATGTAGGAGACGCAGTATAAAGCAATTCTGTAAGCTGAGTGTACACAGAGGCTGTTTACAGGTTTTCTGCAGCCTGAGTGTAGTAGACACACTTTGTGGGAATTCTGAGGCTTCGGAATAGGCATACACAGTATACGGGTTTTCTGTAGCCTGAATGTAGGAGACGCAGCATAAAGCAGTTCGTAAGCTGGGTGTACCGAGAGGCTGTGTAGAGGTTTTCTGCAGCCTGAGTGTAGTAGACACAGTTTATGGGAGTTCTGTAAATTCTGAGACGGCTTATGCACTCTTCAGGATGTTTGTGGCATGACTATAGGAAACCACTTTACGGGAGATTTGCAACATGGATGTAGAGAGACACAGGTCGCAGCAGTTCTGCCGCCTGAATGTATAAGACACAGTTTATGGGAGTTCTGTGGCCTGGGAGTGAGCATAAGCAGTATGCGCGCTTTCTGTAGCCTGAATGTAGGACATGCAGCATAAAGCAGTTCTCTAAGCTGGGTGTACCCAGATGCTGTTTACAGGAGTTCTGCAGCCTGAGTGTAGTAGACACACTTTGTGGGAATTCTGCAGGTTGGGATAGGCTTACGCAGTATACGGGTTTTCTGCAGCCTGAGTGTACGAGATGCAGCTTACCGGAGTTCTGTATGCTGGCTGAACAGAGAGGCAGTTTACAGGAGTTCTACAGCCTGAGTGTAGTAGACACACTTTGTGGGAATTCTGTAGCTTGGGAGTAGGCATACGCAGTATGCGCACTTTCTGTAGCCTGAATATAGGAGATGCAGCATAAAGCAGTTCTGTAAGCTGGGTTACAGAGAGGCTGTTTACAGGAGTTCTGCAGCCTGAGTGTAGTAGACACACTTTCTGGGAATTCTGCAGGTTGGGAGTAGGCATACGCAGTATGCGCACTTTCTGTAGCCTGAATATAGGAGATGCAGCATAAAGCAGTTCTGTAGGCTGGGTGTACCGAGAGGCTGTGTACAGCAATTCTGTAGCCTGAGTGTAAGAGAATCACTTTATGGGAGCTCTGTTGGTTCTGACTAGACATATGCACTTTGCGGTATTTCTGTAGCCTACACGCAGGAGACCCAGTTTATAGGCATTCTGTAAGCTAGCTCTAGAGTAAGCCATTTGCAGTTCTGCATCCTGAGTGTAGTAGACATAGTTATGGGAGTTCTGTTGCTTGGGAGTAGACATACGCAGTACGTGCGCTTTCTATAGCTTGAATGTAGGAGACGCAGTATAAAGCAATTCTGTAAGCTGAGTGTACACAGAGGCTGTTTACAGGTTTTCTGCAGCCTGAGTGTAGTAGACACACTTTGTGGGAATTCTGCAGCTTGGGAACAGCATACACAGTATACGGGTTTTCTGTAGCCTGAATGTAGGAGACGCAGCATAAAGCAGTTCTGTAAGCTGGGTGTACCGAGAGGCTGTGTACAGGTTTTCTGCAGCCTGAGTGTAGTAGACACAGTTTATGGGAGTTCTGTAAATTCTGAGATGGCTTATGCACTCTTCAGGATGTTTGTGGCATGACTATAGGAAAACACTTTACGGGAGATTTGTAACAAGGATGTAGAGAGACACAGATCGCAGCAGTTCTCCAGCCTGAATGTAAAGACACAGTTTGTGGGAGTTCTGTTGCTTCCGAGTAGGCATATGCAGTATGCGCGCTTTCTGTAGCCTGAATGTAGGAGATGCGGCATAAAGCAGTTCTCTAAGCTGGGTGTACAGAGAGGCTGTTTACAGGAGTTCTGCAGCCTGAGTGTAGTAGACACACTTTCTGGGAATTCTGCAGGTTGGGAGTAGGCATACGCAGTATGCGCACTTTCTGTAGCCTGAATATAGGAGATGCAGCATAAAGCAGTTCTGTAAGCTGGGTGTACCGAGAGGCTGTGTACAGCAATTCTGTAGCCTGAGTGTGAGAGAATCACTTTATGGGAGCTCTGTAGGTTCTGACTAGGCATATGCACTTTGCGGTATTTCTGTAGCCTACACGCAGGAGACCCAGTTTATAGGCATTCTGTAAGCTAGCTCTAGAGCAAGCCATTTGCAGTTCTGCAGCCTGAGTGTAGTAGACACAGTTTATGGGAGTTCTGTAAATTCTGAGACGGCTTATGCACTCTTCAGGATGTTTGTGGCATGACTATAGGAAACCACTTTACGGGAGATTTGCAACATGGATGTAGAGAGACACAGGTCGCAGCAGTTCTGCCGCCTGAATGTATAAGACACAGTTTATGGGAGTTCTGTGGCCTGGGAGTGAGCATAAGCAGTATGCGCGCTTTCTGTAGCCTGAATGTAGGACATGCAGCATAAAGCAGTTCTCTAAGCTGGGTGTACCCAGATGCTGTTTACAGGAGTTCTGCAGCCTGAGTGTAGTAGACACACTTTGTGGGAATTCTGCAGGTTGGGATAGGCTTACGCAGTATACGGGTTTTCTGCAGCCTGAGTGTACGAGATGCAGCTTACCGGAGTTCTGTATGCTGGCTGAACAGAGAGGCAGTTTACAGGAGTTCTACAGCCTGAGTGTAGTAGACACACTTTGTGGGAATTCTGTAGCTTGGGAGTAGGCATACGCAGTATGCGCACTTTCTGTAGCCTGAATATAGGAGATGCAGCATAAAGCAGTTCTGTAAGCTGGGTTACAGAGAGGCTGTTTACAGGAGTTCTGCAGCCTGAGTGTAGTAGACACACTTTCTGGGAATTCTGCAGGTTGGGAGTAGGCATACGCAGTATGCGCACTTTCTGTAGCCTGAATATAGGAGATGCAGCATAAAGCAGTTCTGTAGGCTGGGTGTACCGAGAGGCTGTGTACAGCAATTCTGTAGCCTGAGTGTAAGAGAATCACTTTATGGGAGCTCTGTTGGTTCTGACTAGACATATGCACTTTGCGGTATTTCTGTAGCCTACACGCAGGAGACCCAGTTTATAGGCATTCTGTAAGCTAGCTCTAGAGTAAGCCATTTGCAGTTCTGCATCCTGAGTGTAGTAGACATAGTTATGGGAGTTCTGTTGCTTGGGAGTAGACATACGCAGTACGTGCGCTTTCTATAGCTTGAATGTAGGAGACGCAGTATAAAGCAATTCTGTAAGCTGAGTGTACACAGAGGCTGTTTACAGGTTTTCTGCAGCCTGAGTGTAGTAGACACACTTTGTGGGAATTCTGCAGCTTGGGAACAGCATACACAGTATACGGGTTTTCTGTAGCCTGAATGTAGGAGACGCAGCATAAAGCAGTTCTGTAAGCTGGGTGCACCGAGAGGCTGTGTACAGGTTTTCTGCAGCCTGAGTGTAGTAGACACAGTTTATGGGAGTTCTGTAAATTCTGAGATGGCTTATGCACTCTTCAGGATGTTTGTGGCATGACTATAGGAAAACACTTTACGGGAGATTTGTAACAAGGATGTAGAGAGACACAGATCGCAGCAGTTCTCCAGCCTGAATGTAAAGACACAGTTTGTGGGAGTTCTGTTGCTTCCGAGTAGGCATATGCAGTATGCGCGCTTTCTGTAGCCTGAATGTAGGAGATGCGGCATAAAGCAGTTCTCTAAGCTGGGTGTACAGAGAGGCTGTTTACAGGAGTTCTGCAGCCTGAGTGTAGTAGACACACTTTCTGGGAATTCTGCAGGTTGGGAGTAGGCATACGCAGTATGCGCACTTTCTGTAGCCTGAATATAGGAGATGCAGCATAAAGCAGTTCTGTAAGCTGGGTGTACCGAGAGGCTGTGTACAGCAATTCTGTAGCCTGAGTGTGAGAGAATCACTTTATGGGAGCTCTGTAGGTTCTGACTAGGCATATGCACTTTGCGGTATTTCTGTAGCCTACACGCAGGAGACCCAGTTTATAGGCATTCTGTAAGCTAGCTCTAGAGCAAGCCATTTGCAGTTCTGCAGCCTGAGTGTAGTAGACACAGTTTATGGGAGTTCTGTAAATTCTGAGACGGCTTATGCACTCTTCAGGATGTTTGTGGCATGACTATAGGAAACCACTTTACGGGAGATTTGCAACATGGATGTAGAGAGACACAGGTCGCAGCAGTTCTGCCGCCTGAATGTATAAGACACAGTTTATGGGAGTTCTGTCGCTTGGGAGTGAGCATAAGCAGTATGCGCGCTTTCTGTAGCCTGAATGTAGGACATGCAGCATAAAGCAGTTCTCTAAGCTGGGTGTACCCAGATGCTGTTTACAGGAGTTCTGCAGCCTGAGTGTAGTAGACACACTTTGTGGGAATTCTGCAGGTTGGGATAGGCTTATGCAGTATACGGGTTTTCTGCAGCCTGAGTGTACGAGATGCAGCTTACCGGAGTTCTGTATGCTGGCTGAACAGAGAGGCAGTTTACAGGAGTTCTACAGCCTGAGTGTAGTAGACACACTTTGTGGGAATTCTGTAGCTTGGGAGTAGGCATACGCAGTATGCGCACTTTCTGTAGCCTGAATATAGGAGATGCAGCATAAAGCAGTTCTGTAAGCTGGGTTACAGAGAGGCTGTTTACAGGAGTTCTGCAGCCTGAGTGTAGTAGACACACTTTCTGGGAATTCTGCAGGTTGGGAGTAGGCATACGCAGTATGCGCACTTTCTGTAGCCTGAATATAGGAGATGCAGCATAAAGCAGTTCTGTAGGCTGGGTGTACCGAGAGGCTGTGTACAGCAATTCTGTAGCCTGAGTGTAAGAGAATCACTTTATGGGAGCTCTGTAGGTTCTGACTAGACATATGCACTTTGCGGTATTTCTGTAGCCTACACGCAGGAGACCCAGTTTATAGGCATTCTGTAAGCTAGCTCTAGAGTAAGCCATTTGCAGTTCTGCATCCTGAGTGTAGTAGACATAGTTATGGGAGTTCTGTTGCTTGGGAGTAGACATACGCAGTACGTGCGCTTTCTATAGCTTGAATGTAGGAGACGCAGTATAAAGCAATTCTGTAAGCTGAGTGTACACAGAGGCTGTTTACAGGTTTTCTGCAGCCTGAGTGTAGTAGACACACTTTGTGGGAATTCTGCAGCTTGGGAACAGCATACACAGTATACGGGTTTTCTGTAGCCTGAATGTAGGAGACGCAGCATAAAGCAGTTCTGTAAGCTGGGTGTACCGAGAGGCTGTGTACAGGTTTTCTGCAGCCTGAGTGTAGTAGACACAGTTTATGGGAGTTCTGTAAATTCTGAGATGGCTTATGCACTCTTCAGGATGTTTGTGGCATGACTATAGGAAAACACTTTACGGGAGATTTGTAACAAGGATGTAGAGAGACACAGATCGCAGCAGTTCTCCAGCCTGAATGTAAAGACACAGTTTGTGGGAGTTCTGTTGCTTCCGAGTAGGCATATGCAGTATGCGCGCTTTCTGTAGCCTGAATGTAGGAGATGCGGCATAAAGCAGTTCTCTAAGCTGGGTGTACAGAGAGGCTGTTTACAGGAGTTCTGCAGCCTGAGTGTAGTAGACACACTTTCTGGGAATTCTGCAGGTTGGGAGTAGGCATACGCAGTATGCGCACTTTCTGTAGCCTGAATATAGGAGATGCAGCATAAAGCAGTTCTGTAAGCTGGGTGTACCGAGAGGCTGTGTACAGCAATTCTGTAGCCTGAATGTAAGAGAATCACTTTATGGGAGTTCTGTAGGTTCTGACTAGGCATATGAACTTTGCGGTATTTCTGTAGCCTACACGCAGGAGACCCAGTTTATAGGCATTCTGTAAGCTAGCTCTAGAGCAAGCCATTTGCAGTTCTGCAGCCTGAGTGTAGTAGACACAGTTTATGGGAGTTCTGTAAATTCTGAGACGGCTTATGCACTCTTCAGGATGTTTGTGGCATGACTATAGGAAAACACTTTACGGGAGATTTGCAACATGGATGTAGAGAGACACAGGTCGCAGCAGTTCTGCCGCCTGAATGTATAAGACACAGTTTATGGGAGTTCTGTGGCTTGGGAGTGAGCATAAGCAGTATGCGCGCTTTCTGTAGCCTGAATGTAGGACATGCAGCATAAAGCAGTTCTCTAAGCTGGGTGTACCCAGATGCTGTTTACAGGAGTTCTGCAGCCTGAGTGTAGTAGACACACTTTCTGGGAATTCTGCAGGTTGGGAGTAGGCTTACGCAGTATACGGGTTTTCTGCAGCCTGAGTGTACGAGATGCAGCTCACCGGAGTTCTGTATGCTGGCTGAACAGAGAGGCAGGAGTTCTACAGCCTGAGTGTAGTAGACACACTTTGTGGGAATTCTGTAGCTTGGGAGTAGGCATACGCAGTAGGCGCACTTTCTGTAGCCTGAATATAGGAGACGCAGCATAAAGCAGTTCTGTAAGCTGGGTTACAGAGAGGCTGTTTACAGGAGTTCTGCAGCCTGAGTGTAGTAGACACACTTTCTGGGAATTCTGCAGGTTGGGAGTAGGCATACGCAGTATGCGCACTTTCTGTAGCCTGAATATAGGAGATGCAGCATAAAGCAGTTCTGTAGGCTGGGTGTACCGAGAGGCTGTGTACAGCAATTCTGTAGCCTGAGTGTAAGAGAATCACTTTATGGGAGCTCTGTAGGTTCTGACTAGACATATGCACTTTGCGGTATTTCTGTAGCCTACACGCAGGAGACCCAGTTTATAGGCATTCTGTAAGCTAGCTCTAGAGTAAGCCATTTGCAGTTCTGCATCCTGAGTGTAGTAGACATAGTTATGGGAGTTCTGTTGCTTGGGAGTAGACATACGCAGTACGTGCGCTTTCTATAGCTTGAATGTAGGAGACGCAGTATAAAGCAATTCTGTAAGCTGAGTGTACACAGAGGCTGTTTACAGGTTTTCTGCAGCCTGAGTGTAGTAGACACACTTTGTGGGAATTCTGAGGCTTCGGAATAGGCATACACAGTATACGGGTTTTCTGTAGCCTGAATGTAGGAGACGCAGCATAAAGCAGTTCTGTAAGCTGGGTGTACCGAGAGGCTGTGTAGAGGTTTTCTGCAGCCTGAGTGTAGTAGACACAGTTTATGGGAGTTCTGTAAATTCTGAGATGGCTTATGCACTCTTCAGGATGTTTGTGGCATGACTATAGGAAAACACTTTACGGGAGATTTGTAACAAGGATGTAGAGAGACACAGATCGCAGCAGTTCTCCAGCCTGAATGTAAAGACACAGTTTGTGGGAGTTCTGTTGCTTCCGAGTAGGCATATGCAGTATGCGCGCTTTCTGTAGCCTGAATGTAGGAGATGCGGCATAAAGCAGTTCTCTAAGCTGGGTGTACAGAGAGGCTGTTTACAGGAGTTCTGCAGCCTGAGTGTAGTAGACACACTTTGTGGGAATTCTGCAGGTTGGGAGTAGGCATACGCAGTATGCGCACTTTCTGTAGCCTGAATATAGGAGATGCAGCATAAAGCAGTTCTGTAAGCTGGGTGTACCGAGAGGCTGTGTACAGCAATTCTGTAGCCTGAATGTAAGAGAATCACTTTATGGGAGTTCTGTAGGTTCTGACTAGGCATATGAACTTTGCGGTATTTCTGTAGCCTACACGCAGGAGACCCAGTTTATAGGCATTCTGTAAGCTAGCTCTAGAGCAAGCCATTTGCAGTTCTGCAGCCTGAGTGTAGTAGACACAGTTTATGGGAGTTCTGTAAATTCTGAGACGGCTTATGCACTCTTCAGGATGTTTGTGGCATGACTATAGGAAAACACTTTACGGGAGATTTGCAACATGGATGTAGAGAGACACAGGTCGCAGCAGTTCTGCCGCCTGAATGTATAAGACACAGTTTATGGGAGTTCTGTGGCTTGGGAGTGAGCATAAGCAGTATGCGCGCTTTCTGTAGCCTGAATGTAGGACATGCAGCATAAAGCAGTTCTCTAAGCTGGGTGTACCCAGATGCTGTTTACAGGAGTTCTGCAGCCTGAGTGTAGTAGACACACTTTCTGGGAATTCTGCAGGTTGGGAGTAGGCTTACGCAGTATACGGGTTTTCTGCAGCCTGAGTGTACGAGATGCAGCTCACCGGAGTTCTGTATGCTGGCTGAACAGAGAGGCAGGAGTTCTACAGCCTGAGTGTAGTAGACACACTTTGTGGGAATTCTGTAGCTTGGGAGTAGGCATACGCAGTAGGCGCACTTTCTGTAGCCTGAATATAGGAGACGCAGCATAAAGCAGTTCTGTAAGCTGGGTTACAGAGAGGCTGTTTACAGGAGTTCTGCAGCCTGAGTGTAGTAGACACACTTTCTGGGAATTCTGCAGGTTGGGAGTAGGCATACGCAGTATGCGCACTTTCTGTAGCCTGAATATAGGAGATGCAGCATAAAGCAGTTCTGTAGGCTGGGTGTACCGAGAGGCTGTGTACAGCAATTCTGTAGCCTGAGTGTAAGAGAATCACTTTATGGGAGCTCTGTAGGTTCTGACTAGACATATGCACTTTGCGGTATTTCTGTAGCCTACACGCAGGAGACCCAGTTTATAGGCATTCTGTAAGCTAGCTCTAGAGTAAGCCATTTGCAGTTCTGCATCCTGAGTGTAGTAGACATAGTTATGGGAGTTCTGTTGCTTGGGAGTAGACATACGCAGTACGTGCGCTTTCTATAGCTTGAATGTAGGAGACGCAGTATAAAGCAATTCTGTAAGCTGAGTGTACACAGAGGCTGTTTACAGGTTTTCTGCAGCCTGAGTGTAGTAGACACACTTTGTGGGAATTCTGCAGCTTGGGAACAGCATACACAGTATACGGGTTTTCTGTAGCCTGAATGTAGGAGACGCAGCATAAAGCAGTTCTGTAAGCTGGGTGTACCGAGAGGCTGTGTACAGGTTTTCTGCAGCCTGAGTGTAGTAGACACAGTTTATGGGAGTTCTGTAAATTCTGAGATGGCTTATGCACTCTTCAGGATGTTTGTGGCATGACTATAGGAAAACACTTTACGGGAGATTTGTAACAAGGATGTAGAGAGACACAGATCGCAGCAGTTCTCCAGCCTGAATGTAAAGACACAGTTTGTGGGAGTTCTGTTGCTTCCGAGTAGGCATATGCAGTATGCGCGCTTTCTGTAGCCTGAATGTAGGAGATGCGGCATAAAGCAGTTCTCTAAGCTGGGTGTACAGAGAGGCTGTTTACAGGAGTTCTGCAGCCTGAGTGTAGTAGACACACTTTCTGGGAATTCTGCAGGTTGGGAGTAGGCATACGCAGTATGCGCACTTTCTGTAGCCTGAATATAGGAGATGCAGCATAAAGCAGTTCTGTAAGCTGGGTGTACCGAGAGGCTGTGTACAGCAATTCTGTAGCCTGAATGTAAGAGAATCACTTTATGGGAGTTCTGTAGGTTCTGACTAGGCATATGAACTTTGCGGTATTTCTGTAGCCTACACGCAGGAGACCCAGTTTATAGGCATTCTGTAAGCTAGCTCTAGAGCAAGCCATTTGCAGTTCTGCAGCCTGAGTGTAGTAGACACAGTTTATGGGAGTTCTGTAAATTCTGAGACGGCTTATGCACTCTTCAGGATGTTTGTGGCATGACTATAGGAAAACACTTTACGGGAGATTTGCAACATGGATGTAGAGAGACACAGGTCGCAGCAGTTCTGCCGCCTGAATGTATAAGACACAGTTTATGGGAGTTCTGTGGCTTGGGAGTGAGCATAAGCAGTATGCGCGCTTTCTGTAGCCTGAATGTAGGACATGCAGCATAAAGCAGTTCTCTAAGCTGGGTGTACCCAGATGCTGTTTACAGGAGTTCTGCAGCCTGAGTGTAGTAGACACACTTTCTGGGAATTCTGCAGGTTGGGAGTAGGCTTACGCAGTATACGGGTTTTCTGCAGCCTGAGTGTACGAGATGCAGCTCACCGGAGTTCTGTATGCTGGCTGAACAGAGAGGCAGGAGTTCTACAGCCTGAGTGTAGTAGACACACTTTGTGGGAATTCTGTAGCTTGGGAGTAGGCATACGCAGTAGGCGCACTTTCTGTAGCCTGAATATAGGAGACGCAGCATAAAGCAGTTCTGTAAGCTGGGTTACAGAGAGGCTGTTTACAGGAGTTCTGCAGCCTGAGTGTAGTAGACACACTTTCTGGGAATTCTGCAGGTTGGGAGTAGGCATACGCAGTATGCGCACTTTCTGTAGCCTGAATATAGGAGATGCAGCATAAAGCAGTTCTGTAGGCTGGGTGTACCGAGAGGCTGTGTACAGCAATTCTGTAGCCTGAGTGTAAGAGAATCACTTTATGGGAGCTCTGTAGGTTCTGACTAGACATATGCACTTTGCGGTATTTCTGTAGCCTACACGCAGGAGACCCAGTTTATAGGCATTCTGTAAGCTAGCTCTAGAGTAAGCCATTTGCAGTTCTGCATCCTGAGTGTAGTAGACATAGTTATGGGAGTTCTGTTGCTTGGGAGTAGACATACGCAGTACGTGCGCTTTCTATAGCTTGAATGTAGGAGACGCAGTATAAAGCAATTCTGTAAGCTGAGTGTACACAGAGGCTGTTTACAGGTTTTCTGCAGCCTGAGTGTAGTAGACACACTTTGTGGGAATTCTGAGGCTTCGGAATAGGCATACACAGTATACGGGTTTTCTGTAGCCTGAATGTAGGAGACGCAGCATAAAGCAGTTCTGTAAGCTGGGTGTACCGAGAGGCTGTGTACAGGTTTTCTGCAGCCTGAGTGTAGTAGACACAGTTTATGGGAGTTCTGTAAATTCTGAGATGGCTTATGCACTCTTCAGGATGTTTGTGGCATGACTATAGGAAAACACTTTACGGGAGATTTGTAACAAGGATGTAGAGAGACACAGATCGCAGCAGTTCTCCAGCCTGAATGTAAAGACACAGTTTGTGGGAGTTCTGTTGCTTCCGAGTAGGCATATGCAGTATGCGCGCTTTCTGTAGCCTGAATGTAGGAGATGCGGCATAAAGCAGTTCTCTAAGCTGGGTGTACAGAGAGGCTGTTTACAGGAGTTCTGCAGCCTGAGTGTAGTAGACACACTTTGTGGGAATTCTGCAGGTTGGGAGTAGGCATACGCAGTATGCGCACTTTCTGTAGCCTGAATATAGGAGATGCAGCATAAAGCAGTTCTGTAAGCTGGGTGTACCGAGAGGCTGTGTACAGCAATTCTGTAGCCTGAATGTAAGAGAATCACTTTATGGGAGTTCTGTAGGTTCTGACTAGGCATATGAACTTTGCGGTATTTCTGTAGCCTACACGCAGGAGACCCAGTTTATAGGCATTCTGTAAGCTAGCTCTAGAGCAAGCCATTTGCAGTTCTGCAGCCTGAGTGTAGTAGACACAGTTTATGGGAGTTCTGTAAATTCTGAGACGGCTTATGCACTCTTCAGGATGTTTGTGGCATGACTATAGGAAAACACTTTACGGGAGATTTGCAACATGGATGTAGAGAGACACAGGTCGCAGCAGTTCTGCCGCCTGAATGTATAAGACACAGTTTATGGGAGTTCTGTGGCTTGGGAGTGAGCATAAGCAGTATGCGCGCTTTCTGTAGCCTGAATGTAGGACATGCAGCATAAAGCAGTTCTCTAAGCTGGGTGTACCCAGATGCTGTTTACAGGAGTTCTGCAGCCTGAGTGTAGTAGACACACTTTCTGGGAATTCTGCAGGTTGGGAGTAGGCTTACGCAGTATACGGGTTTTCTGCAGCCTGAGTGTACGAGATGCAGCTCACCGGAGTTCTGTATGCTGGCTGAACAGAGAGGCAGGAGTTCTACAGCCTGAGTGTAGTAGACACACTTTGTGGGAATTCTGTAGCTTGGGAGTAGGCATACGCAGTAGGCGCACTTTCTGTAGCCTGAATATAGGAGACGCAGCATAAAGCAGTTCTGTAAGCTGGGTTACAGAGAGGCTGTTTACAGGAGTTCTGCAGCCTGAGTGTAGTAGACACACTTTCTGGGAATTCTGCAGGTTGGGAGTAGGCATACGCAGTATGCGCACTTTCTGTAGCCTGAATATAGGAGATGCAGCATAAAGCAGTTCTGTAGGCTGGGTGTACCGAGAGGCTGTGTACAGCAATTCTGTAGCCTGAGTGTAAGAGAATCACTTTATGGGAGCTCTGTAGGTTCTGACTAGACATATGCACTTTGCGGTATTTCTGTAGCCTACACGCAGGAGACCCAGTTTATAGGCATTCTGTAAGCTAGCTCTAGAGTAAGCCATTTGCAGTTCTGCATCCTGAGTGTAGTAGACATAGTTATGGGAGTTCTGTTGCTTGGGAGTAGACATACGCAGTACGTGCGCTTTCTATAGCTTGAATGTAGGAGACGCAGTATAAAGCAATTCTGTAAGCTGAGTGTACACAGAGGCTGTTTACAGGTTTTCTGCAGCCTGAGTGTAGTAGACACACTTTGTGGGAATTCTGAGGCTTCGGAATAGGCATACACAGTATACGGGTTTTCTGTAGCCTGAATGTAGGAGACGCAGCATAAAGCAGTTCTGTAAGCTGGGTGTACCGAGAGGCTGTGTAGAGGTTTTCTGCAGCCTGAGTGTAGTAGACACAGTTTATGGGAGTTCTGTAAATTCTGAGATGGCTTATGCACTCTTCAGGATGTTTGTGGCATGACTATAGGAAAACACTTTACGGGAGATTTGTAACAAGGATGTAGAGAGACACAGATCGCAGCAGTTCTCCAGCCTGAATGTAAAGACACAGTTTGTGGGAGTTCTGTTGCTTCCGAGTAGGCATATGCAGTATGCGCGCTTTCTGTAGCCTGAATGTAGGAGATGCGGCATAAAGCAGTTCTCTAAGCTGGGTGTACAGAGAGGCTGTTTACAGGAGTTCTGCAGCCTGAGTGTAGTAGACACACTTTGTGGGAATTCTGCAGGTTGGGAGTAGGCATACGCAGTATGCGCACTTTCTGTAGCCTGAATATAGGAGATGCAGCATAAAGCAGTTCTGTAAGCTGGGTGTACCGAGAGGCTGTGTACAGCAATTCTGTAGCCTGAATGTAAGAGAATCACTTTATGGGAGTTCTGTAGGTTCTGACTAGGCATATGAACTTTGCGGTATTTCTGTAGCCTACACGCAGGAGACCCAGTTTATAGGCATTCTGTAAGCTAGCTCTAGAGCAAGCCATTTGCAGTTCTGCAGCCTGAGTGTAGTAGACACAGTTTATGGGAGTTCTGTAAATTCTGAGACGGCTTATGCACTCTTCAGGATGTTTGTGGCATGACTATAGGAAAACACTTTACGGGAGATTTGCAACATGGATGTAGAGAGACACAGGTCGCAGCAGTTCTGCCGCCTGAATGTATAAGACACAGTTTATGGGAGTTCTGTGGCTTGGGAGTGAGCATAAGCAGTATGCGCGCTTTCTGTAGCCTGAATGTAGGACATGCAGCATAAAGCAGTTCTCTAAGCTGGGTGTACCCAGATGCTGTTTACAGGAGTTCTGCAGCCTGAGTGTAGTAGACACACTTTCTGGGAATTCTGCAGGTTGGGAGTAGGCTTACGCAGTATACGGGTTTTCTGCAGCCTGAGTGTACGAGATGCAGCTCACCGGAGTTCTGTATGCTGGCTGAACAGAGAGGCAGGAGTTCTACAGCCTGAGTGTAGTAGACACACTTTGTGGGAATTCTGTAGCTTGGGAGTAGGCATACGCAGTAGGCGCACTTTCTGTAGCCTGAATATAGGAGACGCAGCATAAAGCAGTTCTGTAAGCTGGGTTACAGAGAGGCTGTTTACAGGAGTTCTGCAGCCTGAGTGTAGTAGACACACTTTGTGGGAATTCTGCAGGTTGGGAGTAGGCATACGCAGTATGCGCACTTTCTGTAGCCTGAATATAGGAGATGCAGCATAAAGCAGTTCTGTAGGCTGGGTGTACCGAGAGGCTGTGTACAGCAATTCTGTAGCCTGAGTGTAAGAGAATCACTTTATGGGAGCTCTGTAGGTTCTGACTAGACATATGCACTTTGCGGTATTTCTGTAGCCTACACGCAGGAGACCCAGTTTATAGGCATTCTGTAAGCTAGCTCTAGAGTAAGCCATTTGCAGTTCTGCATCCTGAGTGTAGTAGACATAGTTATGGGAGTTCTGTTGCTTGGGAGTAGACATACGCAGTACGTGCGCTTTCTATAGCTTGAATGTAGGAGACGCAGTATAAAGCAATTCTGTAAGCTGAGTGTACACAGAGGCTGTTTACAGGTTTTCTGCAGCCTGAGTGTAGTAGACACACTTTGTGGGAATTCTGCAGCTTGGGAACAGCATACACAGTATACGGGTTTTCTGTAGCCTGAATGTAGGAGACGCAGCATAAAGCAGTTCTGTAAGCTGGGTGTACCGAGAGGCTGTGTACAGGTTTTCTGCAGCCTGAGTGTAGTAGACCCAGTTTATGGGAGTTCTGTAAATTCTGAGACGGCTTATGCACTCTTCAGGATGTTTGTGGCATGACTATAGGAAAACACTTTACGGGAGATTTGTAACAAGGATGTAGAGAGACACAGATCGCAGCAGTTCTCCAGCCTGAATGTAAAGACACAGTTTGTGGGAGTTCTGTTGCTTCCGAGTAGGCATATGCAGTATGCGCGCTTTCTGTAGCCTGAATGTAGGAGATGCGGCATAAAGCAGTTCTCTAAGCTGGGTGTACAGAGAGGCTGTTTACAGGAGTTCTGCAGCCTGAGTGTAGTAGACACACTTTGTGGGAATTCTGCAGGTTGGGAGTAGGCATACGCAGTATGCGCACTTTCTGTAGCCTGAATATAGGAGATGCAGCATAAAGCAGTTCTGTAAGCTGGGTGTACCGAGAGGCTGTGTACAGCAATTCTGTAGCCTGAGTGTAAGAGAATCACTTTATGGGAGCTCTGTAGGTTCTGACTAGACATATGCACTTTGCGGTATTTCTGTAGCCTACACGCAGGAGACCCAGTTTATAGGCATTCTGTAAGCTAGCTCTAGAGTAAGCCATTTGCAGTTCTGCATCCTGAGTGTAGTAGACATAGTTATGGGAGTTCTGTTGCTTGGGAGTAGACATACGCAGTACGTGCGCTTTCTATAGCTTGAATGTAGGAGACGCAGTATAAAGCAATTCTGTAAGCTGAGTGTACACAGAGGCTGTTTACAGGTTTTCTGCAGCCTGAGTGTAGTAGACACACTTTGTGGGAATTCTGAGGCTTCGGAATAGGCATACACAGTATACGGGTTTTCTGTAGCCTGAATGTAGGAGACGCAGCATAAAGCAGTTCATAAGCTGGGTGTACCGAGAGGCTGTGTAGAGGTTTTCTGCAGCCTGAGTGTAGTAGACACAGTTTATGGGAGTTCTGTAAATTCTGAGACGGCTTATGCACTCTTCAGGATGTTTGTGGCATGACTATAGGAAAACACTTTACGGGAGATTTGCAACATGGATGTAGAGAGACACAGGTCGCCGCAGTTCTGCCGCCTGAATGTATAAGACACAGTTTATGGGAGTTCTGTGGCTTGGGAGTGAGCATAAGCAGTATGCGCGCTTTCTGTAGCCTGAATGTAGGACATGCAGCATAAAGCAGTTCTCTAAGCTGGGTGTACAGAGAGGCTGTTTACAGGAGTTCTGCAGCCTGAGTGTAGTAGACACACTTTGTGGGAATTCTGCAGGTTGAGAGTAGGCATACGCAGTAGGCGCACTTTCTGTAGCCTGAATGTAGGAGACGCAGCATAAAGCAGTTCTGTAAGCTGGGTTACAGAGAGGCTGTTTACAGGAGTTCTGCAGCCTGAGTGTAGTAGACACACTTTCTGGGAATTCTGCAGGTTGGGAGTAGGCATACGCAGTATGCGCACTTTCTGTAGCCTGAATATAGGAGATGCAGCATAAAGCAGTTCTGTAAGCTGGGTGTACCGAGAGGCTGTGTACAGCAATTCTGTAGCCTGAGTGTAAGAGAATCACTTTATGGGAGCTCTGTAGGTTCTGACTAGACATATGCACTTTGCGGTATTTCTGTAGCCTACACGCAGGAGACCCAGTTTATAGGCATTCTGTAAGCTAGCTCTAGAGCAAGCCATTTGCAGTTCTGCATCCTGAGTGTAGTAGACATAGTTATGGGAGTTCTGTTGCTTGGGAGTAGACATACGCAGTACGTGCACTTTCTATAGCTTGAATGTAGGAGACGCAGTATAAAGCAATTCTGTAAGCTGAGTGTACACAGAGGCTGTTTACAGGTTTTCTGCAGCCTGAGTGTAGTAGACACACTTTGTGGGAATTCTGCAGCTTGGGAATAGGCATACACAGTATACGGGTTTTCTGTAGCCTGAATGTAGGAGACGCAGCATAAAGCAGTTCTGTAAGCTGGGTGTACCGAGAGGCTGTGTACAGGTTTTCTGCAGCCTGAGTGTAGTAGACACAGTTTATGGGAGTTCTGTAAATTCTGAGACGGCTTATGCACTCTTCAGGATGTTTGTGGCATGACTATAGGAAAACACTTTACGGGAGATTTGTAACATGGATGTAGAGAGACACAGATCGCAGCAGTTCTGCCGCCTGAATGTAAAAGACACAGTTTGTGGGAGTTCTGTTGCTTCCGAGTAGGCATATGCAGTATGCGCGCTTTCTGTAGCCTGAATGTAGGAGATGCGGCATAAAGCAGTTCTCTAAGCTGGGTGTACAGAGAGGCTGTTTACAGGAGTTCTGCAGCCTGAGTGTAGTAGACACACTTTGTGGGAATTCTGCAGGTTGGGAGTAGGCATACGCAGTATGCGCACTTTCTGTAGCCTGAATATAGGAGATGCAGCATAAAGCAGTTCTGTAAGCTGGGTGTACCGAGAGGCTGTGTACAGCAATTCTGTAGCCTGAATGTAAGAGAATCACTTTATGGGAGTTCTGTAGGTTCTGACTAGGCATATGCACTTTGCGGTATTTCTGTAGCCTACACGCAGGAGACCCAGTTTATAGGCATTCTGTAAGCTAGCTCTAGAGCAAGCCATTTGCAGTTCTGCAGCCTGAGTGTAGTAGACACAGTTTATGGGAGTTCTGTAAATTCTGAGACGGCTTATGCACTCTTCAGGATGTTTGTGGCATGACTATAGGAAAACACTTTACGGGAGATTTGCAACATGGATGTAGAGAGACACAGGTCGCAGCAGTTCTGCCGCCTGAATGTATAAGACACAGTTTATGGGAGTTCTGTGGCTTGGGAGTGAGCATAAGCAGTATGCGCGCTTTCTGTAGCCTGAATGTAGGACATGCAGCATAAAGCAGTTCTCTAAGCTGGGTGTACCCAGATGCTGTTTACAGGAGTTCTGCAGCCTGAGTGTAGTAGACACACTTTGTGGGAATTCTGCAGGTTGGGAGTAGGCTTACGCAGTATACGGGTTTTCTGCAGCCTGAGTGTACGAGATGCAGCTCACCGGAGTTCTGTATGCTGGCTGAACAGAGAGGCAGTTTACAGGAGTTCTACAGCCTGAGTGTAGTAGACACACTTTGTGGGAATTCTGTAGCTTGGGAGTAGGCATACGCAGTAGGCGCACTTTCTGTAGCCTGAATGTAGGAGACGCAGCATAAAGCAGTTCTGTAGGCTGGGTGTACCGAGAGGCTGTGTACAGCAATTCTGTAGCCTGAGTGTAAGGGAATCACTTTATGGGAGCTCTGTAGGTTCTGACTAGACATATGCACTTTGCGGTATTTCTGTAGCCTACACGCAGGAGACCCAGTTTATAGGCATTCTGTAAGCTAGCTCTAGAGCAAGCCATTTGCAGTTCTGCATCCTGAGTGTAGTAGACATAGTTATGGGAGTTCTGTTGCTTGGGAGTAGACATACGCAGTACGTGCGCTTTCTATAGCTTGAATGTAGGAGACGCAGTGTAAAGCAATTCTGTAAGCTGAGTGTACACAGAGGCTGTTTACAGGTTTTCTGCAGCCTGAGTGTAGTAGACACACTTTGTGGGAATTCTGCAGCTTGGGAATAGGCATACACAGTATACGGGTTTTCTGTAGCCTGAATGTAGGAGACGCAGCATAAAGCAGTTCTGTAAGCTGGGTGTACCGAGAGGCTGTGTACAGGTTTTCTGCAGCCTGAGTGTAGTAGACACAGTTTATGGGAGTTCTGTAAATTCTGAGACGGCTTATGCACTCTTCAGGATGTTTGTGGCATGACTATAGGAAAACACTTTACGGGAGATTTGTAACATGGATGTAGAGAGACACAGATCGCAGCAGTTCTCCAGCCTGAATGTAAAAGACACAGTTTGTGGGAGTTCTGTTGCTTCCGAGTAGGCATATGCAGTATGCGCGCTTTCTGTAGCCTGAATATAGGAGATGCAGCATAAAGCAGTTCTGTAAGCTGGGTGTACCGAGAGGCTGTGTACAGCAATTCTGTAGCCTGAATGTAAGAGAATCACTTTATGGGAGTTCTGTAGGTTCTGACTAGGCATATGCACTTTGCGGTATTTCTGTAGCCTACACGCAGGAGACCCAGTTTATAGGCATTCTGTAAGCTAGCTCTAGAGCAAGCCATTTGCAGTTCTGCAGCCTGAGTGTAGTAGACACAGTTTATGGGAGTTCTGTAAATTCTGAGACGGCTTATGCACTCTTCAGGATGTTTGTGGCATGACTATAGGAAAACACTTTACGGGAGATTTGCAACATGGATGTAGAGAGACACAGGTCGCAGCAGTTCTGCCGCCTGAATGTATAAGACACAGTTTATGGGAGTTCTGTGGCTTGGGAGTGAGCATAAGCAGTATGCGCGCTTTCTGTAGCCTGAATGTAGGACATGCAGCATAAAGCAGTTCTCTAAGCTGGGTGTACCCAGATGCTGTTTACAGGAGTTCTGCAGCCTGAGTGTAGTAGACACACTTTGTGGGAATTCTGCAGGTTGGGAGTAGGCTTACGCAGTATACGGGTTTTCTGCAGCCTGAGTGTACGAGATGCAGCTCACCGGAGTTCTGTATGCTGGCTGAACAGAGAGGCAGTTTACAGGAGTTCTACAGCCTGAGTGTAGTAGACACACTTTGTGGGAATTCTGTAGCTTGGGAGTAGGCATACGCAGTAGGCGCACTTTCTGTAGCCTGAATGTAGGAGACGCAGCATAAAGCAGTTCTGTAAGCTGGGTTACAGAGAGGCTGTTTACAGGAGTTCTGCAGCCTGAGTGTAGTAGACACACTTTGTGGGAATTCTGCAGGTTGGGAGTAGGCATACGCAGTATGCGCACTTTCTGTAGCCTGAATATAGGAGATGCAGCATAAAGCAGTTCTGTAGGCTGGGTGTACCGAGAGGCTGTGTACAGCAATTCTGTAGCCTGAGTGTAAGAGAATCACTTTATGGGAGCTCTGTAGGTTCTGACTAGACATATGCACTTTGCGGTATTTCTGTAGCCTACACGCAGGAGACCCAGTTTATAGGCATTCTGTAAGCTAGCTCTAGAGCAAGCCATTTGCAGTTCTGCATCCTGAGTGTAGTAGACATAGTTATGGGAGTTCTGTTGCTTGGGAGTAGACATACGCAGTACGTGCGCTTTCTATAGCTTGAATGTAGGAGACGCAGTATAAAGCAATTCTGTAAGCTGAGTGTACACAGAGGCTGTTTACAGGTTTTCTGCAGCCTGAGTGTAGTAGACACACTTTGTGGGAATTCTGCAGCTTGGGAATAGGCATACACAGTATACGGGTTTTCTGTAGCCTGAATGTAGGAGACGCAGCATAAAGCAGTTCTGTAAGCTGGGTGTACCGAGAGGCTGTGTACAGGTGTTCTGCAGCCTGAGTGTAGTAGACACAGTTTATGGGAGTTCTGTAAATTCTGAGACGGCTTATGCACTCTTCAGGATGTTTGTGGCATGACTATAGGAAAACACTTTACGGGAGATTTGTAACATGGATGTAGAGAGACACAGATCGCAGCAGTTCTCCAGCCTGAATGTAAAAGACACAGTTTGTGGGAGTTCTGTTGCTTCCGAGTAGGCATATGCAGTATGCGCGCTTTCTGTAGCCTGAATGTAGGAGATGCGGCATAAAGCAGTTCTGTAAGCTGGGTGTACCGAGAGGCTGTGTACAGCAATTCTGTAGCCTGAATGTAAGAGAATCACTTTATGGGAATTCTGTAGGTTCTGACTAGGCATATGCACTTTGCGGTATTTCTGTAGCCTACACGCAGGAGACCCAGTTTATAGGCATTCTGTAAGCTAGCTCTAGAGCAAGCCATTTGCAGTTCTGCAGCCTGAGTGTAGTAGACACAGTTTATGGGAGTTCTGTAAATTCTGAGACGGCTTATGCACTCTTCAGGATGTTTGTGGCATGACTATAGGAAAACACTTTACGGGAGATTTGCAACATGGATGTAGAGAGACACAGGTCGCAGCAGTTCTGCCGCCTGAATGTATAAGACACAGTTTATGGGAGTTCTGTGGCTTGGGAGTGAGCATAAGCAGTATGCGCGCTTTCTGTAGCCTGAATGTAGGACATGCAGCATAAAGCAGTTCTCTAAGCTGGGTGTACCCAGATGCTGTTTACAGGAGTTCTGCAGCCTGAGTGTAGTAGACACACTTTGTGGGAATTCTGCAGGTTGGGAGTAGGCTTACGCAGTATACGGGTTTTCTGCAGCCTGAGTGTACGAGATGCAGCTCACCGGAGTTCTGTATGCTGGCTGAACAGAGAGGCAGTTTACAGGAGTTCTACAGCCTGAGTGTAGTAGACACACTTTGTGGGAATTCTGTAGCTTGGGAGTAGGCATACGCAGTAGGCGCACTTTCTGTAGCCTGAATGTAGGAGACGCAGCATAAAGCAATTCTGTAGGCTGGGTGTACCGAGAGGCTGTGTACAGCAATTCTGTAGCCTGAGTGTAAGAGAATCACTTTATGGGAGCTCTGTAGGTTCTGACTAGACATATGCACTTTGCGGTATTTCTGTAGCCTACACGCAGGAGACCCAGTTTATAGGCATTCTGTAAGCTAGCTCTAGAGCAAGCCATTTGCAGTTCTGCATCCTGAGTGTAGTAGACATAGTTATGGGAGTTCTGTTGCTTGGGAGTAGACATACGCAGTACGTGCGCTTTCTATAGCTTGAATGTAGGAGACGCAGTATAAAGCAATTCTGTAAGCTGAGTGTACACAGAGGCTGTTTACAGGTTTTCTGCAGCCTGAGTGTAGTAGACACACTTTGTGGGAATTCTGCAGCTTGGGAATAGGCATACACAGTATACGGGTTTTCTGTAGCCTGAATGTAGGAGACGCAGCATAAAGCAGTTCTGTAAGCTGGGTGTACCGAGAGGCTGTGTACAGGTTTTCTGCAGCCTGAGTGTAGTAGACACAGTTTATGGGAGTTCTGTAAATTCTGAGACGGCTTATGCACTCTTCAGGATGTTTGTGGCATGACTATAGGAAAACACTTTACGGGAGATTTGTAACATGGATGTAGAGAGACACAGATCGCAGCAGTTCTCCAGCCTGAATGTAAAAGACACAGTTTGTGGGAGTTCTCTTGCTTCCGAGTAGGCATATGCAGTATGCGCGCTTTCTGTAGCCTGAATATAGGAGATGCAGCATAAAGCAGTTCTGTAAGCTGGGTGTACCGAGAGGCTGTGTACAGCAATTTTGTAGCCTGAATGTAAGAGAATCACTTTATGGGAGTTCTGTAGGTTCTGACTAGGCATATGCACTTTGCGGTATTTCTGTAGCCTACACGCAGGAGACCCAGTTTATAGGCATTCTGTAAGCTAGCTCTAGAGCAAGCCATTTGCAGTTCTGCAGCCTGAGTGTAGTAGACACAGTTTATGGGAGTTCTGTAAATTCTGAGACGGCTTATGCACTCTTCAGGATGTTTGTGGCATGACTATAGGAAAACACTTTACGGGAGATTTGCAACATGGATGTAGAGAGACACAGGTCGCAGCAGTTCTGCCGCCTGAATGTATAAGACACAGTTTATGGGAGTTCTGTGGCTTGGGAGTGAGCATAAGCAGTATGCGCGCTTTCTGTAGCCTGAATGTAGGACATGCAGCATAAAGCAGTTCTCTAAGCTGGGTGTACCCAGATGCTGTTTACAGGAGTTCTGCAGCCTGAGTGTAGTAGACACACTTTGTGGGAATTCTGCAGGTTGGGAGTAGGCTTACGCAGTATACGGGTTTTCTGCAGCCTGAGTGTACGAGATGCAGCTCACCGGAGTTCTGTATGCTGGCTGAACAGAGAGGCAGTTTACAGGAGTTCTACAGCCTGAGTGTAGTAGACACACTTTGTGGGAATTCTGTAGCTTGGGAGTAGGCATACGCAGTAGGCGCACTTTCTGTAGCCTGAATGTAGGAGACGCAGCATAAAGCAGTTCTGTAAGCTGGGTTACAGAGAGGCTGTTTACAGGAGTTCTGCAGCCTGAGTGTAGTAGACACACTTTGTGGGAATTCTGCAGGTTGGGAGTAGGCATACGCAGTATGCGCACTTTCTGTAGCCTGAATATAGGAGATGCAGCATAAAGCAGTTCTGTAGGCTGGGTGTACCGAGAGGCTGTGTACAGCAATTCTGTAGCCTGAGTGTAAGAGAATCACTTTATGGGAGCTCTGTAGGTTCTGACTAGACATATGCACTTTGCGGTATTTCTGTAGCCTACACGCAGGAGACCCAGTTTATAGGCATTCTGTAAGCTAGCTCTAGAGCAAGCCATTTGCAGTTCTGCATCCTGAGTGTAGTAGACATAGTTATGGGAGTTCTGTTGCTTGGGAGTAGACATACGCAGTACGTGCGCTTTCTATAGCTTGAATGTAGGAGACGCAGTATAAAGCAATTCTGTAAGCTGAGTGTACACAGAGGCTGTTTACAGGTTTTCTGCAGCCTGAGTGTAGTAGACACACTTTGTGGGAATTCTGCAGCTTGGGAATAGGCATACACAGTATACGGGTTTTCTGTAGCCTGAATGTAGGAGACGCAGCATAAAGCAGTTCTGTAAGCTGGGTGTACCGAGAGGCTGTGTACAGGTTTTCTGCAGCCTGAGTGTAGTAGACACAGTTTATGGGAGTTCTGTAAATTCTGAGACGGCTTATGCACTCTTCAGGATGTTTGTGGCATGACTATAGGAAAACACTTTACGGGAGATTTGTAACATGGATGTAGAGAGACACAGATCGCAGCAGTTCTCCAGCCTGAATGTAAAAGACACAGTTTGTGGGAGTTCTGTTGCTTCCGAGTAGGCATATGCAGTATGCGCGCTTTCTGTAGCCTGAATGTAGGAGATGCGGCATAAAGCAGTTCTCTAAGCTGGGTGTACAGAGAGGCTGTTTACAGGAGTTCTGCAGCCTGAGTGTAGTAGACACACTTTCTGGGAATTCTGCAGGTTGGGAGTAGGCATACGCAGTATGCGCACTTTCTGTAGCCTGAATATAGGAGATGCAGCATAAAGCAGTTCTGTAAGCTGGGTGTACCGAGAGGCTGTGTACAGCAATTCTGTAGCCTGAATGTAAGAGAATCACTTTATGGGAGTTCTGTAGGTTCTGACTAGGCATATGCACTTTGCGGTATTTCTGTAGCCTACACGCAGGAGACCCAGTTTATAGGCATTCTGTAAGCTAGCTCTAGAGCAAGCCATTTGCAGTTCTGCAGCCTGAGTGTAGTAGACACAGTTTATGGGAGTTCTGTAAATTCTGAGACGGCTTATGCACTCTTCAGGATGTTTGTGGCATGACTATAGGAAAACACTTTACGGGAGATTTGCAACATGGATGTAGAGAGACACAGGTCGCCGCAGTTCTGCCGCCTGAATGTATAAGACACAGTTTATGGGAGTTCTGTGGCTTGGGAGTGAGCATAAGCAGTATGCGCGCTTTCTGTAGCCTGAATGTAGGACATGCAGCATAAAGCAGTTCTCTAAGCTGGGTGTACCCAGATGCTGTTTACAGGAGTTCTGCAGCCTGAGTGTAGTAGACACACTTTCTGGGAATTCTGCAGGTTGGGAGTAGGCTTACGCAGTATACGGGTTTTCTGCAGCCTGAGTATACGAGATGCAGCTCACCGGAGTTCTGCATGCTGGCTGAACAGAGAGGCAGTTGACAGGAGTTCTACAGCCTGAGTGTAGTAGACACACTTTGTGGGAATTCTGTAGCTTGGGAGTAGGCATACGCAGTAGGCGCGCTTTCTGTAGCCTGAATGTAGGAGACGCAGCATAAAGCAGTTCTGTAAGCTGGGTTACAGAGAGGCTGTTTACAGGAGTTCTGCAGCCTGAGTGTAGTAGACACACTTTCTGGGAATTCTGCAGGTTGGGAGTAGGCATACGCAGTATGCGCACTTTCTGTAGCCTGAATATAGGAGATGCAGCATAAAGCAGTTCTGTAGGCTGGGTGTACCGAGAGGCTGTGTACAGCAATTCTGTAGCCTGAGTGTATGAGAATCACTTTATGGGAGCTCTGTAGGTTCTGACTAGACATATGCACTTTGCGGTATTTCTGTAGCCTACACGCAGGAGACCCAGTTTATAGGCATTCTGTAAGCTAGCTCTAGAGCAAGCCATTTGCAGTTCTGCATCCTGAGTGTAGTAGACATAGTTATGGGAGTTCTGTTGCTTGGGAGTAGACATACGCAGTACGTGCGCTTTCTATAGCTTGAATGTAGGAGACGCAGTATAAAGCAATTCTGTAAGCTGAGTGTACACAGAGGCTGTTTACAGGTTTTCTGCAGCCTGAGTGTAGTAGACACACTTTGTGGGAATTCTGCAGCTTGGGAATAGGCATACACAGTATACGGGTTTTCTGTAGCCTGAATGTAGGAGACGCAGCATAAAGCAGTTCTGTAAGCTGGGTGTACCGAGAGGCTGTGTACAGGTTTTCTGCAGCCTGAGTGTAGTAGACACAGTTTATGGGAGTTCTGTAAATTCTGAGACGGCTTATGCACTCTTCAGGATGTTTGTGGCATGACTATAGGAAAACACTTTACGGGAGATTTGTAACATGGATGTAGAGAGACACAGTTCGCAGCAGTTCTCCAGCCTGAATGTAAAAGACACAGTTTGTGGGAGTTCTGTTGCTTCCGAGTAGGCATATGCAGTATGCGCGCTTTCTGTAGCCTGAATGTAGGAGATGTGGCATAAAGCAGTTCTCTAAGCTGGGTGTACAGAGAGGCTGTTTACAGGAGTTCTGCAGCCTGAGTGTATAGACACACTTTCTGGGAATTCTGCAGGTTGGGAGTAGGCATACGCAGTATACGTGTTTTCTGCAGCCTGAGTGTATGAGACGCAGCTCACCGGAGTTCTGTATGCTGGCTGAACAGAGAGGCAGTTTACAGGAGTTCTACAGCCTGAGTGTAGTAGACACACTTTGTGGGAATTCTGTAGCTTGGGAGCAGGCATACGCAGTAGGCGCACTTTCTGTAGCCTGAATATAGGAGATGCAGCATAAAGCAGTTCTGTAAGCTGGGTTACAGAGAGGCTGTTTACAGGAGTTCTGCAGCCTGAGTGTAGTAGACACACTTTCTGGGAATTCTGCAGGTTGGGAGTAGGCATACGCAGTATGCGCACTTTCTGTAGCCTGAATATAGGAGATGCAGCATAAAGCAGTTCTGTAGGCTGGGTGTACCGAGAGGCTGTGTACAGCAATTCTGTAGCCTGAGTGTAAGAGAATCACTTTATGGGAGCTCTGTAGGTTCTGACTAGACATATGCACTTTGCGGTATTTCTGTAGCCTACACGCAGGAGACCCAGTTTATAGGCATTCTGTAAGCTAGCTCTAGAGTAAGCCATTTGCAGTTCTGCATCCTGAGTGTAGTAGACATAGTTATGGGAGTTCTGTTGCTTGGGAGTAGACATACGCAGTACGTGCGCTTTCTATAGCTTGAATGTAGGAGACGCAGTATAAAGCAATTCTGTAAGCTGAGTGTACACAGAGGCTGTTTACAGGTTTTCTGCAGCCTGAGTGTAGTAGACACACTTTGTGGGAATTCTGCAGCTTGGGAATAGGCATACACAGTATACGGGTTTTCTGTAGCCTGAATGTAGGAGACGCAGCATAAAGCAGTTCTGTAAGCTGGGTGTACCGAGAGGCTGTGTACAGGTTTTCTGCAGCCTGAGTGTAGTAGACACAGTTTATGGGAGTTCTGTAAATTCTGAGACGGCTTATGCACTCTTCAGGATGTTTGTGGCATGACTATAGGAAAACACTTTACGGGAGATTTGTAACATGGATGTAGAGAGACACAGATCGCAGCAGTTCTCCAGCCTGAATGTAAAAGACACAGTTTGTGGGAGTTCTGTTGCTTCCGAGTAGGCATATGCAGTATGCGCGCTTTCTGTAGCCTGAATGTAGGAGATGCGGCATAAAGCAGTTCTCTAAGCTGGGTGTACAGAGAGGCTGTTTACAGGAGTTCTGCAGCCTGAGTGTAGTAGACACACTTTCTGGGAATTCTGCAGGTTGGGAGTAGGCATACGCAGTATGCGCACTTTCTGTAGCCTGAATATAGGAGATGCAGCAAAAAGCAGTTCTGTAAGCTGGGTGTACCGAGAGGCTGTGTACAGCAATTCTGTAGCCTGAGTGTATGAGAATCACTTTATGGGAGCTCTGTAGGTTCTGACTAGACATATGCACTTTACGGTATTTCTGTAGCCTACACGCAGGAGACCCAGTTTATAGGCATTCTGTAAGCTAGCTCTAGAGCAAGCCATTTGCAGTTCTGCATCCTGAGTGTAGTAGACATAGTTATGGGAGTTCTGTTGCTTGGGAGTAGACATACGCAGTACGTGCGCTTTCTATAGCTTGAATGTAGGAGACGCAGTATAAAGCAATTCTGTAAGCTGAGTGTACACAGAGGCTGTTTACAGGTTTTCTGCAGCCTGAGTGTAGTAGACACACTTTGTGGGAATTCTGCAGCTTGGGAATAGGCATACACAGTATACGGGTTTTCTGTAGCCTGAATGTAGGAGACGCAGCATAAAGCAGTTCTGTAAGCTGGGTGTACCGAGAGGCTGTGTACAGGTTTTCTGCAGCCTGAGTGTAGTAGACACAGTTTATGGGAGTTCTGTAAATTCTGAGACGGCTTATGCACTCTTCAGGATGTTTGTGGCATGACTATAGGAAAACACTTTACGGGAGATTTGTAACATGGATGTAGAGAGACACAGATCGCAGCAGTTCTCCAGCCTGAATGTAAAAGACACAGTTTGTGGGAGTTCTGTTGCTTCCGAGTAGGCATATGCAGTATGCGCGCTTTCTGTAGCCTGAATGTAGGAGATGCGGCATAAAGCAGTTCTCTAAGCTGGGTTACAGAGAGGCTGTTTACAGGAGTTCTGCAGCCTGAGTGTAGTAGACACACTTTGTGGGAATTCTGCAGGTTGGGAGTAGGCATACGCAGTATGCGCACTTTCTGTAGCCTGAATATAGGAGATGCAGCATAAAGCAGTTCTGTAGGCTGGGTGTACCGAGAGGCTGTGTACAGCAATTCTGTAGCCTGAGTGTAAGAGAATCACTTTATGGGAGCTCTGTAGGTTCTGACTAGACATATGCACTTTGCGGTATTTCTGTAGCCTACACGCAGGAGACCCAGTTTATAGGCATTCTGTAAGCTAGCTCTAGAGCAAGCCATTTGCAGTTCTGCATCCTGAGTGTAGTAGACATAGTTATGGGAGTTCTGTTGCTTGGGAGTAGACATACGCAGTACGTGCGCTTTCTATAGCTTGAATGTAGGAGACGCAGTATAAAGCAATTCTGTAAGCTGAGTGTACACAGAGGCTGTTTACAGGTTTTCTGCAGCCTGAGTGTAGTAGACACACTTTGTGGGAATTCTGCAGCTTGGGAATAGGCATACACAGTATACGGGTTTTCTGTAGCCTGAATGTAGGAGACGCAGCATAAAGCAGTTCTGCAAGCTGGGTGTACCGAGAGGCTGTGTACAGGTTTTCTGCAGCCTGAGTGTAGTAGACACAGTTTATGGGAGTTCTGTAAATTCTGAGACGGCTTATGCACTCTTCAGGATGTTTGTGGCATGACTATAGGAAAACACTTTACGGGAGATTTGTAACAAGGATGTAGAGAGACACAGATCGCAGCAGTTCTCCAGCCTGAATGTAAAGACACAGTTTGTGGGAGTTCTGTTGCTTCCGAGTAGGCATATGCAGTATGCGCGCTTTCTGTAGCCTGAATATAGGAGATGCAGCATAAAGCAGTTCTGTAAGCTGGGTTACAGAGAGGCTGTTTACAGGAGTTCTGCAGCCTGAGTGTAGTAGACACAGTTTGTGGGAATTCTGCAGGTTGGTAGTAGGCATACGCAGTATGCGCACTTTCTGTAGCCTGAATATAGGAGTTGCAGCATAAAGCAGTTCTGTAGGCTGGGTTTACCGAGAGGCTGTGTACAGCAATTCTGTACCCTGAGTGTAAGAGAATCACTTTATGGGAGCTCTGTAGGTTCTGACTAGACATATGCACTTTGCGGTATTTCTGTAGCCTACACGCAGGAGACCCAGTTTATAGGCCTTCTGTAAGCTAGCTCTAGAGTAAGCCATTTGCAGTTCTGCATCCTGAGTGTAGTAGACATAGTTATGGGAGTTCTGTTGCTTGGGAGTAGACATACGCAGTACGTGCGCTTTCTATAGCTTGAATGTAGGAGACGCAGTATAAAGCAATTCTGTAAGCTGAGTGTACACAGAGGCTGTTTACAGGTTTTCTGCAGCCTGAGTGTAGTAGACACACTTTGTGGGAATTCTGCAGCTTGGGAACAGCATACACAGTATACGGGTTTTCTGTAGCCTGAATGTAGGAGACGCAGCATAAAGCAGTTCTGTAAGCTGGGTGTACCGAGAGGCTGTGTAGAGGTTTTCTGCAGCCTGAGTGTAGTAGACACAGTTTATGGGAGTTCTGTAAATTCTGAGACGGCTTATGCACTCTTCAGGATGTTTGTGGCATGACTATAGGAAAACACTTTACGGGAGATTTGCAACATGGATGTAGAGAGACACAGGTCGCCGCAGTTCTGCCGCCTGAATGTATAAGACACAGTTTATGGGAGTTCTGTGGCTTGGGAGTGAGCATAAGCAGTATGCGCGCTTTCTGTAGCCTGAATGTAGGACATGCAGCATAAAGCAGTTCTCTAAGCTGGGTGTACCCAGTAGCTGTTTACAGGAGTTCTGCAGCCTGAGTGTAGTAGACACACTTTCTGGGAATTCTGCAGGTTGGGAGTAGGCTTACGCAGTATACGGGTTTTCTGCAGCCTGAGTGTACGAGATGCAGCTCACCGGAGTTCTGTATGCTGGCTGAACAGAGAGGCAGTTTACAGGAGTTCTACAGCCTGAGTGTAGTAGACACACTTTGTGGGAATTCTGTAGCTTGGGAGTAGGCATACGCAGTAGGCGCACTTTCTGTAGCCTGAATGTAGGAGACGCAGCATAAAGCAGTTCTGTAAGCTGGGTTACAGAGAGGCTGTTTACAGGAGTTCTGCAGCCTGAGTGTAGTAGACACACTTTCTGGGAATTCTGCAGGTTGGGAGTAGGCATACGCAGTATGCGCACTTTCTGTAGCCTGAATATAGGAGATGCAGCATAAAGCAGTTCTGTAGGCTGGGTGTACCGAGAGGCTGTGTACAGCAATTCTGTAGCCTGAGTGTAAGAGAATCACTTTATGGGAGCTCTGTAGGTTCTGACTAGACATATGCACTTTGCGGTATTTCTGTAGCCTACACGCAGGAGACCCAGTTTATAGGCATTCTGTAAGCTAGCTCTAGAGTAAGCCATTTGCAGTTCTGCATCCTGAGTGTAGTAGACATAGTTATGGGAGTTCTGTTGCTTGGGAGTAGACATACGCAGTACGTGCGCTTTCTATAGCTTGAATGTAGGAGACGCAGTATAAAGCAATTCTGTAAGCTGAGTGTACACAGAGGCTGTTTACAGGTTTTCTGCAGCCTGAGTGTAGTAGACACACTTTGTGGGAATTCTGCAGCTTGGGAATAGGCATACACAGTATACGGGTTTTCTGTAGCCTGAATGTAGGAGACGCAGCATAAAGCAGTTCGTAAGCTGGGTGTACCGAGAGGCTGTGTACAGGTTTTCTGCAGCCTGAGTGTAGTAGACACAGTTTATGGGAGTTCTGTAAATTCTGAGACGGCTTATGCACTCTTCAGGATGTTTGTGGCATGACTATAGGAAAACACTTTACGGGAGATTTGTAACATGGATGTAGAGAGACACAGATCGCAGCAGTTCTCCAGCCTGAATGTAAAAGACACAGTTTGTGGGAGTTCTGTTGCTTCCGAGTAGGCATATGCAGTATGCGCGCTTTCTGTAGCCTGAATGTAGGAGATGCGGCATAAAGCAGTTCTCTAAGCTGGGTGTACAGAGAGGCTGTTTACAGGAGTTCTGCAGCCTGAGTGTAGTAGACACACTTTGTGGGAATTCTGCAGGTTGGATGTAGGCATACGCAGTATGCGCACTTTCTGTAGCCTGAATATAGGAGATGCAGCATAAAGCAGTTCTGTAAGCTGGGTGTACCGAGAGGCTGTGTACAGCAATTCTGTAGCCTGAATGTAAGAGAATCACTTTATGGGAGTTCTGTAGGTTCTGACTAGGCATATGCACTTTGCGGTATTTCTGTAGCCTACACGCAGGAGACCCAGTTTATAGGCATTCTGTAAGCTAGCTCTAGAGCAAGCCATTTGCAGTTCTGCAGCCTGAGTGTAGTAGACACAGTTTATGGGAGTTCTGTAAATTCTGAGACGGCTTATGCACTCTTCAGGATGTTTGTGGCATGACTATAGGAAAACACTTTACGGGAGATTTGCAACATGGATGTAGAGAGACACAGGTCGCAGCAGTTCTGCCGCCTGAATGTATAAGACACAGTTTATGGGAGTTCTGTGGCTTGGGAGTGAGCATAAGCAGTATGCGCGCTTTCTGTAGCCTGAATGTAGGACATGCAGCATAAAGCAGTTCTCTAAGCTGGGTGTACCCAGATGCTGTTTACAGGAGTTCTGCAGCCTGAGTGTAGTAGACACACTTTCTGGGAATTCTGCAGGTTGGGAGTAGGCTTACGCAGTATACGGGTTTTCTGCAGCCTGAGTGTACGAGATGCAGCTCACCGGAGTTCTGTATGCTGGCTGAACAGAGAGGCAGGAGTTCTACAGCCTGAGTGTAGTAGACACACTTTGTGGGAATTCTGTAGCTTGGGAGTAGGCATACGCAGTAGGCGCACTTTCTGTAGCCTGAATATAGGAGACGCAGCATAAAGCAGTTCTGTAAGCTGGGTTACAGAGAGGCTGTTTACAGGAGTTCTGCAGCCTGAGTGTAGTAGACACACTTTCTGGGAATTCTGCAGGTTGGGAGTAGGCATACGCAGTATGCGCACTTTCTGTAGCCTGAATATAGGAGATGCAGCATAAAGCAGTTCTGTAGGATGGGTGTACCGAGAGGCTGTGTACAGCAATTCTGTAGCCTGAGTGTAAGAGAATCACTTTATGGGAGCTCTGTAGGTTCTGACTAGACATATGCACTTTGCGGTATTTCTGTAGCCTACACGCAGGAGACCCAGTTTATAGGCATTCTGTAAGCTAGCTCTAGAGCAAGCCATTTGCAGTTCTGTAGCCTGAGTGTAGTAGACACAGTTTATGGGAGTTCTGTAAATTCTGAGATGGCTTATGCACTCTTCAGGATGTTTGTGGCATGACTATAGGAAAACACTTTACGGGAGATTTGCAACATGGATGTAGAGAGACACAGGTCGCAGCAGTTCTGCCGCCTGAATGTATAAGACACAGTTTATGGGAGTTCTGTGGCTTGGGAGTGAGCATAAGCAGTATGCGCGCTTTCTGTAGCCTGAATGTAGGACATGCAGCATAAAGCAGTTCTCTAAGCTGGGTGTACCCAGATGCTGTTTACAGGAGTTCTGCAGCCTGAGTGTAGTAGACACACTTTCTGGGAATTCTGCAGGTTGGGAGTAGGCTTACGCAGTATACGGGTTTTCTGCAGCCTGAGTGTACGAGATGCAGCTCACCGGAATTCTGTATGCTGGCTGAACAGAGAGGCAGTTTACAGGAGTTCTACAGCCTGAGTGTAGTAGACACACTTTGTGGGAATTCTGTAGCTTGGGAGTAGGCATACGCAGTAGGCGCACTTTCTGTAGCCTGAATGTAGGAGACGCAGCATAAAGCAGTTCTGTAAGCTGGGTTACAGAGAGGCTGTTTACAGGAGTTCTGCAGCCTGAGTGTAGTAGACACACTTTCTGGGAATTCTGCAGGTTGGGAGTAGGCATACGCAGTATGCGCACTTTCTGTAGCCTGAATATAGGAGATGCAGCATAAAGCAGTTCTGTAGGCTGGGTGTACCGAGAGGCTGTGTACAGCAATTCTGTAGCCTGAGTGTAAGAGAATCACTTTATGGGAGCTCTGTAGGTTCTGACTAGACATATGCACTTTGCGGTATTTCTGTAGCCTACACGCAGGAGACCCAGTTTATAGGCATTCTGTAAGCTAGCTCTAGAGTAAGCCATTTGCAGTTCTGCATCCTGAGTGTAGTAGACATAGTTATGGGAGTTCTGTTGCTTGGGAGTAGACATACGCAGTACGTGCGCTTTCTATAGCTTGAATGTAGGAGACGCAGTATAAAGCAATTCTGTAAGCTGAGTGTACACAGAGGCTGTTTACAGGTTTTCTGCAGCCTGAGTGTAGTAGACACACTTTGTGGGAATTCTGCAGCTTGGGAATAGGCATACACAGTATACGGGTTTTCTGTAGCCTGAATGTAGGAGACGCAGCATAAAGCAGTTCGTAAGCTGGGTGTACCGAGAGGCTGTGTACAGGTTTTCTGCAGCCTGAGTGTAGTAGACACAGTTTATGGGAGTTCTGTAAATTCTGAGACGGCTTATGCACTCTTCAGGATGTTTGTGGCATGACTATAGGAAAACACTTTACGGGAGATTTGTAACATGGATGTAGAGAGACACAGATTGCAGCAGTTCTCCAGCCTGAATGTAAAAGACACAGTTTGTGGGAGTTCTGTTGCTTCCGAGTAGGCATATGCAGTATGCGCGCTTTCTGTAGCCTGAATGTAGGAGATGCGGCATAAAGCAGTTCTCTAAGCTGGGTGTACAGAGAGGCTGTTTACAGGAGTTCTGCAGCCTGAGTGTAGTAGACACACTTTGTGGGAATTCTGCAGGTTGGGAGTAGGCATACGAGTATGCGCACTTTCTGTAGCCTGAATATAGGAGATGCAGCATAAAGCAGTTCTGTAAGCTGGGTGTACCGAGAGGCTGTGTACAGCAATTCTGTAGCCTGAATGTAAGAGAATCACTTTATGGGAGTTCTGTAGGTTCTGACTAGGCATATGCACTTTGCGGTATTTCTGTAGCCTACACGCAGGAGACCCAGTTTATAGGCATTCTGTAAGCTAGCTCTAGAGCAAGCCATTTGCAGTTCTGCAGCCTGAGTGTAGTAGACACAGTTTATGGGAGTTCTGTAAATTCTGAGACGGCTTATGCACTCTTCAGGATGTTTGTGGCATGACTATAGGAAAACACTTTACGGGAGATTTGCAACATGGATGTAGAGAGACACAGGTCGCAGCAGTTCTGCCGCCTGAATGTATAAGACACAGTTTATGGGAGTTCTGTGGCTTGGGAGTGAGCATAAGCAGTATGCGCGCTTTCTGTAGCCTGAATGTAGGACATGCAGCATAAAGCAGTTCTCTAAGCTGGGTGTACCCAGATGCTGTTTACAGGAGTTCTGCAGCCTGAGTGTAGTAGACACACTTTCTGGGAATTCTGCAGGTTGGGAGTAGGCATACGCAGTATGCGCACTTTCTGTAGCCTGAATATAGGAGATGCAGCATAAAGCAGTTCTGTAGGCTGGGTGTACCGAGAGGCTGTGTACAGCAATTCTGTAGCCTGAGTGTAAGAGAATCACTTTATGGGAGCTCTGTAGGTTCTGACTAGACATATGCACTTTGCGGTATTTCTGTAGCCTACACGCAGGAGACCCAGTTTATAGGCATTCTGTAAGCTAGCTCTAGAGCAAGCCATTTGCAGTTCTGCAGCCTGAGTGTAGTAGACACAGTTTATGGGAGTTCTGTAAATTCTGAGACGGCTTATGCACTCTTCAGGATGTTTGTGGCATGACTATAGGAAAACACTTTACGGGAGATTTGCAACATGGATGTAGAGAGACACAGGTCGCAGCAGTTCTGCCGCCTGAATGTATAAGACACAGTTTATGGGAGTTCTGTGGCTTGGGAGTAAACATAAGCAGTATGCGCACTTTCTGTAACCTGAATGTAGGACATGCAGCATAAAGCAGTTCTCTAAGCTGGGTGTACCCCGATGCTGTTTACAGGAGTTCTGCAGCCTGAGTGTAGTAGACACACTTTGTGGGAATTCTGCAGGTTTGGAGTAGGCTTACGCAGTATACGGGTTTTCTGCAGCCTGAGTGTACGAGATGCAGCTTACCGGAGTTCTGTATGCTGGCTGAACAGAGAGGCAGTTGACAGGAGTTCTACAGCCTGAGTGTAGTAGACACACTTTGTGGGAATTCTGTAGCTTGGGAGTAGGCATACGCAGTAGGCGCACTTTCTGTAGCCTGAATATAGGAGATGCAGCATAAAGCAGTTCTGTAAGTTGGGTGTACCGAGAGGCTGTGTACAGGTTTTCTGCAGCCTGAGTGTAGTAGACACAGTTTATGGGAGTTCTGTAAATTCTGAGACGGCTTATGCACTCTTCAGGATGTTTGTGGCATGACTATAGGAAAACACTTTACGGGAGATTTGCAACATGGATGTAGAGAGACACAGGTCGCCGCAGTTCTGCCGCCTGAATGTATAAGACACAGTTTATGGGAGTTCTGTGGCTTGGGAGTGAGCATAAGCAGTATGCGCGCTTTCTGTAGCCTGAATGTAGGACATGCAGCATAAAGCAGTTCTCTAAGCTGGGTGTACCCAGATGCTGTTTACAGGAGTTCTGCAGCCTGAGTGTAGTAGACACACTTTGTGGGAATTCTGCAGGTTGGGAGTAGGCTTACGCAGTATACGGGTTTTCTGCAGCCTGAGTGTACGAGATGCAGCTTACCGGAGTTCTGTATGCTGGCTGAACAGAGAGGCAGTTTACAGGAGTTCTACAGCCTGAGTGTAGTAGACACACTTTGTGGGAATTCTGTAGCTTGGGAGTAGGCATACGCAGTAGGCGCACTTTCTGTAGCCTGAATATAGGAGACGCAGCATAAAGCAGTTCTGTAAGCTGGGTTACAGAGAGGCTGTTTACAGGAGTTCTGCAGCCTGAGTGTAGTAGACACACTTTCTGGGAATTCTGCAGGTTGGGAGTAGGCATACGCAGTATGCGCACTTTCTGTAGCCTGAATATAGGAGATGCAGCATAAAGCAGTTCTGTAGGCTGGGTGTACCGAGAGGCTGTGTACAGCAATTCTGTAGCCTGAGTGTAAGAGAATCACTTTATGGGAGCTCTGTAGGTTCTGACTAGACATATGCACTTTGCGGTATTTCTGTAGCCTACACGCAGGAGACCCAGTTTATAGGCATTCTGTAAGCTAGCTCTAGAGTAAGCCATTTGCAGTTCTGCATCCTGAGTGTAGTAGACACAGTTTATGGGAGTTCTGTAAATTCTGAGACGGCTTATGCACTCTTCAGGATGTTTGTGGCATGACTATAGGAAAACACTTTACGGGAGATTTGCAACATGGATGTAGAGAGACACAGTTCGCAGCAGTTCTGCCGCCTGAATGTATAAGACACAGTTTATGGGAGTTCTGTGGCTTGGGAGTAAGCATAAGCAGTATGCGCACTTTCTGTAACCTGAATGTAGGACATGCAGCATAAAGCAGTTCTCTAAGCTGGGTGTACCCAGATGCTGTTTACAGGAGTTCTGCAGCCTGAGTGTAGTAGACACACTTTGTGGGAATTCTGCAGGTTGGGAGTAGGCTTACGCAGTACACGGGTTTTCTGCAGCCTGAGTGTACGAGACGCAGCTTACCGGAGTTCTGTATGCTGGCTGAACAGAGAGGCAGTTTATAGGAGTTCTGCAGCCTGAGTGTAGTAGACACACTTTGTGGGAATTCTGTAGCTTGGGAGTAGGCATACGCAGTAGGCGCACTTTCTGTAGCCTGAATATAGGAGATGCAGCATAAAGCAGTTCTGTAAGGTGGGTGTACCGAGAGGCTGTGTACAGGTTTTCTGCAGCCTGAGTGTAGTAGACACAGTTTATGGGAGTTCTGTAAATTCTGAGATGGCTTATGCACTCTTCAGGATGTTTGTGGCATGACTATAGGAAAACACTTTACGGGAGATTTGTAACAAGGATGTAGAGAGACACAGATCGCAGCAGTTCTCCAGCCTGAATGTAAAGACACAGTTTGTGGGAGTTCTGTTGCTTCCGAGTAGGCATATGCAGTATGCGCGCTTTCTGTAGCCTGAATGTAGGAGATGCGGCATAAAGCAGTTCTCTAAGCTGGGTGTACAGAGAGGCTGTTTACAGGAGTTCTGCAGCCTGAGTGTAGTAGACACACTTTGTGGGAATTCTGCAGGTTGGGAGTAGGCATACGCAGTATGCGCACTTTCTGTAGCCTGAATATAGGAGATGCAGCATAAAGCAGTTCTGTAGGCTGGGTGTACCGAGAGGCTGTGTACAGCAATTCTGTAGCCTGAGTGTAAGAGAATCACTTTATGGGAGCTCTGTAGGTTCTGACTAGACATATGCACTTTGCGGTATTTCTGTAGCCTACACGCAGGAGACCCAGTTTATAGGCATTCTGTAAGCTAGCTCTAGAGTAAGCCATTTGCAGTTCTGCATCCTGAGTGTAGTAGACATAGTTATGGGAGTTCTGTTGCTTGGGAGTAGACATACGCAGTACGTGCGCTTTCTATAGCTTGAATGTAGGAGACGCAGTATAAAGCAATTCTGTAAGCTGAGTATACACAGAGGCTGTTTACAGGTTTTCTGCAGCCTGAGTGTAGTAGACACACTTTGTGGGAATTCTGAGGCTTCGGAATAGGCATACACAGTATACGGGTTTTCTGTAGCCTGAATGTAGGAGACGCAGCATAAAGCAGTTCGTAAGCTGGGTGTACCGAGAGGCTGTGTACAGGTTTTCTGCAGCCTGAGTGTAGTAGACACAGTTTATGGGAGTTCTGTAAATTCTGAGACGGCTTATGCACTCTTCAGGATGTTTGTGGCATGACTATAGGAAAACACTTTACGGGAGATTTGCAACATGGATGTAGAGAGACACAGGTCGCAGCAGTTCTGCCGCCTGAATGTATAAGACACAGTTTATGGGAGTTCTGTGGCTTGGGAGTGAGCATAAGCAGTATGCGCGCTTTCTGTAGCCTGAATGTAGGACATGCAGCATAAAGCAGTTCTCTAAGCTGGGTGTACCCAGATGCTGTTTACAGGAGTTCTGCAGCCTGAGTGTAGTAGACACACTTTGTGGGAATTCTGCAGGTTGGGAGTAGGCTTACGCAGTATACGGGTTTTCTGCAGCCTGAGTGTACGAGATGCAGCTCACCGGAGTTCTGTATGCGGGCTGAACAGAGAGGCAGTTTACAGGAGTTCTACAGCCTGAGTGTAGTAGACACACTTTGTGGGAATTCTGTAGCTTGGGAGTAGGCATACGCAGTAGGCGCACTTTCTGTAGCCTGAATATAGGAGACGCAGCATAAAGCAGTTCTGTAAGCTGGGTTACAGAGAGGCTGTTTACAGGAGTTCTGCAGCCTGAGTGTAGTAGACACACTTTCTGGGAATTCTGCAGGTTGGGAGTAGGCATACGCAGTATGCGCACTTTCTGTAGCCTGAATATAGGAGATGCAGCATAAAGCAGTTCTGTAGGCTGGGTGTACCGAGAGGCTGTGTACAGCAATTCTGTAGCCTGAGTGTAAGAGAATCACTTTATGGGAGCTCTGTAGGTTCTGACTAGACATATGCACTTTGCGGTATTTCTGTAGCCTACACGCAGGAGACCCAGTTTATAGGCATTCTGTAAGCTAGCTCTAGAGCAAGCCATTTGCAGTTCTGCAGCCTGAGGGTAGTAGACACAGTTTATGGGAGTTCTGTAAATTCTGAGACGGCTTATGCACTCTTCAGGATGTTTGTGGCATGACTATAGGAAAACACTTTACGGGAGATTTGCAACATGGATGTAGAGAGACACAGGTCGCAGCAGTTCTGCCGCCTGAATGTATAAGACACAGTTTATGGGAGTTCTGTGGCTTGGGAGTAAACATAAGCAGTATGCGCACTTTCTGTAACCTGAATGTAGGACATGCAGCATAAAGCAGTTCTCTAAGCTGGGTGTACCCCGATGCTGTTTACAGGAGTTCTGCAGCCTGAGTGTAGTAGACACACTTTGTGGGAATTCTGCAGGTTTGGAGTAGGCTTACGCAGTATACGGGTTTTCTGCAGCCTGAGTGTACGAGATGCAGCTTACCGGAGTTCTGTATGCTGGCTGAACAGAGAGGCAGTTGACAGGAGTTCTACAGCCTGAGTGTAGTAGACACACTTTGTGGGAATTCTGTAGCTTGGGAGTAGGCATACGCAGTAGGCGCACTTTCTGTAGCCTGAATATAGGAGATGCAGCATAAAGCAGTTCTGTAAGTTGGGTGTACCGATAGGCTGTGTACAGGTTTTCTGCAGCCTGAGTGTAGTAGACACAGTTTATGGGAGTTCTGTAAATTCTGAGACGGCTTATGCACTCTTCAGGATGTTTGTGGCATGACTATAGGAAAACACTTTACGGGAGATTTGTAACATGGATGTAGAGAGACACAGATCGCAGCAGTTCTCTAGCCTGAATGTAAAAGACACAGTTTGTGGGAGTTCTGTTGCTTCCGAGTAGGCATATGCAGTATGCGCACTTTCTGTAGCCTGAATGTAGGAGATGCGGCATAAAGCAGTTCTCTAAGCTGGGTGTACAGAGAGGCTGTTTACAGGAGTTCTGCAGCCTGAGTGTAGTAGACACACTTTGTGGGAATTCTGCAGGTTGGGAGTAGGCATACGCAGTATGCGCACTTTCTGTAGCCTGAATATAGGAGATGCAGCATAAAGCAGTTCTGTAAGCTGGGTGTACCGAGAGGCTGTGTACAGCAATTCTGTAGCCTGAGTGTAAGAGAATCACTTTATGGGAGTTCTGTAGGTTCTGACTAGGCATATGCACTTTGCGGTATTTCTGTAGCCTACACGCAGGAGACCCAGTTTATAGGCATTCTGTAAGCTAGCTCTAGAGCAAGCCATTTGCAGTTCTGCAGCCTGAGTGTAGTAGACACAGTTTATGGGAGTTCTGTAAATTCTGAGACGGCTTATGCACTCTTCAGGATGTTTGTGGCATGACTATAGGAAAACACTTTACGGGAGATTTGCAACATGGATGTAGAGAGACACAGGTCGCAGCAGTTCTGCCGCCTGAATGTAAAAGACACAGTTTTTGGGAGTTCTGTGGCTTGGGAGTGAGCATAAGCAGTATGCGCGCTTTCTGTAGCCTGAATGTAGGACATGCAGCATAAAGCAGTTCTCTAAGCTGGGTGTACCCAGATGCTGTTTACAGGAGTTCTGCAGCCTGAGTGTAGTAGACACACTTTGTGGGAATTCTGCAGGTTGGGAGTAGGCTTACGCAGTATACGGGTTTTCTGCAGCCTGAGTGTACGAGATGCAGCTCACCGGAGTTCTGTATGCTGGCTGAACAGAGAGGCAGTTTACAGGAGTTCTACAGCCTGAGTGTAGTAGACACACTTTGTGGGAATTCTGTAGCTTGGGATTAGGCATACGCAGTAGGCGCACTTTCTGTAGCCTGAATATAGGAGACGCAGCATAAAGCAGTTCTGTAAGCTGGGTTACAGAGAGGCTGTTTACAGGAGTTCTGCAGCCTGAGTGTAGTAGACACACTTTCTGGGAATTCTGCAGGTTGGGAGTAGGCATACGCAGTATGCGCACTTTCTGTAGCCTGAATATAGGAGATGCAGCATAAAGCAGTTCTGTAGGCTGGGTGTACCGAGAGGCTGTGTACAGCAATTCTGTAGCCTGAGTGTAAGAGAATCACTTTATGGGAGCTCTGTAGGTTCTGACTAGACATATGCACTTTGCGGTATTTCTGTAGCCTACACGCAGGAGACCCAGTTTATAGGCATTCTGTAAGCTAGCTCTAGAGTAAGCCATTTGCAGTTCTGCATCCTGAGTGTAGTAGACACAGTTTATGGGAGTTCTGTAAATTCTGAGACGGCTTATGCACTCTTCAGGATGTTTGTGGCATGACTATAGGAAAACACTTTACGGGAGATTTGCAACATGGATGTAGAGAGACACAGTTCGCAGCAGTTCTGCCGCCTGAATGTATAAGACACAGTTTATGGGAGTTCTGTGGCTTGGGAGTAAGCATAAGCAGTATGCGCACTTTCTGTAACCTGAATGTAGGACATGCAGCATAAAGCAGTTCTCTAAGCTGGGTGTACCCAGATGCTGTTTACAGGAGTTCTGCAGCCTGAGTGTAGTAGACACACTTTGTGGGAATTCTGCAGGTTGGGAGTAGGCTTACGCAGTACACGGGTTTTCTGCAGCCTGAGTGTACGAGACGCAGCTTACCGGAGTTCTGTATGCTGGCTGAACAGAGAGGCAGTTTATAGGAGTTCTGCAGCCTGAGTGTAGTAGACACACTTTGTGGGAATTCTGTAGCTTGGGAGTAGGCATACGCAGTAGGCACACTTTCTGTAGCCTGAATATAGGAGATGCAGCATAAAGCAGTTCTGTAAGGTGGGTGTACCGAGAGGCTGTGTACAGGTTTTCTGCAGCCTGAGTGTAGTAGACACAGTTTATGGGAGTTCTGTAAATTCTGAGATGGCTTATGCACTCTTCAGGATGTTTGTGGCATGACTATAGGAAAACACTTTACGGGAGATTTGTAACAAGGATGTAGAGAGACACAGATCGCAGCAGTTCTCCAGCCTGAATGTAAAGACACAGTTTGTGGGAGTTCTGTTGCTTCCGAGTAGGCATATGCAGTATGCGCGCTTTCTGTAGCCTGAATGTAGGAGATGCGGCATAAAGCAGTTCTCTAAGCTGGGTGTACAGAGAGGCTGTTTACAGGAGTTCTGCAGCCTGAGTGTAGTAGACACACTTTGTGGGAATTCTGCAGGTTGGGAGTAGGCATACGCAGTATGCGCACTTTCTGTAGCCTGAATATAGGAGATGCAGCATAAAGCAGTTCTGTAGGCTGGGTGTACCGAGAGGCTGTGTACAGCAATTCTGTAGCCTGAGTGTAAGAGAATCACTTTATGGGAGCTCTGTAGGTTCTGACTAGACATATGCACTTTGCGGTATTTCTGTAGCCTACACGCAGGAGACCCAGTTTATAGGCATTCTGTAAGCTAGCTCTAGAGTAAGCCATTTGCAGTTCTGCATCCTGAGTGTAGTAGACATAGTTATGGGAGTTCTGTTGCTTGGGAGTAGACATACGCAGTACGTGCGCTTTCTATAGCTTGAATGTAGGAGACGCAGTATAAAGCAATTCTGTAAGCTGAGTATACACAGAGGCTGTTTACAGGTTTTCTGCAGTCTGAGTGTAGTAGACACACTTTGTGGGAATTCTGAGGCTTCGGAATAGGCATACACAGTATACGGGTTTTCTGTAGCCTGAATGTAGGAGACGCAGCATAAAGCAGTTCGTAAGCTGGGTGTACCGAGAGGCTGTGTACAGGTTTTCTGCAGCCTGAGTGTAGTAGACACAGTTTATGGGAGTTCTGTAAATTCTGAGACGGCTTATGCACTCTTCAGGATGTTTGTGGCATGACTATAGGAAAACACTTTACGGGAGATTTGTAACATGGATGTAGAGAGACACAGATCGCAGCAGTTCTGCCGCCTGAATGTATAAGACACAGTTTATGGGAGTTCTGTGGCTTGGGAGTAAGCATAAGCAGTATGCGCACTTTCTGTAACCTGAATGTAGGACATGCAGCATAAAGCAGTTCTCTAAGCTGAGTGTACCCAGATGCTGTTTACAGGAGTTCTGCAGCCTGAGTGTAGTAGACACACTTTGTGGGAATTCTGTAGCTTGGGAGTAGGCATACGCAGTAGGCGCACTTTCTGTAGCCTGAATATAGGAGATGCAGCATAAAGCAGTTCTGTAAGCTGGGTGTACCGAGAGGCTGTGTACAGGTTTTCTGCAGCCTGAGTGTAGTAGACACAGTTTATGGGAGTTCTGTAAATTCTGAGATGGCTTATGCACTCTTCAGGATGTTTGTGGCATGACTATAGGAAAACACTTTACGGGAGATTTGTAACATGGATGTAGAGAGACAAAGATCGCAGCAGTTCTCCAGCCTGAATGTAAAGACACAGTTTGTGGGAGTTCTGTTGCTTCCGAGTAGGCATATGCAGTATGCGCGCTTTCTGTAGCCTGAATGTAGGAGATGCGGCATAAAGCAGTTCTCTAAGCTGGGTGTACAGAGAGGCTGTTTACAGGAGTTCTGCAGCCTGAGTGTAGTAGACACACTTTGTGGGAATTCTGCAGGTTGGGAGTAGGCATACGCAGTATGCGCACTTTCTGTAGCCTGAATATAGGAGATGCAGCATAAAGCAGTTCTGTAGGCTGGGTGTACCGAGAGGCTGTGTACAGCAATTCTGTAGCCTGAGTGTAAGAGAATCACTTTATGGGAGCTCTGTAGGTTCTGACTAGACATATGCACTTTGCGGTATTTCTGTAGCCTACACGCAGGAGACCCAGTTTATAGGCATTCTGTAAGCTAGCTCTAGAGCAAGCCATTTGCAGTTCTGCAGCCTGAGTGTAGTAGACACAGTTTATGGGAATTCTGTAAATTCTGAGACGGCTTATGCACTCTTCAGGATGTTTGTGGCATGACTATAGGAAAACACTTTACGGGAGATTTGTAACAAGGATGTAGAGAGACACAGATCGCAGCAGTTCTCCAGCCTGAATGTAAAGACACAGTTTGTGGGAGTTCTGTTGCTTCCGAGTAGGCATATGCAGTATGCGCGCTTTCTGTAGCCTGAATGTAGGAGATGCGGCATAAAGCAGTTCTCTAAGCTGGGTGTACAGAGAGGCTGTTTACAGGAGTTCTGCAGCCTGAGTGTAGTAGACACACTTTGTGGGAATTCTGCAGGTTGGGAGTAGGCATACGCAGTATGCGCACTTTCTGTAGCCTGAATATAGGAGATGCAGCATAAAGCAGTTCTGTAGGCTGGGTGTACCGAGAGGCTGTGTACAGCAATTCTGTAGCCTGAGTGTAAGAGAATCACTTTATGGGAGCTCTGTAGGTTCTGACTAGACATATGCACTTTGCGGTATTTCTGTAGCCTACACGCAGAGAACCAGTTTATAGGCATTCTGTAAGCTAGCTCTAGAGTAAGCCATTTGCAGTTCTGCATCCTGAGTGTAGTAGACATAGTTATGGGAGTTCTGTTGCTTGGGAGTAGACATACGCAGTACGTGCGCTTTCTATAGCTTGAATGTAGGAGACGCAGTATAAAGCAATTCTGTAAGCTGAGTATACACAGAGGCTGTTTACAGGTTTTCTGCAGTCTGAGTGTAGTAGACACACTTTGTGGGAATTCTGAGGCTTCGGAATAGGCATACACAGTATACGGGTTTTCTGTAGCCTGAATGTAGGAGACGCAGCATAAAGCAGTTCGTAAGCTGGGTGTACCGAGAGGCTGTGTACAGGTTTTCTGCAGCCTGAGTGTAGTAGACACAGTTTATGGGAGTTCTGTAAATTCTGAGACGGCTTATGCACTCTTCAGGATGTTTGTGGCATGACTATAGGAAAACACTTTACGGGAGATTTGTAACATGGATTTAGAGAGACACAGATCGCAGCAGTTCTGCAGCCTGAATGTATAAGACACAGTTTATGGGAGTTCTGTGGCTTGGGAGTAAGCATAAGCAGTATGCGCACTTTCTGTAACCTGAATGTAGGACATGCAGCATAAAGCAGTTCTCTAAGCTGAGTGTACCCAGATGCTGTTTACAGGAGTTCTGCAGCCTGAGTGTAGTAGACACACTTTGTGGGAATTCTGTAGCTTGGGAGTAGGCATACGCAGTAGGCGCACTTTCTGTAGCCTGAATATAGGAGATGCAGCATAAAGCAGTTCTGTAAGCTGGGTGTACCGAGAGGCTGTGTACAGGTTTTCTGCAGCCTGAGTGTAGTAGACACAGTTTATGGGAGTTCTGTAAATTCTGAGATGGCTTATGCACTCTTCAGGATGTTTGTGGCATGACTATAGGAAAACACTTTACGGGAGATTTGTAACATGGATGTAGAGAGACACAGATCGCAGCAGTTCTCCAGCCTGAATGTAAAGACACAGTTTGTGGGAGTTCTGTTGCTTCCGAGTAGGCATATGCAGTATGCGCGCTTTCTGTAGCCTGAATGTAGGAGATGCGGCATAAAGCAGTTCTCTAAGCTGGGTGTACAGAGAGGCTGTTTACAGGAGTTCTGCAGCCTGAGTGTAGTAGACACACTTTGTGGGAATTCTGCAGGTTGGGAGTAGGCATACGCAGTATGCGCACTTTCTGTAGCCTGAATATAGGAGATGCAGCATAAAGCAGTTCTGTAGGCTGGGTGTACCGAGAGGCTGTGTACAGCAATTCTGTAGCCTGAGTGTAAGAGAATCACTTTATGGGAGCTCTGTAGGTTCTGACTAGACATATGCACTTTGCGGTATTTCTGTAGCCTACACGCAGGAGACCCAGTTTATAGGCATTCTGTAAGCTAGCTCTAGAGCAAGCCATTTGCAGTTCTGCAGCCTGAGTGTAGTAGACACAGTTTATGGGAATTCTGTAAATTCTGAGACGGCTTATGCACTCTTCAGGATGTTTGTGGCATGACTATAGGAAAACACTTTACGGGAGATTTGCAACATGGATGTAGAGAGACACAGTTCGCAGCAGTTCTGCCGCCTGAATGTATAAGACACAGTTTATGGGAGTTCTGTGGCTTGGGAGTGAGCATAAGCAGTATGCGCGCTTTCTGTAGCCTGAATGTAGGACATGCAGCATAAAGCAGTTCTCTAAGCTGGGTGTACCCAGATGCTGTTTACAGGAGTTCTGCAGCCTGAGTGTAGTAGACACACTTTGTGGGAATTCTGCAGCTTGGGAACAGCATACACAGTATACGGGTTTTCTGTAGCCTGAATGTAGGAGATGCAGCATAAAGCAGTTCTGTAAGCTGGGTTACAGAGAGGCTGTTTACAGGAGTTCTGCAGCCTGAGTGTAGTAGACACACTTTCTGGGAATTCTGCAGGTTGGGAGTAGGCATACGCAGTATGCGCACTTTCTGTAGCCTGAATATAGGAGATGCAGCATAAAGCAGTTCTGTAGGCTGGGTGTACCGAGAGGCTGTGTACAGCAATTCTGTAGCCTGAGTGTAAGAGAATCACTTTATGGGAGCTCTGTAGGTTCTGACTAGACATATGCACTTTGCGGTATTTCTGTAGCCTACACGCAGGAGACCCAGTTTATAGGCATTCTGTAAGCTAGCTCTAGAGTAAGCCATTTGCAGTTCTGCATCCTGAGTGTAGTAGACATAGTTATGGGAGTTCTGTTGCTTGGGAGTAGACATACGCAGTACGTGCGCTTTCTATAGCTTGAATGTAGGAGACGCAGTATAAAGCAATTCTGTAAGCTGAGTGTACACAGAGGCTGTTTACAGGTTTTCTGCAGCCTGAGTGTAGTAGACACACTTTGTGGGAATTCTGTAGCTTGGGAATAGGCATACACAGTATACGGGTTTTCTGTAGCCTGAATGTAGGAGACGCAGCATAAAGCAGTTCGTAAGCTGGGTGTACCGAGAGGCTGTGTACAGGTTTTCTGCAGCCTGAGTGTAGTAGACACAGTTTATGGGAGTTCTGTAAATTCTGAGATGGCTTATGCACTCTTCAGGATGTTTGTGGCATGACTATAGGAAAACACTTTACGGGAGATTTGCAACATGGATGTAGAGAGACACAGGTCGCAGCAGTTCTGCCGCCTGAATGTATAAGACACAGTTTTTGGGAGTTCTGTGGCTTGGGAGTGAGCATAAGCAGTATGCGCGCTTTCTGTAGCCTGAATGTAGGACATGCAGCATAAAGCAGTTCTCTAAGCTGGGTGTACCCAGATGCTGTTTACAGGAGTTCTGCAGCCTGAGTGTAGTAGACACACTTTGTGGGAATTCTGCAGGTTGGGAGTAGGCTTACGCAGTATACGGGTTTTCTGCAGCCTGAGTGTACGAGATGCAGCTCACCGGAGTTCTGTATGCTGGCTGAACAGAGAGGCAGTTTATAGGAGTTCTACAGCCTGAGTGTAGTAGACACACTTTGTGGGAATTCTGTAGCTTGGGAGTAGGCATACGCAGCAGGCGCACTTTCTGTAGCCTGAATATAGGAGATGCAGCATAAAGCAGTTCTGTAAGCCTAGTTACAGAGAGGCTGTTTACGGGAGTTCTGCAGCCTGAGTGTAGTAGACACACTTTCTGGGAATTCTGCAGGTTGGGAGTAGGCATACGCAGTATGCGCACTTTCTGTAGCCTGAATATAGGAGATGCAGCATAAAGCAGTTCTGTAGGCTGGGTGTACCGAGAGGCTGTGTACAGCAATTCTGTAGCCTGAGTGTAAGAGAATCACTTTATGGGAGCTCTGTAGGTTCTGACTAGACATATGCACTTTGCGGTATTTCTGTAGCCTACACGCAGGAGACCCAGTTTATAGGCATTCTGTAAGCTAGCTCTAGAGTAAGCCATTTGCAGTTCTGCATCCTGAGTGTAGTAGACATAGTTATGGGAGTTCTGTTGCTTGGGAGTAGACATACGCAGTACGTGCGCTTTCTATAGCTTGAATGTAGGAGACGCAGTATAAAGCAATTCTGTAAGCTGAGTGTACACAGAGGCTGTTTACAGGTTTTCTGCAGCCTGAGTGTAGTAGACACACTTTGTGGGAATTCTGAGGCTTCGGAATAGGCATACACAGTATACGGGTTTTCTGTAGCCTGAATGTAGGAGACGCAGCATAAAGCAGTTCTGTAAGCTGGGTGTACCGAGAGGCTGTGTACAGGTTTTCTGCAGCCTGAGTGTAGTAGACACAGTTTATGGGAGTTCTGTAAATGCTGAGACGGCTTATGCACTCTTCAGGATGTTTGTGGCATGACTATAGGAAAACACTTTACGGGAGATTTGTAACATGGATGTAGAGAGACACAGATCGCAGCAGTTCTGCCGCCTGAATGTATAAGACACAGTTTATGGGAGTTCTGTGGCTTGGGAGTAAGCATAAGCAGTATGCGCACTTTCTGTAACCTGAATGTAGGACATGCAGCATAAAGCAGTTCTCTAAGCTGAGTGTACCCAGATGCTGTTTACAGGAGTTCTGCAGCCTGAGTGTAGTAGACACACTTTGTGGGAATTCTGTAGCTTGGGAGTAGGCATACGCAGTAGGCGCACTTTCTGTAGCCTGAATATAGGAGATGCAGCATAAAGCAGTTCTGTAAGCTGGGTGTACCGAGAGGCTGTGTACAGGTTTTCTGCAGCCTGAGTGTAGTAGACACAGTTTATGGGAGTTCTGTAAATTCTGAGATGGCTTATGCACTCTTCAGGATGTTTGTGGCATGACTATAGGAAAACACTTTACGGGAGATTTGTAACATGGATGTAGAGAGACACAGATCGCAGCAGTTCTCCAGCCTGAATGTAAAGACACAGTTTGTGGGAGTTCTGTTGCTTCCGAGTAGGCATATGCAGTATGCGCGCTTTCTGTAGCCTGAATGTAGGAGATGCGGCATAAAGCAGTTCTCTAAGCTGGGTGTACAGAGAGGCTGTTTACAGGAGTTCTGCAGCCTGAGTGTAGTAGACACACTTTGTGGGAATTCTGCAGGTTGGGAGTAGGCATACGCAGTATGCGCACTTTCTGTAGCCTGAATATAGGAGATGCAGCATAAAGCAGTTCTGTAGGCTGGGTGTACCGAGAGGCTGTGTACAGCAATTCTGTAGCCTGAGTGTAAGAGAATCACTTTATGGGAGCTCTGTAGGTTCTGACTAGACATATGCACTTTGCGGTATTTCTGTAGCCTACACGCAGGAGACCCAGTTTATAGGCATTCTGTAAGCTAGCTCTAGAGTAAGCCATTTGCAGTTCTGCATCCTGAGTGTAGTAGACATAGTTATGGGAGTTCTGTTGCTTGGGAGTAGACATACGCAGTACGTGCGCTTTCTATAGCTTGAATGTAGGAGACGCAGTATAAAGCAATTCTGTAAGCTGAGTATACACAGAGGCTGTTTACAGGTTTTCTGCAGTCTGAGTGTAGTAGACACACTTTGTGGGAATTCTGAGGCTTCGGAATAGGCATACACAGTATACGGGTTTTCTGTAGCCTGAATGTAGGAGACGCAGCATAAAGCAGTTCGTAAGCTGGGTGTACCGAGAGGCTGTGTACAGGTTTTCTGCAGCCTGAGTGTAGTAGACACAGTTTATGGGAGTTCTGTAAATTCTGAGACGGCTTATGCACTCTTCAGGATGTTTGTGGCATGACTATAGGAAAACACTTTACGGGAGATTTGTAACATGGATTTAGAGAGACACAGATCGCAGCAGTTCTGCCGCCTGAATGTATAAGACACAGTTTATGGGAGTTCTGTGGCTTGGGAGTAAGCATAAGCAGTATGCGCACTTTCTGTAACCTGAATGTAGGACATGCAGCATAAAGCAGTTCTCTAAGCTGAGTGTACCCAGATGCTGTTTACAGGAGTTCTGCAGCCTGAGTGTAGTAGACACACTTTGTGGGAATTCTGTAGCTTGGGAGTAGGCATACGCAGTATGCGCACTTTCTGTAGCCTGAATATAGGAGATGCAGCATAAAGCAGTTCTGTAAGCTGGGTGTACCGAGAGGCTGTGTACAGGTTTTCTGCAGCCTGAGTGTAGTAGACACAGTTTATGGGAGTTCTGTAAATTCTGAGATGGCTTATGCACTCTTCAGGATGTTTGTGGCATGACTATAGGAAAACACTTTACGGGAGATTTGTAACATGGATGTAGAGAGACACAGATCGCAGCAGTTCTCCAGCCTGAATGTAAAGACACAGTTTGTGGGAGTTCTGTTGCTTCCGAGTAGGCATATGCAGTATGCGCGCTTTCTGTAGCCTGAATGTAGGAGATGCGGCATAAAGCAGTTCTCTAAGCTGGGTGTACAGAGAGGCTGTTTACAGGAGTTCTGCAGCCTGAGTGTAGTAGACACACTTTGTGGGAATTCTGCAGGTTGGGAGTAGGCATACGCAGTATGCGCACTTTCTGTAGCCTGAATATAGGAGATGCAGCATAAAGCAGTTCTGTAGGCTGGGTGTACCGAGAGGCTGTGTACAGCAATTCTGTAGCCTGAGTGTAAGAGAATCACTTTATGGGAGCTCTGTAGGTTCTGACTAGACATATGCACTTTGCGGTATTTCTGTAGCCTACACGCAGGAGACCCAGTTTATAGGCATTCTGTAAGCTAGCTCTAGAGCAAGCCATTTGCAGTTCTGCAGCCTGAGTGTAGTAGACACAGTTTATGGGAATTCTGTAAATTCTGAGACGGCTTATGCACTCTTCAGGATGTTTGTGGCATGACTATAGGAAAACACTTTACGGGAGATTTGCAACATGGATGTAGAGAGACACAGTTCGCAGCAGTTCTGCCGCCTGAATGTATAAGACACAGTTTATGGGAGTTCTGTGGCTTGGGAGTGAGCATAAGCAGTATGCGCGCTTTCTGTAGCCTGAATGTAGGACATGCAGCATAAAGCAGTTCTCTAAGCTGGGTGTACCCAGATGCTGTTTACAGGAGTTCTGCAGCCTGAGTGTAGTAGACACACTTTGTGGGAATTCTGCAGCTTGGGAACAGCATACACAGTATACGGGTTTTCTGTAGCCTGAATGTAGGAGATGCAGCATAAAGCAGTTCTGTAAGCTGGGTTACAGAGAGGCTGTTTACAGGAGTTCTGCAGCCTGAGTGTAGTAGACACACTTTCTGGGAATTCTGCAGGTTGGGAGTAGGCATACGCAGTATGCGCACTTTCTGTAGCCTGAATATAGGAGATGCAGCATAAAGCAGTTCTGTAGGCTGGGTGTACCGAGAGGCTGTGTACAGCAATTCTGTAGCCTGAGTGTAAGAGAATCACTTTATGGGAGCTCTGTAGGTTCTGACTAGACATATGCACTTTGCGGTATTTCTGTAGCCTACACGCAGGAGACCCAGTTTATAGGCATTCTGTAAGCTAGCTCTAGAGTAAGCCATTTGCAGTTCTGCATCCTGAGTGTAGTAGACATAGTTATGGGAGTTCTGTTGCTTGGGAGTAGACATACGCAGTACGTGCGCTTTCTATAGCTTGAATGTAGGAGACGCAGTATAAAGCAATTCTGTAAGCTGAGTGTACACAGAGGCTGTTTACAGGTTTTCTGCAGCCTGAGTGTAGTAGACACACTTTGTGGGAATTCTGTAGCTTGGGAATAGGCATACACAGTATACGGGTTTTCTGTAGCCTGAATGTAGGAGACGCAGCATAAAGCAGTTCGTAAGCTGGGTGTACCGAGAGGCTGTGTACAGGTTTTCTGCAGCCTGAGTGTAGTAGACACAGTTTATGGGAGTTCTGTAAATTCTGAGATGGCTTATGCACTCTTCAGGATGTTTGTGGCATGACTATAGGAAAACACTTTACGGGAGATTTGCAACATGGATGTAGAGAGACACAGGTCGCAGCAGTTCTGCCGCCTGAATGTATAAGACACAGTTTTTGGGAGTTCTGTGGCTTGGGAGTGAGCATAAGCAGTATGCGCGCTTTCTGTAGCCTGAATGTAGGACATGCAGCATAAAGCAGTTCTCTAAGCTGGGTGTACCCAGATGCTGTTTACAGGAGTTCTGCAGCCTGAGTGTAGTAGACACACTTTGTGGGAATTCTGCAGGTTGGGAGTAGGCTTACGCAGTATACGGGTTTTCTGCAGCCTGAGTGTACGAGATGCAGCTCACCGGAGTTCTGTATGCTGGCTGAACAGAGAGGCAGTTTATAGGAGTTCTACAGCCTGAGTGTAGTAGACACACTTTGTGGGAATTCTGTAGCTTGGGAGTAGGCATACGCAGTAGGCGCACTTTCTGTAGCCTGAATATAGGAGATGCAGCATAAAGCAGTTCTGTAAGCCTAGTTACAGAGAGGCTGTTTACGGGAGTTCTGCAGCCTGAGTGTAGTAGACACACTTTCTGGGAATTCTGCAGGTTGGGAGTAGGCATACGCAGTATGCGCACTTTCTGTAGCCTGAATATAGGAGATGCAGCATAAAGCAGTTCTGTAGGCTGGGTGTACCGAGAGGCTGTGTACAGCAATTCTGTAGCCTGAGTGTAAGAGAATCACTTTATGGGAGCTCTGTAGGTTCTGACTAGACATATGCACTTTGCGGTATTTCTGTAGCCTACACGCAGGAGACCCAGTTTATAGGCATTCTGTAAGCTAGCTCTAGAGTAAGCCATTTGCAGTTCTGCATCCTGAGTGTAGTAGACATAGTTATGGGAGTTCTGTTGCTTGGGAGTAGACATACGCAGTACGTGCGCTTTCTATAGCTTGAATGTAGGAGACGCAGTATAAAGCAATTCTGTAAGCTGAGTGTACACAGAGGCTGTTTACAGGTTTTCTGCAGCCTGAGTGTAGTAGACACACTTTGTGGGAATTCTGAGGCTTCGGAATAGGCATACACAGTATACGGGTTTTCTGTAGCCTGAATGTAGGAGACGCAGCATAAAGCAGTTCTGTAAGCTGGGTGTACCGAGAGGCTGTGTACAGGTTTTCTGCAGCCTGAGTGTAGTAGACACAGTTTATGGGAGTTCTGTAAATGCTGAGACGGCTTATGCACTCTTCAGGATGTTTGTGGCATGACTATAGGAAAACACTTTACGGGAGATTTGTAACATGGATGTAGAGAGACACAGATCGCAGCAGTTCTGCCGCCTGAATGTATAAGACACAGTTTATGGGAGTTCTGTGGCTTGGGAGTAAGCATAAGCAGTATGCGCACTTTCTGTAACCTGAATGTAGGACATGCAGCATAAAGCAGTTCTCTAAGCTGAGTGTACCCAGATGCTGTTTACAGGAGTTCTGCAGCCTGAGTGTAGTAGACACACTTTGTGGGAATTCTGTAGCTTGGGAGTAGGCATACGCAGTAGGCGCACTTTCTGTAGCCTGAATATAGGAGATGCAGCATAAAGCAGTTCTGTAAGCTGGGTGTACCGAGAGGCTGTGTACAGGTTTTCTGCAGCCTGAGTGTAGTAGACACAGTTTATGGGAGTTCTGTAAATTCTGAGATGGCTTATGCACTCTTCAGGATGTTTGTGGCATGACTATAGGAAAACACTTTACGGGAGATTTGTAACATGGATGTAGAGAGACACAGATCGCAGCAGTTCTCCAGCCTGAATGTAAAGACACAGTTTGTGGGAGTTCTGTTGCTTCCGAGTAGGCATATGCAGTATGCGCGCTTTCTGTAGCCTGAATGTAGGAGATGCGGCATAAAGCAGTTCTCTAAGCTGGGTGTACAGAGAGGCTGTTTACAGGAGTTCTGCAGCCTGAGTGTAGTAGACACACTTTGTGGGAATTCTGCAGGTTGGGAGTAGGCATACGCAGTATGCGCACTTTCTGTAGCCTGAATATAGGAGATGCAGCATAAAGCAGTTCTGTAAGCTGGGTGTACCGAGAGGTTGTGTACAGCAATTCTGTAGCCTGAGTGTAAGAGAATCACTTTATGGGAGCTCTGTACGTTCTGACTAGACATATGCACTTTGCGGTATTTCTGTAGCCTACACGCAGGAGACCCAGTTTATAGGCATTCTGTAAGCTAGCTCTAGAGCAAGCCATTTGCAGTTCTGCAGCCTGAGTGTAGTAGACACAGTTTATGGGAGTTCTGTAAATTCTGAGACGGCTTATGCACTCTTCAGGATGTTTGTGGCATGACTATAGGAAAACACTTTACGGGAGATTTGCAACATGGATGTAGAGAGACACAGGTCGCAGCAGTTCTGCCGCCTGAATGTATAAGACACAGTTTATGGGAGTTCTGTGGCTTGGGAGTGAGCATAAGCAGTATGCGCGCTTTCTGTAGCCTGAATGTAGGACATGCAGCATAAAGCAGTTCTCTAAGCTGGGTGTACCCAGATGCTGTTTACAGGAGTTCTGCAGCCTGAGTGTAGTAGACACACTTTGTGGGAATTCTGCAGCTTGGGAACAGCATACACAGTATACGGGTTTTCTGTAGCCTGAATGTAGGAGATGCAGCATAAAGCAGTTCTGTAAGCTGGGTTACAGAGAGGCTGTTTACAGGAGTTCTGCAGCCTGAGTGTAGTAGACACACTTTCTGGGAATTCTGCAGGTTGGGAGTAGGCATACGCAGTATGCGCACTTTCTGTAGCCTGAATATAGGAGATGCAGCATAAAGCAGTTCTGTAGGCTGGGTGTACCGAGAGGCTGTGTACAGCAATTCTGTAGCCTGAGTGTAAGAGAATCACTTTATGGGAGCTCTGTAGGTTCTGACTAGACATATGCACTTTGCGGTATTTCTGTAGCCTACACGCAGGAGACCCAGTTTATAGGCATTCTGTAAGCTAGCTCTAGAGTAAGCCATTTGCAGTTCTGCATCCTGAGTGTAGTAGACATAGTTATGGGAGTTCTGTTGCTTGGGAGTAGACATACGCAGTACGTGCGCTTTCTATAGCTTGAATGTAGGAGACGCAGTATAAAGCAATTCTGTAAGCTGAGTGTACACAGAGGCTGTTTACAGGTTTTCTGCAGCCTGAGTGTAGTAGACACACTTTGTGGGAATTCTGAGGCTTCGGAATAGGCATACACAGTATACGGGTTTTCTGTAGCCTGAATGTAGGAGACGCAGCATAAAGCAGTTCGTAAGCTGGGTGTACCGAGAGGCTGTGTACAGGTTTTCTGCAGCCTGAGTGTAGTAGACACAGTTTATGGGAGTTCTGTAAATGCTGAGACGGCTTATGCACTCTTCAGGATGTTTGTGGCATGACTATAGGAAAACACTTTACGGGAGATTTGTAACATGGATGTAGAGAGACACAGATCGCAGCAGTTCTGCCGCCTGAATGTATAAGACACAGTTTATGGGAGTTCTGTGGCTTGGGAGTAAGCATAAGCAGTATGCGCACTTTCTGTAACCTGAATGTAGGACATGCAGCATAAAGCAGTTCTCTAAGCTGAGTGTACCCAGATGCTGTTTACAGGAGTTCTGCAGCCTGAGTGTAGTAGACACACTTTGTGGGAATTCTGTAGCTTGGGAGTAGGCATACGCAGTAGGCGCACTTTCTGTAGCCTGAATATAGGAGATGCAGCATAAAGCAGTTCTGTAAGCTGGGTGTACCGAGAGGCTGTGTACAGGTTTTCTGCAGCCTGAGTGTAGTAGACACAGTTTATGGGAGTTCTGTAAATTCTGAGATGGCTTATGCACTCTTCAGGATGTTTGTGGCATGACTATAGGAAAACACTTTACGGGAGATTTGTAACATGGATGTAGAGAGACACAGATCGCAGCAGTTCTCCAGCCTGAATGTAAAGACACAGTTTGTGGGAGTTCTGTTGCTTCCGAGTAGGCATATGCAGTATGCGCGCTTTCTGTAGCCTGAATGTAGGAGATGCGGCATAAAGCAGTTCTCTAAGCTGGGTGTACAGAGAGGCTGTTTACAGGAGTTCTGCAGCCTGAGTGTAGTAGACACACTTTGTGGGAATTCTGCAGGTTGGGAGTAGGCATACGCAGTATGCGCACTTTCTGTAGCCTGAATATAGGAGATGCAGCATAAAGCAGTTCTGTAAGCTGGGTGTACCGAGAGGTTGTGTACAGCAATTCTGTAGCCTGAGTGTAAGAGAATCACTTTATGGGAGCTCTGTAGGTTCTGACTAGACATATGCACTTTGCGGTATTTCTGTAGCCTACACGCAGGAGACCCAGTTTATAGGCATTCTGTAAGCTAGCTCTAGAGCAAGCCATTTGCAGTTCTGCAGCCTGAGTGTAGTAGACACAGTTTATGGGAGTTCTGTAAATTCTGAGACGGCTTATGCACTCTTCAGGATGTTTGTGGCATGACTATAGGAAAACACTTTACGGGAGATTTGCAACATGGATGTAGAGAGACACAGGTCGCAGCAGTTCTGCCGCCTGAATGTATAAGACACAGTTTATGGGAGTTCTGTGGCTTGGGAGTGAGCATAAGCAGTATGCGCGCTTTCTGTAGCCTGAATGTAGGACATGCAGCATAAAGCAGTTCTCTAAGCTGGGTGTACCCAGATGCTGTTTACAGGAGTTCTGCAGCCTGAGTGTAGTAGACACACTTTGTGGGAATTCTGCAGCTTGGGAACAGCATACACAGTATACGGGTTTTCTGTAGCCTGAATGTAGGAGATGCAGCATAAAGCAGTTCTGTAAGCTGGGTTACAGAGAGGCTGTTTACAGGAGTTCTGCAGCCTGAGTGTAGTAGACACACTTTCTGGGAATTCTGCAGGTTGGGAGTAGGCATACGCAGTATGCGCACTTTCTGTAGCCTGAATATAGGAGATGCAGCATAAAGCAGTTCTGTAGGCTGGGTGTACCGAGAGGCTGTGTACAGCAATTCTGTAGCCTGAGTGTAAGAGAATCACTTTATGGGAGCTCTGTAGGTTCTGACTAGACATATGCACTTTGCGGTATTTCTGTAGCCTACACGCAGGAGACCCAGTTTATAGGCATTCTGTAAGCTAGCTCTAGAGTAAGCCATTTGCAGTTCTGCATCCTGAGTGTAGTAGACATAGTTATGGGAGTTCTGTTGCTTGGGAGTAGACATACGCAGTACGTGCGCTTTCTATAGCTTGAATGTAGGAGACGCAGTATAAAGCAATTCTGTAAGCTGAGTGTACACAGAGGCTGTTTACAGGTTTTCTGCAGCCTGAGTGTAGTAGACACACTTTGTGGGAATTCTGAGGCTTCGGAATAGGCATACACAGTATACGGGTTTTCTGTAGCCTGAATGTAGGAGACGCAGCATAAAGCAGTTCGTAAGCTGGGTGTACCGAGAGGCTGTGTACAGGTTTTCTGCAGCCTGAGTGTAGTAGACACAGTTTATGGGAGTTCTGTAAATTCTGAGATGGCTTATGCACTCTTCAGGATGTTTGTGGCATGACTATAGGAAAACACTTTACGGGAGATTTGCAACATGGATGTAGAGAGACACAGGTCGCAGCAGTTCTGCCGCCTGAATGTATAAGACACAGTTTTTGGGAGTTCTGTGGCTTGGGAGTGAGCATAAGCAGTATGCGCGCTTTCTGTAGCCTGAATGTAGGACATGCAGCATAAAGCAGTTCTCTAAGCTGGGTGTACCCAGATGCTGTTTACAGGAGTTCTGCAGCCTGAGTGTAGTAGACACACTTTGTGGGAATTCTGCAGGTTGGGAGTAGGCTTACGCAGTATACGGGTTTTCTGCAGCCTGAGTGTACGAGATGCAGCTTACCGGAGTTCTGTATGCTGGCTGAACAGAGAGGCAGTTTACAGGAGTTCTACAGCCTGAGTGTAGTAGACACACTTTGTGGGAATTCTGTAGCTTGGGAGTAGGCATACGCAGTAGGCGCACTTTCTGTAGCCTGAATATAGGAGACGCAGCATAAAGCAGTTCTGTAAGCTGGGTTACAGAGAGGCTGTTTACAGGAGTTCTGCAGCCTGAGTGTAGTTAGACACACTTTCTGGGAATTCTGCAGGTTGGGAGTAGGCATACGCAGTATGCGCACTTTCTGTAGCCTGAATATAGGAGATGCAGCATAAAGCAGTTCTGTAGGCTGGGTGTACCGAGAGGCTGTGTACAGCAATTCTGTAGCCTGAGTGTAAGAGAATCACTTTATGGGAGCTCTGTAGGTTCTGACTAGACATATGCACTTTGCGGTATTTCTGTAGCCTACACGCAGGAGACCCAGTTTATAGGCATTCTGTAAGCTAGCTCGAGAGTAAGCCATTTGCAGTTCTGCATCCTGAGTGTAGTAGACATAGTTATGGGAGTTCTGTTGCTTGGGAGTAGACATACGCAGTACGTGCGCTTTCTATAGCTTGAATGTAGGAGACGCAGTATAAAGCAATTCTGTAAGCTGAGTGTACACAGAGGCTGTTTACAGGTTTTCTGCAGCCTGAGTGTAGTAGACACACTTTGTGGGAATTCTGAGGCTTCGGAATAGGCATACACAGTATACGGGTTTTCTGTAGCCTGAATGTAGGAGACGCAGCATAAAGCAGTTCGTAAGCTGGGTGTACCGAGAGGCTGTGTAGAGGTTTTCTGCAGCTTGAGTGTAGTAGACACAGTTTATGGGAGTTCTGTAAATTCTGAGACGGCTTATGCACTCTTCAGGATGTTTGTGGCATGACTATAGGAAAACACTTTACGGGAGATTTGCAACATGGATGTAGAGAGACACAGGTCGCAGCAGTTCTGCCGCCTGAATGTATAAGACACAGTTTTTGGGAGTTCTGTGGCTTGGGAGTGAGCATAAGCAGTATGCGCGCTTTCTGTAGCCTGAATGTAGGACATGCAGCATAAAGCAGTTCTCTAAGCTGGGTGTGCCCAGATGCTGTTTACAGGAGTTCTGCAGCCTGAGTGTAGTAGACACACTTTCTGGGAATTCTGCAGGTTGGGAGTAGGCATACGCAGTATACGGGTTTTCTGCAGCCTGAGTGTACGAGATGCAGCTCACCGGAGTTCTGTATGCTGGCTGAACAGAGAGGCAGTTTACAGGAGTTCTACAGCCTGAGTGTAGTAGACACACTTTGTGGGAATTCTGTAGCTTGGGAGTAGGCATACGCAGCATGCGCACTTTCTGTAGCCTGAATATAGGAGATGCAGCATAAAGCAGTTCTGTAAGCTGGGTTACAGAGAGGCTGTTTACAGGAGTTCTGCAGCCTGAGTGTAGTTAGACACACTTTCTGGGAATTCTGCAGGTTGGGAGTAGGCATACGCAGTATGCGCACTTTCTGTAGCCTGAATATAGGAGATGCAGCATAAAGCAGTTCTGTAGGCTGGGTGTACCGAGAGGCTGTGTACAGCAATTCTGTAGCCTGAGTGTAAGAGAATCACTTTATGGGAGCTCTGTAGGTTCTGACTAGACATATGCACTTTGCGGTATTTCTGTAGCCTACACGCAGGAGACCCAGTTTATAGGCATTCTGTAAGCTAGCTCTAGAGTAAGCCATTTGCAGTTCTGCATCCTGAGTGTAGTAGAAATAGTTATGGGAGTTCTGTTGCTTGGGAGTAGACATACGCAGTACGTGCGCTTTCTATAGCTTGAATGTAGGAGACGCAGTATAAAGCAATTCTGTAAGCTGAGTGTACACAGAGGCTGTTTACAGGTTTTCTGCAGCCTGAGTGTAGTAGACACACTTTGTGGGAATTCTGCAGCTTGGGAACAGCATACACAGTATACGGGTTTTCTGTAGCCTGAATGTAGGAGACGCAGCATAAAGCAGTTCTGTAAGCTGGGTGTACCGAGAGGCTGTGTACAGGTTTTCTGCAGCCTGAGTGTAGTAGACACAGTTTATGGGAGTTCTGTAAATTCTGAGATGGCTTATGCACTCTTCAGGATGTTTGTGGCATGACTATAGGAAAACACTTTACGGGAGATTTGTAACAAGGATGTAGAGAGACACAGATCGCAGCAGTTCTCCAGCCTGAATGTAAAGACACAGTTTGTGGGAGTTCTGTTGCTTCCGAGTAGGCATATGCAGTATGCGCGCTTTCTGTAGCCTGAATGTAGGAGATGCGGCATAAAGCAGTTCTCTAAGCTGGGTGTACAGAGAGGCTGTTTACAGGAGTTCTGCAGCCTGAGTGTAGTAGACACACTTTGTGGGAATTCTGCAGGTTGGGAGTAGGCATACGCAGTATGCGCACTTTCTGTAGCCTGAATATAGGAGATGCAGCATAAAGCAGTTCTGTAAGCTGGGTGTACCGAGAGGCTGTGTACAGCAATTCTGTAGCCTGAATGTAAGAGAATCACTTTATGGGAGTTCTGTAGGTTCTGACTAGGCATATGCACTTTGCGGTATTTCTGTAGCCTACACGCAGGAGACCCAGTTTATAGGCATTCTGTAAGCTAGCTCTAGAGCAAGCCATTTGCAGTTCTGCAGCCTGAGTGTAGTAGACACAGTTTATGGGAGTTCTGTAAATTCTGAGACGGCTTATGCACTCTTCAGGATGTTTGTGGCATGACTATAGGAAAACACTTTACGGGAGATTTGCAACATGGATGTAGAGAGACACAGGTCGCAGCAGTTCTGCCGCCTGAATGTATAAGACACAGTTTATGGGAGTTCTGTGGCTTGGGAGTGAGCATAAGCAGTATGCGCGCTTTCTGTAGCCTGAATGTAGGACATGCAGCATAAAGCAGTTCTCTAAGCTGGGTGTACCCAGATGCTGTTTACAGGAGTTCTGCAGCCTGAGTGTAGTAGACACACTTTCTGGGAATTCTGAAGGTTGGGAGTAGGCTTACGCAGTATACGGGTTTTCTGCAGCCTGAGTGTACGAGATGCAGCTCACCGGAGTTCTGTATGCTGGCTGAACAGAGAGGCAGTTTACAGGAGTTCTACAGCCTGAGTGTAGTAGACACACTTTGTGGGAATTCTGTAGCTTGGGAGTAGGCATACGCAGTAGGCGCACTTTCTGTAGCCTGAATATAGGAGACGCAGCATAAAGCAGTTCTGTAAGCTGGGTTACAGAGAGGCTGTTTACAGGAGTTCTGCAGCCTGAGTGTAGTAGACACACTTTCTGGGAATTCTGCAGCTTGGGAGTAGGCATACGCAGTATGCGCACTTTCTGTAGCCTGAATATAGGAGATGCAGCATAAAGCAGTTCTGTAGGCTGGGTGTACCGAGAGGCTGTGTACAGCAATTCTGTAGCCTGAGTGTAAGAGAATCACTTTATGGGAGTTCTGTAGGTTCTGACTAGGCATATGCACTTTGCGGTATTTCTGTAGCCTACACGCAGGAGACCCAGTTTATAGGCATTCTGTAAGCTAGCTCTAGAGTAAGCCATTTGCAGTTCTGCATCCTGAGTGTAGTAGACATAGTTATGGGAGTTCTGTTGCTTGGGAGTAGACATACGCAGTACGTGCGCTTTCTATAGCTTGAATGTAGGAGACGCAGTATAAAGCAATTCTGTAAGCTGAGTGTACACAGAGGCTGTTTACAGGTTTTCTGCAGCCTGAGTGTAGTAGACACACTTTGTGGGAATTCTGAGGCTTCGGAATAGGCATACACAGTATACGGGTTTTCTGTAGCCTGAATGTAGGAGACGCAGCATAAAGCAGTTCTGTAAGCTGGGTGTACCGAGAGGCTGTGTACAGGTTTTCTGCAGCCTGAGTGTAGTAGACACAGTTTATGGGAGTTCTGTAAATTCTGAGACGGCTTATGCACTCTTCAGGATGTTTGTGGCATGACTATAGGAAACCACTTTACGGGAGATTTGCAACATGGATGTAGAGAGACACAGGTCGCAGCAGTTCTGCCGCCTGAATGTATAAGACACAGTTTATGGGAGTTCTGTGGCTTGGGAGTGAGCATAAGCAGTATGCGCGCTTTCTGTAGCCTGAATGTAGGACATGCAGCATAAAGCAGTTCTCTAAGCTGGGTGTACCCAGATGCTGTTTACAGGAGTTCTGCAGCCTGAGTGTAGTAGACACACTTTGTGGGAATTCTGCAGCTTGGGAACAGCATACACAGTATACGGGTTTTCTGTAGCCTGAATGTAGGAGATGCAGCATAAAGCAGTTCTGTAAGCTGGGTTACAGAGAGGCTGTTTACAGGAGTTCTGCAGCCTGAGTGTAGTAGACACACTTTCTGGGAATTCTGCAGGTTGGGAGTAGGCATATGCAGTATGCGCACTTTCTGTAGCCTGAATATAGGAGATGCAGCATAAAGCAGTTCTGTAAGCTGGGTTACAGAGAGGCTGTTTACAGGAGTTCTGCAGCCTGAGTGTAGTTAGACACACTTTCTGGGAATTCTGCAGCTTGGGAGTAGGCATACGCAGTATGCGCACTTTCTGTAGCCTGAATATAGGAGATGCAGCATAAAGCAGTTCTGTAGGCTGGGTGTACCGAGAGGCTGTGTACAGCAATTCTGTAGCCTGAGTGTAAGAGAATCACTTTATGGGAGCTCTGTAGGTTCTGACTAGACATATGCACTTTGCGGTATTTCTGTAGCCTACACGCAGGAGACCCAGTTTATAGGCATTCTGTAAGCTAGCTCTAGAGTAAGCCATTTGCAGTTCTGCATCCTGAGTGTAGTAGACATAGTTATGGGAGTTCTGTTGCTTGGGAGTAGACATACGCAGTACGTGCGCTTTCTATAGCTTGAATGTAGGAGACGCAGTATAAAGCAATTCTGTAAGCTGAGTGTACACAGAGGCTGTTTACAGGTTTTCTGCAGCCTGAGTGTAGTAGACACACTTTGTGGGAATTCTGCAGCTTGGGAATAGGCATACACAGTATATGGGTTTTCTGTAGCCTGAATGTAGGAGACGCAGCATAAAGCAGTTCTGTAAGCTGGGTGTACCGAGAGGCTGTGTACAGGTATTCTGCAGCCTGAGTGTAGTAGACACAGTTTATGGGAGTTCTCTAAATTCTGAGACGGCTTATGCACTCTTCAGGATGTTTGTGGCATGACTATAGGAAAACACTTTACGGGAGATTTGCAACATGGATGTAGAGAGACACAGGTCGCAGCAGTTCTGCCGCCTGAATGTATAAGACACAGTTTATGGGAGTTCTGTGGCTTGGGAGTAAGCATAAGCAGTATGCGCACTTTCTGTAACCTGAATGTAGGACATGCAGCATAAAGCAGTTCTCTAAGCTGAGTGTACCCAGATGCTGTTTACAGGAGTTCTGCAGCCTGAGTGTAGTAGTCACCGTGTATGGGAGTTGTGTAAATTCTGAGATGGCTTATGCACTATTCAGGATGTTTGTAGCTTGACTATAGGAAAACACTTTACGGGAGATTTGTACCATGGATGTAGAGAAACACAGATCACAGCAGTTCTACAACCTGAATGTGTAAGACAGTTTGTGGGAGTTTTGTTGCTTGGGAGTAGGCATACGCAGTTTGTGTACAGAAAGTAGCCTGAATGTAGGAGATGCAGCATAAAGCAGTTCTCTAAGCTGGGTGTACAGAGAGGCTGTTTACAGGAGTTTTGCAGCCTGAGTGTAGGAGACTCATTTTATGGGGTTCTGCAGGTTGTGACTAGGTATATGCACTATGAGTGCTTTCTGTAAAATGTGTGCAGGAGACACAGTTTAAAGGCACTGTATAAGCGAGCTCAAGAGCGAGCCATTTACAGTTCTGCATCCTGAGTGTAGTAGACATAGTTATGGGAGTTCTGTTGCTTGGGAGTAGACATACGCAATACGTGCTCTTTCTGTAGCCTGAATGTAGGAGACGCAGTATAAAGCAATTCTGTAAGCTGAGTGTACAGAGAGGCTGTTTACAGGTTTTCTGAAGCCTGAGTGTGGTTGACAGAGTTTAAGGGAGTTCTGCAAATTCTGAGACAGCTTATGCACTCTTCAGTATGTTTGTGGCATGACTATAGGAAAACACTTTACGGGAGATTTGCAACATGGATGTAGATAGAAACAGATCGCAGTAGTTCTACAGCCTGAATGTATAAGACACACTTTTTGGGAGTTCTGTTGCTTGGGAGTAGGCATACGCAGTTTGTGTGCTTTCTGCTGCCTGAATGTAGGAGACGCAGTATAAAGCAATTCTGTAAGCTGGGTTACAGAGTGGCTGTTTACAGGAGATATGCAGCCTGAGTGTAGGAGACTCAGTTTACGGGAGTTCTGAGATTCCTACTAGGCGTATACCCTATGAGGTAAATCCGTAGCCTGGGCGGAATTCTGTATGCTGGCTGTACAGAGAGGCAGTTTTCAGGAGTTTTACATCCTGAGTGTAGTAGACACACTTTCAGGGAATTCTGCAGCTTGGGAGTAGGCATACGCAGTATGTGCGCTTTCTGTAGCCTGAATGTAGGAGATCCGAAAAACTTGATTCGAGGGGAATTAATTATCGGTCCACTCTGCAAAAGGGTTCCATTTATTTTTCAAAACACAAAAACTCATCTTGGTCGTGCTCCATGGAGATTTCTAAGCATGACACGCAATTGGTCAAGGCTCACATCAGAAAATTCATTAAAAACCATGATAAATAAGAAAATGTGAAACAAGCCAAAGAAATGCAAGAGTCCTTTGTGATATTGGGCGTGAATTTGTCACAAGGAAACCGGCTGTTTCCAGATTCATCCACCCCTCCCAGCTGACTGGCATTGGAAACTAATTGAATTCACCTGAAAATCTCCGAAAAACTTGATTCGAGGGGAATTAATTATCGGCCTGGAGATTTCTAAGCATGACACGCCAATTGGTTGTATTTTTTATTTCATAATGGATCCTCTGTCTAAACTCTTGTGTGTATTGCGTCAGAATACAAAATTTGGGAGGGAAGAAGGCAAAACAAACTCAGACCCAGAAACCATTTAGGAAATTGCCATTCAAGAAAACAAAAGTCGGCTGAAGCACCCAATACAATGACAGAAAGCCCTAATTGGAGCAAGCAAACAGCTGTGCCCTGAAAGTAAAGGACCATTCCTTCCGTGTCTTGAACTCCAAATTCCAGGCTCAAAATCAAAACTCACATCAGAAAATTCATTACAAACCATGATAAATAAGAAAAATGTGTAAAAAGTCCAAGAAATGCAAGAGTTCTTTGTGATACTGGGCTTGATTTCCTCACAAGGAAACCGGCTGTTTCCGGATTCATCCACCCCTCCCAGCTGACTGGCATTGGAAACTAATTGAATTCACCTGAAAATCTCCGAAAAACTTGGTTCGAGGGGAGTTAATTATTGGTCCCCTCTGCAAAAGGGTTCCATTTATTTTTCCAAAACACAAAAACTCATCTTGGTCGTGCTGCCTGGAGATTTCTAAGCATGACACGCCAATTGGTTGTATTTTTTATTTCATAATGGATCCTCTGTCTAAACTCTTGTGTGTATTGCATCAGAATACAAAATTTGGGTGGGAAGAAGGCAAAACAAACTCAGACCCAGAAACCATTTAGGAAATTGCCACTCAAGAAAACAAAAGGTGGCTGAAGCACCCAAAACAATGCCAGAAATCCCTAATTGGAGCAAGCCAACAGCTCTGCACTGAATGAAAAGGACCATTCCTTCCATGTCTTGAACTCCATATTCCAGCCTCAAAGTCAAAGCTCACATCAGAGAATTCATTATAAACCATGATAAATAAGAAAAATGTGAAACAAGCCAAAGAAATGCAAGAGTCCTTTGTGATATTGGGCGTGAATTTGTCACAAGGAAACCGGCTGTTTCCGGATTCATCCACCCCTCCCAGCTGACTGGCATTGGAAACTAATGGAATTCACCTGAAAATCTCCGAAAAACTTGATTCGAGGGGAATTAATTATCAGTACCCTCTGCAAAAGGGTGCCATTTCCTTTTCCAAAACACAAAAGCTCATCTTGGTCATGCTGCCTGGAGATTTCTAAGCAGGACACGCAATTGGTTGTGTTTTTTCTTTCATAATGGATCCTCTGTCTAAACTCTTGTGTGTATTGCTTCAGAATACAAAATTTGGGAGGGAAGAAGAAAGAACCAGCTCAGACCCGGAAACCATTTAGGAAATTGCCACTCAAGAAAACAAAAGTCGGCTGAAGCACCCAAAACAATGACAGAAAGCCCTAATTGGAGCAAGCCAACAGCTGTGCTCTGAAAGTAAAGGACCATTCCTTCCGTGTCTTGAACTCCAAATTCCAGCCTCAAAATCAAAGCTCACATCAGAAAATTCATTACATACCATGATAAATAAGAAAAATGTGTAAAAAGTCCAAGAAATGCAAGAGTTCTTTGTGATATTGGCATTGATTTCATCACAAGGAAACCGGCTGTTTCCGGATTCATCCACCCCTCCCAGCTGACTGGCATTGGAAACTAATGGAATTCACCTGAAAATCGCCGAAAAACTTGATTCGAGCGGGAATCAATTATCGGTCCACTCTGCAAAAGGGTTACATTTATTTTTCCAAAACACAAAAGCTCATCTTGGTCGTGCTGCCTGGAGATTTCTAAGCATGACACGCCAATTGGTTGTATTTTTTCTTTCATAATGGATCCTCTGTCTAAACTCTTGTGTGTATTGCGTCAGAATACAAAATTTGGGAGGGAAGAAGGCAAAACCAGCTCAGACCCAGAAACCATTTAGGAAATTGCCACTCAAGAAACCAAAAGTTGGCTGACGTAACCAAAACAATGACAGAAAGCCCTAATTGGAGCAAGCCAACAGCTGTGCCCTGAAAGTAAAGGACCATTCCTTCCGTGTCTTGAACTCCAAATTCCAGCCTCAAAATCAAAGCTCACATCAGAAAATTCAATATAAACCATGATAAATAAGAAAAATGTGTAAAAAGCCCAAGAAATGCAAGAGTTCTTTGTGATACTGGGCTTGATTTCCTCACAAGGAAACCGGCTGTTTCCGGATTCATCCACCCCTCCCAGCTGACTGGCATTGTAAACGAATGGAATTCACCTGAAAATCTCTGAAAAACTTGATTTGAGGGGAATTAATTATCGGTCCACTCTGCAAAAGGGTTCCATTCATTTTCCAAAACACAAAAGCTCATCTTGGTCATGCTGCCTGGAGATTTCTAAGCAGGACACGCAATTGGTTGTGTTTTTTCTTTCATAATGGATCATCTGTCTAAACTCTTGTGTGTATTGCGTCAGAATACAAAATTTGGGAGGGAAGAAGGCAAAACCAACTCAGACCCGGAAACCATTTAGGAAATTGCCACTCAAGAAAACAAAAGGTGGCTGAAGCACCCAAAACAATGCCAGAAATCCCTAATTGGAGCAAGCCAACAGCTCTGCCCTGAATGAAAAGGACCATTCCTTCCATGTCTTGACTCCATATTCCAGCCTGAAAGTGAAAGCTCACATCAGAAAATTCATTATAAACCATGATAAATAAGAAAAATGTGAAAGCACCCAAGGAAATGCAAGAGTCCTTTGTGATATTGCGCGTGAATTTGTCACAAGGAAACTGGCTGTTTCCGGATTCATCCACCCCTCCAGGCTGACCTGCTTTGGAACTAATTGAATTGACCTGAAAATCTCCGTCATACTTGATTTGAGAGGAATTAATTATCGGTCCCCTCTGCAAAAGGGTTCCATTTCCTTTTCCAAAACACAAAAGCTCATCTTGGTCATGCTGCCTGGAGATTTCTAAGCAGGATACGCAATTGGTTGTGTTTTTTCTTTCATAATGGATCCTCTGTCTAAACTCTTGTGTGTATTGCGTCAGAATACAAAATTTGGGAGGGAAGAAGAAAAAACCAGCTCAGACCCGGAAACCATTTAGGAAATTGCCACTCAAGAAAACAAAAGTCGGCTGAAGCACCCAAAACAATGACAGAAAGCCCTAATTGGAGCAAGCCAACAGCTGTGCCCTGAAAGTAAAGGACCATTCCTTCCGTGTCTTGAACTCCAAATTCCAGGCTCAAAATCAAAGCTCACATCAGAAAATTCAATACAAACCATGATAAATAAGAAAAATGTGTAAAAAGCCCAAGAAATGCAAGAGTTCTTTGTGATATTGGCATTGATTTCATCACAAGGAAACCGGCTGTTTCCAGATTCATCCACCCCTCCCAGCTGACTGGCATTGGAAACTAATGGAATTCACCTGATAATCGCCGAAAAACTTGATTCGAGTGGGAATCAATTATCGGTCCACTCTGCAAAAGGGTTCCATTTATTTTTCCAAAACACAAAAGCTCATCTTGGTCATGCTGCCTGGAGATTTCTAAGCATGACACGCCAATTGGTTGTATTTTTTATTTCATAATGGATCCTCTGTCTAAACTCTTGTGTGTATTGCGTCAGAATACAAAATTTGGGAGGGAAGAAGGCAAAACCAGCTCAGACCCAGAAACCATTTAGGAAATTGCCACTCAAGAAAACAAAAGTCGGCTGAAGCACCCAAAACAATGCCAGAAATCCCTAATTGGAGCAAGCCAACAGCTCTGCCCTGAATGAAAAGGACCATTCCTTCCATGTCTTGACTCCATATTCCAGCCTCAAAATCAAAGCTCACATCAGAAAATTCATTATAAACCATGATAAATAAGAAAAATGTGAAAGCACCCAAGGAAATGCAAGAGTCCTTTGTGATATTGGGCGTGAATTTGTCACAAGGAAACCGGCTGTTTCCGGATTCATCCACCCCTCCCAGCTCATTGGCTTTGGTAACTAATTGAATTCACCTGAAAATCTCCGAAAAACTTGATTTGAGGGGAAGTAATTATCGGTCCACTCTGCAAAAGGGTTCCATTTATTTTTCAAAACACAAAAACTCATCTTGGTCGTGCTGCCTGGAGATTTCTAAGCATGACACGCAATTGGTTGTGTTTTTTCTTTCATAATGGATCCTCTGTCTAAACTCTTGTGTGTATTGCTTCAGAATACAAAATTTGGTAGGGAAGATAGCAAAACCAGCTCAGACCCAGAAACCATTTAGGAAATTGCCACTCAAGAAACCAAATGTCGGCTGAAGCACCCAAAACAATGACAGAAAGCCCTAATTGGAGCAAGCCAACAGCTGTGCCCTGAAAGTAAAGGACCATTCCTTCCATGTCTTGAACTCCAAATTCCAGGCTCAAAATCAAAACTCACATCAGAAAATTCATTACAAACCATGATAAATAAGAAAAATGTGTAAAAAGCCCAAGAAATGCAAGAGTTCTTTGTGATACTGGGCTTGATTTCCTCACAAGGAAACCGGCTGTTTCCGGATTCATCCACCCCTCCCAGCTGACTGGCATTGTAAACGAATGGAATTCACCTGAAAATCTCTGAAAAACTTGATTTGAGGGGAATTAATTATCGGTCCACTCTGCAAAAGGGTTCCATTCATTTTCCAAAACACAAAAGCTCATCTTGGTCATGCTGCCTGGAGATTTCTAAGCAGGACACGCAATTGGTTGTGTTTTTTCTTTCATAATGGATCATCTGTCTAAACTCTTGTGTGTATTGCGTCAGAATACAAAATTTGGGAGGTAAGAAGGCAAAACCAACTCAGACCCGGAAACCATTTAGGAAATTGCCACTCAAGAAAACAAAAGTCGGCTGAAGCACCCAAAACAATGCCAGAAATCCCTAATTGGAGCAAGCCAACAGCTCTGCCCTGAATGAAAAGGACCATTCCTTCCATGTCTTGACTCCATATTCCAGCCTGAAAGTGAAAGCTCACATCAGAAAATTCATTATAAACCATGATAAATAAGAAAAATGTGAAAGCACCCAAGGAAATGCAAGAGTCCTTTGTGATATTGGGCGTGAATTTGTCACAAGGAAACTGGCTGTTTCCGGATTCATCCACCCCTCCAGGCTGACCTGCTTTGGAACTAATTGAATTGACCTGAAAATCTCCGTCATACTTGATTTGAGAGGAATTAATTATCGGTCCCCTATGCAAAAGGGTTCCATTTCCTTTTCCAAAACACAAAAGCTCATCTTGGTCATGCTGCCTGGAGATTTCTAAGCAGGATAAGCAATTGGTTGTGTTTTTTCTTTCATAATGGATCCTCTGTCTAAACTCTTGTGTGTATTGCGTCAGAATACAAAATTTGGGAGGGAAGAAGAAAAAACCAGCTCAGACCCGGAAACCATTTAGGAAATTGCCACTCAAGAAAACAAAAGTCGGCTGAAGCACCCAAAACAATGACAGAAAGCCCTAATTGGAGCAAGCCAACAGCTGTGCCCTGAAAGTAAAGGACCATTCCTTCCGTGTCTGGAACTCCAAATTCCAGCGTCAAAATCAAAGCTCACATCAGAAAATTCAATACAAACCATGATAAATAAGAAAAATGTGTAAAAAGCCCAAGAAATGCAAGAGTTCTTTGTGATACTGGGCTTGATTTCCTCACAAGGAAAACGGCTGTTTCCGGATTCATCCACCCCTCCCAGCTGACTGGCATTGGAAACTAATGGAATTCACCTGAAAATCTCCGAAAAACTTGATTCGAGGGGAATTAATTATCGGTCCCCTCTGCAAAAGGGTTACATTTATTTTTCCAAAACACAAAAACTCATCTTGGTCGTGCTGCCTGGAGATTTCTAAGCATGACACGCCAATTGGTGGTATTTTTTATTTCATAATGGATCCTCTGTCTAAACTCTTGTGTGTATTGCGTCAGAATACAAAATTTGGGAGGGAAGAAGGCAAAACCAGCTCAGACCCAGAAACCATTTAGGAAATTGCCATTCAATAAAACAAAAGGCGGCTGAAGCACCCAAAACAATGCCAGAAATCCCTAAATGGAGCAAGCCAACAGCTCTGCCCTGAATGAAAAGGACCATTCCTTCCGTGTCTTGAACTCCATATTCCAGCCTCAAAATCAAAGCTCACATCAGAAAATTCATTATAAACCATGATAAATAAGAAAAATGTAAAAGCACCCAAGGAAATACAAGAGTCCTTTGTGATATTGGGCGTGAATTTGTCACAAGGAAACCGGCTGTTTCCGGATTCATCCACCCCTCCCAGCTCATTGGCTTTGGAAACTAATTGAATGCACCTGAAAATCTCCAAAAAACTTGATTTGAGGGGAAGTAATTATTGGTCCACTCTGCAAAAGGGTTCCATTTATTTTTCAAAACACAAAAACTCATCTTGGTCGTGCTGCCTGGAGAGTTCTAAGCGTGACACGCAATTGGTTGTGTTTTTTCTTTCATAATGGATCTTCTGTCTAAACTCTTGTGTGTATTGCTTCAGAATACAAAATTTGGGAGGGAAGAAGGCAAAACCAGCTCAGACCCAGAAACCATTTAGGAAATTGCCACTCAAGAAACCAAAAGTTGGCTGAAGCACCCAAAACAATGACAGAAAGCCAAAATTGGAGCAAGCCAACAGCTGTGCCCTGATTGAAAAGGACCATTCCTTCCGTGTCTTGAACTCCAAATTCCAGCCTCAAAATCAAAGCTCACATCAGAAAATTCAATACAAACCATGATAAATAAGAAAAATGTGTAAAAAGCCCAAGAAATGCAAGAGTCCTTTGTGATATTGGCCTTGATTTCGTCACAAGGAAACCGGCTGTTTCCGGATTCATCCACCCCTCCAGGCTGACCTGCTTTGGAACTAATTGAATTCACCTGAAAATCTTTGAAAAACTTGATTCGAGGGGAATTAATTATCGGTCCCCTCTGCAAAAGGGTTCCATTTTTTTTTCCTTTAAAGTTTTTTTAATTTTTTATTTAATAAAGATAAATTTGCAAAGTATAGCTTTTGGATTACAGTGGCTTTTTCCCCCCAATAACTTCCCTCCCACCTGCAACCCTGCCTTATCCCACTCCCTCTCCCATTCCATTCACATCAAGATTCATTTTCTTTTTTTTTCCCCCCCATACCGTCCCTCCCACCCACAACCCTCCCCTTTCCCACTCCCTCTCCCCTTCCATTCACATCAAGATTTATTTTCGATTATCTTAATATACAGAAGATCAGCTTAATATACCTTAAGTAAGGATTTCAACAGTTTGTTCCCACACAGAAACATAAAGTGAAAAATAATAGATGATTTTTTTAAATGATGATGAAATCAGATCAGACCTATTGTCATGTTTAATCCCAGTGAGAGTCAAGTTGGGAATTGATAATTTCTTTCTTTTCTTTTTTTTTTTTTTTACAGAAGATCAGTTTAGTGTACATTAAGTAAAGATTTCAATCGTTTGCACCCCCATAGAAACACGAAGTGAAATATACTGTTTGAGTACTCGTTATAGCATTAAGCCTCAGTGTACAGCACATTAAGGACAGAGATCCTACATGAGGAGTAAGTGCACAGTGACTCCTGTTGTTGACTTTACAAATTGACACTCCTGTTTATGGCATCAATAATCTCCCTATGCACCAGTCATGAGTTTCCAAGGCTATGGAAGCCCCTTGAGTTCTCCGACTCTTATCTTGTTTAGACAAGGTCATAGTCAAAGTGGAGGTTCTCTCCTCCCTTCAGAGAAAGGCACCTCCCTCTTTGAAGACCTGTTCTTTCCACTGGGATCTCACTCACAGAGATCTTTTTGCCAGAGTGTCTTGGCTTTCCATGCCTGAAATACTCTCATGGGCTTTTCAGCCAGATCCGAGTGCCTTTAGGGCTGATTCTGAGGCCAGAGTGCTATTTAGGACATCCGCCATTCTATGAGTCTGCTGAGTATCTCACTTCCCATGTTGGATCACTCTTCCCTTTATTTATTCTATCGGTTAGTGTTAGCAGATACTAGACTTGTCTATGTGCTCCCTTTGACTCTTAGTCCTTTCATTATGATCAATTGTGAACTGAAATTGATGACTTGGAATAGTGAGATGGCATTGGCACATGCCACCTTGATGGGATTGAATTGGAATCCCCTGGTATGTTTCCAACTCTACCAATTGGGGCAAGTCAGCCCGAGCATGCCCCAAATTATACATCTCTTCCCTCTCTTATTCCCACTTTTATGTTTAACAGGGATCACATTTCAGTTAATTTTCAACACTTAAGAATAACTGTGTGATAATTACAGAATTAAACCAGTCATATTAAGTAGAACAGACAAAAAAAAATACTATGAGGGATAATGTATTAAGTTGTGCATTAGCAGTCAGGGCTATGCTGATCAAGTCACCATTTCTCATAATGTCCATTTCACTTCAGGAGGTTTCCTTTTTGGTGTTCAGTCAGTTGTCACCGATCAGGGAGAACATATGGTATTTGTCCCTTTGGGACTGGCTTACTTCACTCAGCATGATGTGTTCCAGATTCCTCCATTTTGTTGCAAATGACTGGATTTCGTTGTTTCTTACTGCGGTATAGTATTCTAAAGAATACATATCCCATAATTTCTTTATCCAGTCTACCATTGATGGGCATTTAGGTTGGTTCCAGGTCTTGGCTATTGTGAATTGTGCTGCAATAAACATTAGGGTGCAGACTGCTTTTTTCTTTATCAATTTAAACTCCTTTGGGTAAATTCCAAGGAGTGGGATGGCTGGGTCGAACGGTAGGGTTATCTTCAGGTTTCTGAGGAATTTCCAGACTGATTTCCATAGTGGCTTGACCAGTTTGCATTCCCACCAACAGTGGGTTAGTGTCCCTTTTTCCCCACATCCTCGCCAGCATCTGTTGTTGGTAGATTTCTGTATGTGAGCCATTCTAACCGGGGTGAGGTGAAACCTCATTGTGGTTTTGATTTGCATTTCCCTGATTGCTAGTGACCTTGAACATTTTTTCATGTGCCTGTTGGCCATTTGGATTTCCTCTTTTGAAAAATGTCTATTGAAGTCCTTGGCCCATCTCTTAAGTGGGTTGTTGGTTTTGTTTCTGTGGAGTTTCTTGATCTCTTTGTAGATTCTGGTTATTAACCCTTTATCTGTTGCATAGTTTGCAAATATTTTTCCCATTCTGTCGGTTGTCTCTTCACTCTCCTGACTGTTTCTTTTGCAGTACAGAAACTTCTCAATTTGATGCAATCCCAATAGTTGATTTTGGCTTTGACTGTCTGTGCCTCCCGGGTCTTTTCCAGAAATTCTTTGCCTGTACCAATATCTTGAAGGGTTTCTCCAATGTTCTCTAATAACTTCATGGTGTCAGGACGTAGATTTAGGTCTTCAATCCACGTTGAGTGGATTTTTGTGTAAGGTGTAAGGTAGGGGTCTTGCTTCATGCTTCTGCACGTGGAAATCCAGTTTTCCCAGCACCATTTATTGAATAGACTGTCCTTGCTCCAGGAATTAGTTTTAGATCCTTGATCAAATATAAGTTGGCTGTAGATGTTTGGATTGATTTCTGGTGTTTCAATTCTGTTCCATTGGTCTATCCATCTGTTTCTGTACAAGTACCATGCTGTTTTGATTACAACTGCCCTGTAGTATGTCCTGAAGTCTGGTATTGTGATGCCTCCGGCTTTGTTTTTGTTGTACAAGATTGCTTTAGCTATTCGAGGTCTCTTGTGCCTCCATATGAATTTCAGCATCATTTTTTCTAGATCTGCGAAGAATGTCTTTGGTATCTTGATTGGGATTGCATTGAATCTATAAATTGCTTTTGGGAGAATGGACATTTTGATGATGTTGATTCTTCCAATCCATGAGCATGGAAGATTTTTCCATTTTTTGGTATCCTCTTCTATTTCTTTCTTGAAGGTTTTGTAATTTTCATCGTAGAGATCTTTAACGTCCTTGGTTAAGTTTATTCCAAGGTATTTGATTGTTTTTGTAGCTATTGTGAATGGGATTGATCTTAGCAGTTCTTTCTCAGTCATGGCATTACTTGTGTATACAAAGGCTGTTGATTTTTGTGCATTGATTTTATATCCTGCCACTTTGCCAAACTCCTCTATGAGTTCCAATAGTCTCTTAGTAGAGTTCTTTGGATCCTCTAAGTACAGAATCATATCGTCTGCAAAGAGGGATAGTTTGACTTCTTCCTTCTTGATTTGTATTCCTTTGATTTCTTTTTCTTGTCTGATGGCTCTGGCTAAAACTTCCAGAACTATGTTAAATAGCAGTGGTGAGAGTGGGCATCCCTGCCTGGTGCCAGATTTCAGTGGAAATGCTTCCAACTTTTCCCCATTCAATAGGATGCTGGCTGTGGGTTTTTTATAAATTGCTTTGATTATATTGAGGAATGTTCCTTCTATACCCAATTTGCTTAGAGTTTTCATCATGAAAGGGTGTTGAATTTTATCAAATGCTTTCTCTGCATCAATTGAGATAACCATATGGTTTTTCTTCTGCAGTCTGTTAATGTGGTGAATCACATTGATTGATTTGCGAATGTTGAACCATCCCTGCATACCAGGGATGAATCCCACTTGGTCTGGGTGGATGATTTTCCTGTTGTGTTGTTGTATTCTATTGGCCAGAATTTTATTGAGGATTTTTGCATCTATGTTCATCAGGGATATTGGTCTGTAATTCTCTTTCAGTGCTGCATCTTTCTCTGGCTTAGGGATTAAGGTGATGCTGGCTTCATAGAAAGAATTTGGGAGGATTCCCTCTTCTTCGATTGTTCTGAATAGTTTGAGAAGAAATGGGATTAGTTCTTCTTTAAATGTCTGGTAGAATTCAGCAGTGAATCCATCTGGTCCTGGGCTTTTCTTTGTTGGGAGGGCCTTTATTACTGTTTCAATTTCTGTTTCAGTTATGGGTCTATTTAGGTTTTCGATGTCTTCCTGGTTCAATTTAGGTAGGTTGTGTGTGTCCAGGAATCTATCCATTTCTGATAGGTTTTCCTGTTTGCTGGCATACAGGTCCTTGTAGTAATTTCTGATGATTCTTTTTATTTCTGTGGTGTCTGTTGTTACGTTTCCTTTTCCTCTCTGATTTTATTGATTTGGGTCTTTTCTCTTCTTTTTTTAGTTAGTTGGGCCAATGGGGTGTCAATTTTGTTAATTTTTTCAAAAAGCCAGCTTCTCGCTTGGCTGATTTTTTGTAATGCTTTTTTGGATTCAATCCTGTTAATTTCTTCTCTGGTTTTAATTATTTCTCTTCTCCTACTAGATTTGGGTTTGGTTTGCTGCAGTTTTTCTAGGTCCTTGAGGTGCGCTGAAAGCTCATTTATTTGGTACCTTTCCAATTTCTTGATATAGGCACCTATTGCTATAAATTTGCCTCTCAATACTGCTTTTGCTGTATCCCATAAGTTTTGATATGTTGTGTTGTTGTCTTCATTTACTTCCAGAAAGTTTTTGATTTCTCTTTTGATTTCTTGATTGACCCAGTGTTTATTCAGGAGCATGTTGTTCAGTCTCCATGTGTTTGCATACTTTCTGGGGTTTCCTGAGTTGCTAATTTTCAGCTTCATCCCGCTGTGGTCTGAGAAGCTGCATGGTATGATTCTAATTCTTTTAAATTTGCTGAGACTTGCTTTATGGCCTAGTATGTGATCAATCCCAGAGAAGGTTCCATGCGCTGCTGAGAAGAATGTGAAGTCTGTATATGTAGGTTTGAAAGTTCTGTAGATATCTGTTAGATCCATTTGGTCAATAGTGTCAATTAAATCTGCTGTTTCCTTGTTGATCTTCTGTCCGGATGATCTGTCTATTTCTGAGAGTGGAGTATTGAAGTCTCCCAGTACTATTGTATTGGAATCTAAATCTCCCTTTAAGTCCCTTAACATATCTTTTAAATAGACCGGTGCCCTGTAATTAGGTGCATATACATTTATAATAGTTACATCTTCCTGTTGAATTGAACCCTTAATCATTATATAGTGTCCCTCTTTGTCTCTCTTAACAGTTTTTGTATTAAAGTTTATTTTGTCTGATATTAATATGGCTACACCTGCTTTTTTTTGGTTTCTGTTGGCATGGAATATCTTTTTCCAACCTTTCACTTTCAGTCTGCATGCCTCTTTGTTAGAGAGATGTGTTTCTTGTAGGCAACAAATAGTTGGGTTGTGTTCTGTGAGCCAGTCAGCCAAACGGTGTCTTTTAACTGAAGAATTCAGACCATTAATGTTCAATGTGACAATTGATACGTAGTGACTTTGCCCTGCCATTTTCCCGGAAATATTTTCTAGTATATGCTTTGAGCTTCCCATGCTCTTTTACTGGTAGGTGTTCTTCCTTTCCCTTCTTTCATATTGATGGCCGTGTTTCTGTGTTTCTGAGTGTAGCACATCTTTAAGTATCTTTTGCAGGGCCGGACGAGTGGCCACAAAGTCTTTCAATTTCTGTTTGCTATGAAAGGTCTTTATTTCACCTTCATTCACAAATGAGAGCTTGGCAGGATATAATATTCTGGGCTGGCAATTTTTCTCTCTTAGCACCTGTGCTATGTCTCGCCATTCCCTCCTAGCTTGTAGGGTTTCTGATGAGAAGTCTGCTGTGAGTCTGATTGGAGATCCTCTGAGAGTAATCTGACGTTTCTCTCTTGCACATTTTAGGATCTTTTCTTTATGTTTCACTGTGGTAAGTTTAATTACCACGTGTCGTGGTGAGGATCTCTTTTGGTCATGTTTATTGGGGGTTCTATGAGCTTCCTGTACTAGGATATCTCTGTCCTTCTCCAAACCTGGAAAGTTCTCTGCTAGTATCTCACTAAAAAGGCCTTCCAATCCTTTCTCTCTCTCCATGCCTTCAGGAACTCCTAGAACTCGAATGTTGGTTTTTTTAATAGTATCCTGTAGATTCCCAACAATTTTTTTAGGTTTCTAATTTCCTCTTCTTTTCTTTGGTTTGACTGTATGTTTTCCTGTGCTCTATCTTCTAAGTCCGATATTCTCTCTTCTGCTTCACCCATTCTGTTTTTAAGGCTTTCTAATGTGTTTGTCATTTGATCTATTGAGCTCTTCATTTCATTTTGATTTCTCTTGACTATTACACTTTCCTGTTCTACTAGTTTCTGAGTTTCATTTTGACTCTTCCTTAAAATTTCATTTTCACGAGAGAGATTTTCAATCTTGTTCATTAAGGATTTCTGTAGTTCAAGGATTTGCTTTTGAAAACTTCTAAATGTTCTTATCATAAATTTTTTGAAATCCGTATCTTGCATTTCTTCTATCTCATCATCTTCATACTCTTGGCTTGGGGTGTTTTGCTTATTTGGAGGCATCATAGTGTCATCGTTTATCTTGCTCCCTCTATTTTTGTGTTTGTTACTCGGCATAGTTAATTCTTCTTGCGTCACTGTGCGTTTTTTTTTCTTTTTTTTTTTTTTTATACTGTGTCCGTGTTAAGTGGACTGCCTGCTGTTGGAGGAGCCTTAGAGGCTTGAGATGGGTGCGGCCTGAGAGCTCTGCCTGGTTCTTCCTGGTTAAGGGTGTGCAAAGGTGACACCCTCAGGTTATGCGTGGTAAATCTCTCTCTTTTTATTTATTTATTTATTTTATTTATTCAGGGGGTAAGTAACACCGCAGGGCAGGGCTGTGCAGAATTGATCGTATTTAGCTTCCAGTCTTTGGCTCCTCTGGACTCCCACTGGGTTGCCTAGGCTACTGAATTGTAGTGACTCAGTTCCTTAACTCTCCCCCATTGATATGTAAATCCAAAGAGGAGGCCTGCTCTTTGTCTCTTGGGAATTCTTCAAGCCTTGCAGCCTTGTAACCTTTGCAAGGTTAGGGGGAAGAGAAACCCCAAAGCTTTTTTTTTCCTTCTTTCCGGTAGTGAGTTTGCTGCACTTTCCGGCCCCCCTCTAGATTCTGACCCCCGTTTCCCCACCAATGTCTCGGGTTATTGAGCTCACCACCCCTTCCAGCGCCGATGTGTGGACTTGGAGCCCTGAGCATCCCAAGTCTCCCCGCTGTTGTCTGTGTGGCATGCACTCCCCTTGGAGCACTGTCGCGTAGACCCTGGGGCTTCTGCAGCTGGGTCCCGCGACTTGGCTTCCGTGCGGTGGGCGACCTTGTTCTCCCAGTAGGTCCTCCGATTCATGCCTGCTCCATCCAGAAGGGTTTCCCCTGCAATTTTTTTGGTTCTATTTTCTGCGGCTACCGTAACTCCCCTTTTATTAAACTAAATTTTCCCGGACTATCGGTGCACACACTCACTATTCCGCCATCTTGGCACCGCCCTCCCATTTATTTTTCAAAACACAAAAACTCATCTTGGTCGTGCTGCCTGGAGATTTCTAAGCATGACACGCCAATTGGTTGTATTTTTTATTTCATAATGGATCCTCTGTCTAAACTCTTGTGTGTATTGCGTCAGAATACAAAATTTGGGAGGGAAGAAGGCAAAACCAACTCAGACCCAGAAACCATTTAGGAAATTGAAATTCAAGAAAACTAAAGTCGGCTGAAGCACCCAAAACAATGCCAGAAAGCCAAAATTGGAGCAAGCCAGCAGCAGTGCCCTCATTGAAAAGGACCATTCCTTCCGTGTCTTGAACTCCAAATTCCAGCCTCAAAATCAAAGCTCACATCAGAAAATTCAATACAAACCATGATAAATAAGAAAAATGTGCAAAAAGCCCAAGAAATGCAAGAGTCCTTTGTGATATTGGCCTTGATTTCGTCACAAGGAAACCGGCTGTTTCCGGATTCATCCACCCCTCCAGGCTGACCTGCTTTGGAACTTATTGAATTCACCTGAAAATCTCCGTCATACCTGATTTGAGGGGAATTAATTATCGGTCCCCTCTGCAAAAGGGTTCCATTTCCTTTTACAAAACACAAAAGCTCATCTTGATCATGCTGCCTGGAGATTTCCAAGCATGACACCCATTGGTTGTGTTTTTTCTTTCATAATGGATCCTCGGTCTAAACTCTTGTGTGTATTGCATCAGAATACAAAATTTGGGAGGGAAGAAGGCAAAACCAACTCAGACCAAGAAACCATTTAGGAAATTGCCACTCAAGAAACCAAAAGTCGGCTGAAGCACCCAAAACAATGACAGAAAGCCCTAACTGGAGCAAACCAACAGCTGTGCCCTGAAAGTAAAGGACCATTCCTTCCGTGTCTTGAACTCCAAATTCCAGCCGCAAAATCAAAGCAAACATCGGAAAATTCATTACAAACCATGATAAATAAGAAAAATGTGTAAAAAGCCCAAGAAATGCAAGAATTCTTTGTTATAATCGCCTTGATTTCATCACTAGGAAACCGGCTGTTTCCGGATTCATGCACCCCTCCCAGCTGACTGGCATTGGAAACTAATTGAATTCACCTGAAAATCTCCGAAAAACTTGATTCGAAGGGAATTAATTATCGGTCCACTCTGCAAAAGGGTTCCATTTATTTTTCAAAACACAAAAACTGACCTTGGTCGTGCTGCCTGGAGATTTCTAAGCATGACACGCCAATTGGATGTATTTTTTATTTCATAATGGATCCTCTGTCTAAACTCTTGTGTGTGTTGCGTCAGAACATAAAATTTGGGAGGGAAGAAGGCAAAACCAGCTCAGACCCAAAACCATTTAGGAAATTGCCACTCAAGAAACCAAAAGTCGGCTGACGTACCCAAAACAATGACAGAAAGCCCTAATAGGAGTAAGCCAACAGCTGTGCCCTGATTGAAAAGCACCATTCCTTCCGTGTCTTGAACTCCAAATTCCAGCCTCAAAATCAAAGCTCACATCAGAAAATTCAATACAAACCATGATAAATAAGAAAAATGTGTAAAAAGCCCAAGAAATGCAAGAGTCCTTTGTGATATTGGCCTTCATTTCATCACAAGGAAACCGGCTGTTTCCAGATTCATCCACCCCTCCAGGCTGACCTGCTTTGGAACTAATTGAATTCACCTGAAAATCTCCGTCATACTTCATTCGAGGGGATTTAATTATCGGTCCCCTCTGCAAAAGGGTTCCATTTCCTTTTCCAAAACACAAAAGCTCATCTTGGTCATGATGCCTGGAGATTTGTAAGCAAGACACGCAATTGGTTGTGTTTTTTCTTTCACAATGGATCCTCTGTCTAAACTCTTGTGTGTATTGCGTCAGAATACAAAATTTGGGAGGGAAGAAGGCAAAACCAGCTCAGACCCAGAAACCATTTAGGAAATTGCCACTCAAGAAACCAAAAGTCGGCTGAAGCACCCAAAACAATGCCAGAAAGCCAAAATTGGAGCAAGCCAGCAGCAGTGCCCTGATTGAAAAGGACCATTCCTTCCGTGTCTTGAACTCCAAATTCCAGCCTCAAAATCAAAGCTGACATCAGAAAATTCAATACAAACCATGATAAATAAGAAAAATGTGTAAAAAGCCCAAGAAATGCAAGAGTCCTTTGTGATATTGTCCTTGATTTCGTTACAAGGAAACCGGCTGTTTCCGGATTCATCCACCCCTCCAGGCTGACCTGCTTTGGAACTAATTGAATTCACCTGAAAATCTCCATCATACTTGATTCGAGGGGAATTAATTATCGGTCCCCTCTGCAAAAGGGTTCCATTTCCTTTTGCAAAACACAAAAGCTCATCTTGGTCATGCTGCCTGGAGATTTCTAAGCATGACACGCAATTGGTTGTGTTTTTTCTTTCATAATGGATCCTCTGTCTAAACTCTTGTGTGTATTGCGTCAGAATACAAAATTTGGGAGGGAAGAAGGCAAAACCAGCTCAGACCCAGAAACCATTTAGGGAATTGCCACTCAAGAAACCAAAAGTCGGCTGAAGCACCCAAAACAATGCCAGAAAGCCAAAATTGGAGCAAGCCAGCAGCAGTGCCCTGATTGAAAAGGACCATTCCTTCCGTGTCTTGAACTCCAAATTCCAGCCGCAAAATCAAAGCTCACATCAGAAAATTCAATACAAACCATGATAAATAAGAAAAATGTGTAAAAAGCCCAAGAAATGCAAGAGTTCTTTGTGATATTGGCATTGATTTCATCACAAGGAAACCGGCTGTTTCCGGATTCATCCACCCCTCCCAGCTGACTGGCATTGGAAACTAATTGAATTCACCTGAAAATCTCCGAAAAACTTGATTTGAGGGGAATTAATTATCGGTCCCCTCTGCAAAAGGGTTCCATTTCCTTTTCCAAAACACAAAAGCTCATCTTGGTCATGCTGCCTGCAGATTTCTAAGCAAGACACGCAATTGGTTGTGTTTTTTCTTTCATAATGGATCCTTTGTCTAAACTCTTGCGTGTGTTGCATCAGAATACACAATTTGTTAGGGAAGAAGGCAAAACCAGCTCAGACCCAGAAACCATTTAGGAAATTGCCACTCAAGAAACCAAAAGTCGGCTGAAGCACCCAAAACAATGACAGAAAGCCAAAATTGGAGCAAGCCAGCAGCAGTGCCCTCATTGAAAAGGACCATTCCTTCCGTGTCTTGAACTCCAAATTCCAGCCTCAAAATCAAAGCTGACACCAGAAAATTCAATACAAACCATGATAAATAAGAAAAATGTGTAAAAAGCCCAAGAAATGCAAGAGTTCTTTGTGATATTGGCATTGATTTCATCACAAGGAAACTGGGTGTTTCCGGATTCATCCACCCCTCCCAGCTGACTGGCATTGGAAACTAATTGAATTCACCTGAAAATCTCCGAAAAACTTGATTGGAGGGGAATTAATTATCAGTCCCCTCTGCAAAATGGTTCCATTTATTTTCCCAAAACACAAAAGCTCATCTTGGTCGTGCTGCCTGGAGATTTCTAAGCATGACACGCCAATTGGTTGTATTTTTTATTTCATAATGGATCCTCTGTCTAAACTCTTGTGTGTATTGCTTCAGAATACAAAATTTGGGAGGGAAGAAGGCAAAACCAGCTCAGACCCAGAAACCATTTAGGAAATTGCCACTCAAGAAACCAAAGTCGGCTGACGTACCCAAAGCAATGACAGAAAGCCCCAATTGGAGACAGCCAACAGCTGTGCCCTGAAAGTAAAGGACCATTACTTCCGTGTCTTGAACTCCAAATTCCAGCCTCAAAATCAAAGCTCACATCAGAAAATTCAATACAAACCATGATAAATAAGAAAAATGTGTAAAAAGCCCAAGAAATGCAAGAGTCTTTGTGATATTGGCCTTGATTTCATCACAAGGAAACCGGCTGTTTCCAGATTCATCCACCCCTCCAGGCTGACCTGCGTTGGAACTAATTGAATTCACCTGAAAATCTCCGTCACACTTCATTTGAGGGGAAATAATTATCGGTCCACTCTGCAAAAGGGTTCCATTTCCTTTTCCAAAACACAAAAGCTCATCTTGGTCATGCTGCCTGGAGATTTCTAAGCAAGACACGCAATTGGTTGTGTTTTTTCTTTCATAATGGATCCTCTGTCTAAACTCTTGTGTGTATTGCTTCAGAATACAAAATTTGGGAGGGAAGAAGGCAAAACCAGCTCAGACCCAGAAACCATTTAGGAAATTGCCACTCAAGAAAGCAAAAGTCGGCTGACGTACCCAAAACAATGCCAGAAAGCCAAAATTGGAGCAAGCCAGCAGCAGTGCCCTGATTGAAAAGGACCATTCCTTCCGTGTCTTGAACTCCAAATTCCAGCTGCAAAATCAAAGCTCACATTAGAAAATTCAATACAAACCATGATAAATAAGAAAAATGTGTAAAAAGCCCAAGAAATGCAAGAGTCCTTTGTCATATTGGCCTTGATTTTATCACAAGGAAACTGGCTGTTTCCGGAATCATCCACCCCTCCCAGCTGACTGGCATTGGAAACTAATTGAATTCACCTGAAAATCTCCGAAAAACTTGATTCGAGGGGAATTAATTATTGGTCCCCTCTGCAAAAGGGTTCCATTTATTTTCCCAAAACACAAAAGCTCATCTTGGTCGTGCTGCCTGGAGATTTCTAAGCATGACACGCCAATTGGTTGTATTTTTTCTTTCATAATGGACCTCTGTCTAAACTCTTGTGTGTATTGCTTCAGAATACAAAATTTGGGAGGGAAGAAGGCAAAACCAGCTCAGACCCAGAAACCATTTAGGAAATTGCCACTCAAGAAACCAAAGTCGGCTGACGTACCCAAAACAATGACAGAAAGCCCTAATTGGAGCAAGCCAACAGCTGTGCCCTGATTGAAAAGGACCATTCCTTCCGTGTCTTGAACTCCAAATTCCAGCCTCAAAATCAAAGCTCACATCAGAAAATTCAATACAAACCATGATAAATAAGAAAAATGTGTAAAAAGCCCAAGAAATGCAAGAGTCCTTTGTGATATTGGCCTTGATTTCGTCACAAGGAAACCGCCTGTTCCGGATTCATCCACCCCTCCAGGCTGACCTGCTTAGGAACTAATTGAATTCACCTGAAAATCTCCGTCATACTTGATTCGAGGGGAATTAATTATCGGTCCCCTCTGCAACAGGGTTCCATTTCCTTTTCCAAAACACTAAAGCTCATCTTGGTCATGCTGCCTGGAGATTTCTAAGCAAGACACGCAATTGGTTGTGTTTTTTCTTTCATAATGGATCCTCTGTCTAAACTCTTGTGTGTATTGCTTCAGAATACACAATTTGGGAGGGAAGAAGGCAAAACCAGCTCAGACCCAGAAACCATTTAGGAAATTGCCACTCAAGAAACCAAAAGTCGGGATCTGCGGCAAGATGGCGGAATAGGATGGGAGCACACTGATAGTCTGGGGAGAGATAGTTTAATAAAAGTGGAGATACTGCAGGTTCAAGGAAGAGTAGGGGAGGAAGCAGCAGAAGAAACTCTTCCGGAACGCGTGACTCACAGCGGACCTGCGTGGAGAGCGTGGGAGCCCACAGTTCGGGACATCAGCGGCAGACTCAACACACCAGCGCTGGTACGCGAGGTGAGCCGAACCTCAATAGCCCGAGACACCGGCAGGCAAGCGGAGAGAGGAGACTAGAGGGAACGACCCCCGGGGGGGAAGTTCACAAGGCTAACTGGAAGAGAGAGAGAGAGAGAGAAAAAAAAAAGGGTGACTAGTACGGACACGGGTTTCTCTCTCTCCGCTCACCTCTCAAGGGCGAGCAAGACAAAGAGCAGGCGCCATCTTGGACATACGTCATAAGCAGAGCGACCTCAGGTCTGCACCGGCCCTGAGCCTAGCAGAAAAACCTGACTCTGGGCGGGGCGAATTAACAGGAGATTAGGAGCTAGTAAATTTGTGGTGCTACTGAACTGAGACTGTGAAAAAAGAGACGGTGGGGGAAAGAACTCACGGAATTCACGTGAGCACCCTCCAGAGATGCTACAATTCCGTAACTTTGGCAACCCAGTGGGAGGCTGAAGGAGAATTTGAGCCCACTCTGAGGGCCGAACAGATTCCCCGTGGGGATCTTGGGAAAGAGCTTCCGATCTCTGGCTCCTGTGGGTATACCATTTGCCTGCTAACTACCTCCAACTTCGTTCAGCTGTGCGGAATTACTTCCCTTTTGATCAAAAAAAAAAAAAAAGAAAGAGAGAGAGAGAGATTTACCACGCCTAACCTGGGAGTGTCACCTTTGGCACACCAAACAGAGCTCTCAGGCCACACCCATCTCAAGCCCTAAGGCTCCATCAAAAACAGATAGTCCACTTAATCTAGAGTCATAGTATAACAAGAAAAAGCACCACAGTGAAGAAACCAAATATCTCCAATATGCCAAATAACAAACGCAAAAACCAAGGTAATAAAAACAAGGAAGTCACCATGACGCCCTCAAATGAAAAAGACACCCCAATTCAAGATTATGAAGATGATGACATAGAAGAAATGCAAGAAGCAGATCTCAAAAAATTGATAAGAACATTAAGAAGTTCTCAAAAACAAATTCTGGAACTACAGAAATCCTTAATGGACAAGATAGAAAATCTCTCTCGTGAAAATGAAATATTAAGGAGGAATCAAAATGAAACATAACAACTAGTAGAACATTAAAGTGCGATAGTGACTGAAGTGAAGAATTCAATAGATCAAATGAAAAACACAATAGAGAGCCTTACAAACAGAATGGGTGAAGCAGAAGAGAGAATATCGGACTTAGAAGACAGAGAACAGGAAAGGATACAGTCAGACCAAAGAAAAGAAGAGGAAATTAGAAATCTGAAACATATTGTCGGGAATCTTCAGGATACTATTAAAAAACCCAACATTCGGGTTCTAGGAGTTCCTGAAGGCATGGAGAGGGAGAAAGGATTAGAAGGCCTTTTTAGTGAGATATTAGCAGAAAATTTCCCAGGTTTGGAGAAGGACAGAGAAATCCTAGTACAGGAAGCCCACAGAACCCCTAATAAACACGACCAAAAGAGATCCTCACCACGACACGTTGTAATTAAACTCTCCACAGTGAAACATAAAGAAAAGATCCTCAAATGTGCAAGAGAGAAACGTCAGATTACTCTCAGAGGATCTCCAATCAGACTCACAGCTGACTTCTCATCAGAAACTCTAAAAGCTAGGAGGGAATGGCGAGATATAGCCCAGGTACTAAGAGAGAACAACTGCCAGCCCAGAATATTATATCCTGCAAAGCTATCATTTGTGAATGAAGGTGAAATAAAGACTTTTCATTGCAAACAGAAATTGAAAGAATTTGTTGCCACTCGTCCAGCCCTGCAAAAGATGCTTAAAGATGTGTTACACACAGAAACACAGAAACACGGTCATCAATATGAAAGAAGGTAAAGGAAGGAAACCAAGGAAGGAAAGCTCACAGCAAAAGATCACAGGGAATTCAAAGCATATATTAGAACTTATCTTTGGCAAATGGCAGGGCAAAGTTACCACTTATCATTAGTCACTTTGAACGTGAATGGCCTGAACTGTCCAGTTAAAAGACACCAATTGGCTGATTGGGTTAAGGAACAAAACCCATCTATATGCTGCTTACAAGAAACACATCTTTCCAACAAAGATCCATACAGACTGAAAGTGAAAGGCTGGAAAAAGATATACCATGCCAACAGAAATGAAAAAAGAGCGGGCGTAGCCATCTTAATATCGGACAACATAAACTTTACCACAAAAACTGTTAAGAGAGACAAAGAGGGACACTATATAATGATTAAGGGATCAATTCAACAGGAAGATATAACAATTATCAATGTATATGCACCTAACTACAGGGCACCAGTTTATCTAAAAGATTTATTAACGGACTTAAAGGGAGACTTAGACCCCAATACAGTAGTACTGGGGGACTTCAATACTCCACTCTCAGAAATAGACAGATCATCCGGTCAGAAGATCAACAAGGATACAGTAGATTTAAACGACACTATAGCCCAAATGGATCTAACAGATATATACAGAACTTTCAATCCTACAGCTAAAGATTTTACATTCTTCTCAGCAGTACATGGAAGCTTCTCTAGGATTGACCACATACTAGGCCATAAAGCAAGTCTCAGTAAATTCAAAAGAATTAGAATCATACCATGCAGCTTCTCAGACCATAAAGGAATGAAGTTGGAAATTAGTAACTCAGGAATCCCTAGAGCATACGCAAACACATGGAGATTGAACAACATGCTCCTGAATGAACAATGGGTCATAGAAGAAATCAAAAGAGAAATCAAGAACTTTCTGGAAGTAAATGAGGATAACAGCACAACATACCAAAACTTATGGGACACAGCAAAAGCAGTGTTAAGAGGAAAGTTTATATCAATAGGTGCCTACATCAAGAAATTGGATAGACACCAAATAGATGAGCTTTCAATTCACCTCAAGGATCTAGAAAACCTACAGCAAATCAGACCCAAATCTAGTAGGAGAAGAGAAATAATTAAAATCAGAGAAGAAATCAACAGGATTGAATCAAGAAAAACATTACAAAAAATCAGCCAAACGAAGAGCTGGTTTTTTGAAAAAATAAACAAAATTGACACCCCATTGGCCCAACTAACTAAAAAAAGAAGAGAAAAGACCCAAATCAATAAAATCAGAGATGAAAAAGGAAATGTAACAACAGACACCACAGAAATAAAAAGAATCATCAGAAATTACTACAAGGACATGTATGCCAGCAAACAGGGAAACCTATCAGAAATGGATAGATTCCTGGACACATGCAACCTGCCTAAATTGAACCAGGAAGACATCAAAAACCTAAACAGACCCATAACTGAGACAGAAATTGAAACAGTAATAAAGGCCCTCCCAACAAAGAAAAGCCCAGGACCAGATGGATTCACTGCTGAATTCTACCAGACGTTTAAAGAAGAACTAACTCCAATTCTTCTCAAACTATTCAGAACAATCGAAGAAGAGCGAGTCCTCCCAAATTCTTTCTATGAAGCCAGCATCACCTTAATTCCTAAGCCAGAGAAAGATGCAGCACTGAAAGAGAATTACAGACCAATATCCCTGATGAACATAGATGCAAAAATCCTCAATAAAATTCTCGCCAATAGAATGCAACAACACATCAGAAAGATCATCCACCCAGACCAAGTGGGATTTATCCCAGGTATGCAGGGATGGTTTAATGTGCGCAAGACAATCAATGTGATACACCACATTAACAGACTGCAGAAGAAAAACCATATGATTATCTCAATAGATGCAGAGAAAGCATTTGATAAAATACAACACCCGTTCATGATGAAAACTCTAAGCAAACTGGGTTTGGAAGGAACATTCCTCAATACAATCAAAGCAATCTATGAAAAACCCACAGCCAACATCCTATTGAATGGGGAAAAGTTGGAAGCATTTCCACTGAGATCTGGAACCAGACAGGGATGCCCACTCTCACCACTGCTATTCAATATAGTTCTGGAGGTTCTAGCCAGAGCTATTAGGCAAGAAAAAGAAATTAGAGGGATACAAATTGGGAAGGAAGAACTCAAACTATCCCTCTTTGCAGATGACATGATTCTGTATTTAGGGGACCCAAAGATCTCTACTAAGAGACTATTGGAACTCATAGAAGAGTTTGGCAAAGTAGCAGGGTATAAAATCAATGCACAAAAATCAACAGCCTTTGTATACACAGACAATGCCATGGCTGAGGAAGAACTTCTAAGATCAATCCCATTCACAATAGCTACCAAAACAATCAAATACCTTGGAATAAACTTAACCAAAGACGTTAAAGATCTCTACGATGAAAATTACAAAACCTTAAAGAAAGAAATAGAAGAGGATACCAAGAAATGGAAAAATCTTCCATGCTCATGGATTGGAAGAATCAATATCATCAAAATGTCCATTCTCCCAAAAGCAATTTACAGATTCAATGCAATACCAATCAAGATACCGAAGACCTTCTTCTCAGATCTGGAAAAAATGGTGCTGAAATTTATATGGAGGCACAAGAGACCTCGAATAGCTAAAGCAATCTTGTACAACAAAAACAAAGCCGGAGGCATCACAATACCAGATTTCAGGACATACTACAGGGCAGTTGTAATTAAAACAGCATGGTACTGGTACAGAAACAGATGGATAGACCAATGGAACAGAATTGAAACACCAGAAATCAACCCAAACATCTACAGCCAACTTATATTTGATCAAGGATCTAAAACTAATTCCTGGAGCAAGGACAGTCTATTCAATAAATGGTGCTGGGAAAACTGGATTTCCACGTGCAGAAGCATGAAGCAAGACCCCTACCTTACACCTTACACAAAAATCCACTCAACATGGATTAAAGACCTAAATCTACGACCTGACACCATCAAGTTACTAGAGAACATTGGAGAAACCCTTCAAGATATTGGCACAGGCAAAGAATTTCTGGAAAAGACCCGGGAGGCACAGGCAGTCAAAGCCAAAATCAACTATTGGGATTGCATCAAATTGAGAAGTTTCTGTACTGCAAAAGAAACAGTCAGGAGAGTGAAGAGACAACCGACAGAATGGGAAAAAATATTTGCAAACTATGCAACAGATAAAGGGTTAATAACCAGAATCTACAAAGAGATCAAGAAACTCCACAAAAACAAAACCAACAACCCACTTAAGAGATGGGCCAAGGACCTCAATAGACATTTTTCAAAAGAGGAAATCCAAATGGCCAACAGGCACATGAAAAAATGTTCAAGGTCATTAGCAATCAGGGAAATGCAAATCAAAACCACAATGAGGTTCCACCTCACCCCGGTTAGAATGGCTCACATTCAGAAATCTACCAACAACAGATGCTGGCGAGGATGTGGGGAAAAAGGGACACTAACCCACTGTTGGTGGGAATGCCAACTGGTCAAGCCACTATGGAAGTCAGTCTGGAGATTCCTCAGAAACCTGAAGATAACCCTACCGTTCGACCCAGCCATCCCACTCCTTGGAATTTACCCAAAGGAATTTAAATTGGCAAATAAAAAAGAGGTCTGCACCCTAATGTTTATTGCAGCTCAATTCACAATAGCTAAGACCTGGAACCAACCGAAATGCTCATCAACGATAGACTGGATAAAGAAATTATGGGATATGTACTCTTTAGAATACTATACCGCAGTAAGAAACAACGAAATCCAGTCATTTGCAACAAAATGGAGGAATCTGGAACACATCATGCTGAGTGAAATAAGCCAGTCCCAAAGGGACAAATACCATATGTTCTCCCTGATCAGTGACGACTGACTGAACACCAAGAGGGAAACCTGTTGGAGTGAGGTGGACACTATGGGAAATGGTGGCTTGATCAGCATAGCCCTGACTGTTAATGAACAACTTAATACATTATCCCTCTTAGTAGTTTTTTTTTATCTGTTCTACTTAATATGACTGGTTTAGATCTGTAATTGATGCACAGTTATTCTTAAGTGTTGAAAATTAACTGAAATGTGATCCCTGTTGAACATGGTGGTGGGAATGGGAGAGGGAAGAGATGTATAATTTGGGACATGCTCAGGCTGACTTGCCCCAAGTGGTGGAGTTGGAAGCATACCAGGGGATTCCAATTCAATCCCATCAAGGTGGCATGTACCAATGCCATCTCACTGTTCCAGGTGATCAGTTTCAGTTCACAGTTGGTCATGGTGAAGGGACTGGGAGTCAAAGGGAGCACATAGACAAGTCTAGTACCTGCTAACGCTAACTGATGGAGTAAATAAAGGAGAGAGTGATCCAACATGGGAAGTGAGATACTCAGCAGACTCATAGAATGGCAGATGTCCTAAATAGCACTCTGGCCTCAGATTCAGCCCTAAAGGCATTCGGAGCTGGCTGAAAAGCTCATGAGAGTATTTCAGGCATGGAAAGCCAAGACACTCTGGCAAAAGATCTCTGCGAGTGAGATCCCAGTGGAAAGAACAGGTCATCAAAGAAGGAGGTACCTTTCTCTGAAGGGAGGAGAGAACCTCCACTTTGACTATGACCTTGTCTAAACAAGATAAGAGTCGGAGAACTCAGAGGGCTTCCATAGCCTTGGAAACTCATGACTGGAGCATAGGGAGATTACTGATGCCATAGACAGGAGTGTCAATTGGTAAAGTCAACAACAGGAGTCACTGTACACTTACTCCTCATGTAGGATCTCTATCCTTAATGTGCTGTACATTGAGATTTAATGCTATAACGAGTACTCAAACAATATATTTCACTTTGTGTTTCTATGGGGGTGCAAACTGTTGAAATCCTTACTTAATGCATACTAAACTGATCCTCTGTAAAAAAAAAAAAAAAAAAAAAAAAAGAAATTATCAATTCCCAACTTGACTCTCACTGGGATTAAACATGACAATAGGTCTGCTCTGATTTCATCATCATTTAAAAAAAAATCATCTATTATTTTTCACTTTATGTTTCTGTGTGGGAGCAAACTGTTGAAAACCATACTTAATGTATACTAAGCTGATCTTCTGTATATTAAGATAATCGAAAATGAATCTTGATGTGAATGGAAGGGGAGAGGGAGTGGGAAAGGGGAGGGTTGTGGGTGGGAGAGACGGTATGGGGGGGAAGCCATTGTAATCCATAAGTCGTACTTTGGAAAATTATATGCATTAAATAAAAGTTTAAAAAAAAAAAAAAAAAGAAACCAAAAGTCGGCTGACGTACCCAAAACAATGACAGAAAGCCAAAATTGGAGCAAGCCAGCAGCAGTGCCCTCATTGAAAAGGACCATTCCTTCCGTGTCTTGAACTCCAAATTCCAGCCTCAAAATCAAAGCTCACATCAGAAAATTCAATACAAACCATGATAAATAAGAAAAATGTGTAAAAAGCCCAAGAAATGCAAGAGTTCTTTGTGATATTGGCATTGATTTCATCACAAGGAAACCGGCTGTTTCCGGATTCATCCACCCCTCCAGGCTGACTGGCATCAGAAACTAATTGAATTCACTTGAAAATCTCTGAAAAACTTGATTCGAGGGGAATTAATTATCGGTCCCCTCTGGAAAAGGGTTACATTTATTTTTCCAAAACACAAAAGCTCATCTTGGTCGTGCTGCCTGGTGATTTCTAAGCATGACACGCCAATTGGTTGTATTTTTTCTTTCATAATGGATCCTCTGTCTAAACTCTCGTGTGTATTGCTTCAGAATACAAAATTTGGGAGGGAAGAAGGCAAAACCAACTCAGGCCCAGAAACCATTTAGGAAATTGCCACTCAAGAAACCAAAAGTCGGCTGACGAACCCAAAACAATGAGAGAAAGCCCTAACTGGAGCAAGCCAACAGCTGTGCCCTCATTGAAAAGGACCATTCCTTCCGTGTCTTGAACTCCAAATTCCAGCCTCAAAATCAAAGCTCACATCAGAAAATTCAATACAAACCATGATAAATAAGAAAAATGTGTAAAAAGCCCAAGAAATGCAAGAGTCCTTTGTGATATTGGCCTTGATTTCGTCACAAGGAAACCGGCTGTTTCCGGATTCATCCACCCCTCCAGGCTGACCTGCTTTGGAACTAATTGAATTCACCTGAAAATCTCCGTCATACTTGATTCGAGGGGAATTAATTATCGGTCCCCTCTGCAAAAGGGTTCCATTTATTTTTCCAAAACACAAAAGCTCATCTTGGTCGTGCTGCCTGGAGATTTCTAAGCAAGACACGCAATTGGTTGTGTTTTTTCTTTCATAATGGATCCTCTGTCTAAACTCTTGTGTGTATTGCGTCAGAATACAAAATTTGGGAGGGAAGAAGGCAAAACCAGCTCAGACCCAGAAACCATTTAGGAAATTGCCACTGAAGAAACCAAAAGTCGGCTGAAGCACCCAAAACAATGACAGAAAGCCAAAATTGGAGCAAGCCAGCAGCAGTGCCCTGATTGAAAAGGACCGTTCCTTCCGGGTCTTGAACTCCAAATTCCAGCCTCAAAATCAAAGCTCACATCAGAAAATTCAATACAAACCATGATAAATAAGAAAAATGTGTAAAAAGCCCAAGAAATGCAAGAGTCCTTTGTGATATTGGCCTTGATTTCGTCACAAGGAAACCGGCTGTTTCCGGATTCATCCACCCCTCCAGGCTGACCTGCTTTGGAACTAATTGAATTCACCTGAAAATCTCCATCATACTTGATTCGAGGGGAATTAATTATCGGTCCCCTCTGCAAAAGGGTTCCATTTCCTTTTCCAAAACACAAAAGCTCATCTTGGTCATGCTGCCTGGAGATTTCTAAGCAAGACACGCAATTGGTTGTGTTTTTTCTTTCATAATGGATCCTCTGTCTAAACTCTTGTGTGTATTGCGTCAGAATACAAAATTTGGGAGGGAAGAAGGCAAAACCAGCTCAGACCCAGAAACCATTTAGGAAATTGCCACTCAAGAAACCAAAAGTCGGCTGAAGCACCCAAAACAATGACAGAAAGCCAAAATTGGAGCAAGCCAGCAGCAGTGCCCTGATTGAAAAGGACCATTCCTTCCGTGTCTTGAACTCCAAATTCCAGCCTCAAAATCAAAGCTCACATCAGAAAATTCAATACAAACCATGATAAATAAGAAAAATGTGTAAAAAGCCCAAGAAATGCAAGAATTCTTTGTGAAATTGGCATTGATTTCATCACTAGGAAACCGGCTGTTTCCGGATTCATCCACCCTTCCCAGCTGACTGGCATTGGAAACTAATTGAATTCACCTGAAAGTCTCCGAAAAACTTGATTCGAAGGGAATTAATTATCGGTCCACTCTGCAAAAGGGTTCCATTTATTTTTCAAAACACAAAAACTCATCTTGGTCATGCTGCCTGGAGATTTCTAAGCATGACACGCCAATTGGTTGTATTTTTTATTTCATAATGGATCCTCTGTCTAATTCTTGTGTGTATTGCTTCAGAATACAAAATTTGGGAGGGAAGAAGGCAAAACCAACTCAGACCCAGAAACCATTTAGGAAATTGCCACTCAAGAAAACAAAAGTCGGCTGAAGTATGCAAAACAATGAGAGAAAGCCCTAACTGGAGCAAGCCAACAGCTGTGCCCTGATTGAAAAGGACCATACCTTCCGTGTCTTGAACTCCAAATTCCAGCCGCAAAATCAAAGCTCACATCAGAAAATTCAATGCAAACCATGATAAATAAGAAAAATGTGTAAAAAGCCCAAGAAATGCAAGAGTTCTTTGTGATATTGGCATTGATTTCAGCACAATGAAACCAGCTGTTTCCGGATTCATCCACCCCTCCCAGCCGACTGGCATTGGAAAGTAATTGAATTCACCTGAAAATCCCCGAAAAACTTCATTCAAGGGGAATTAATTATCGGTCCCCTCTGCAAAAGGGTTCCTTTTATTTTTCCAAAACACAAAAGCTCATCTTGGTCATGCTGCCTGGAGATTTCTAAGCATGACACGTCAATTGGTTGTGTTTTTTCTTTCATAATGGATCCTCTGTCTAAACTCTTGTGTGTATTGCACCAGAATACAAAATTTGTTAGGGAAGAAGGCAAAACCAGCTCAGACCCAGAAACCATTTAGGAAATTGCCACTCAAGAAGACAAAAGTCGGCTGAAGCACCCAAAACAATGACAGAAAGCCAAAATTGGAGCAAGCCAACAGCTGTGCCCTGATTGAAAAGGACCATTCCTTCCGTGTCTTGAACTCCAAATTCCAGCCTCAAAATCAAAGCTCACATCAGAAAATTCATTACAAACCATGATAAATAAGAAAAATGTGTAAAAAGCCCAAGAAATGCAAGAGTTCTTTGTGATATTGGCATTGATTTCATCAGTAGGAAACCGGCTGTTTCCAGATTCATCCACCCCTCCCAGCTGAGTGGCATTGGAAACTAATTGAATTCACCTGAAAATCTCCGAAAAACTTGATTCGAGGGGAATTAATTATCGGTCCCCTCTGCAAAAGGGTTCCATTTATCTTCCAAAACACAAAAACTCATCTTGGTCATGCTGCCTGGAGATTTCTAAGCATGACACGCAATTGGTTGTATTTTTTTATTTCATAATGGATCCTCTGTCTAAACTCTTGTGTGTATTGCGTCGGAATACAAAATTTGGGAGGGAAGAAGGCAAAACCAGCTCAGACCCAGAAACCATTTAGGAAATTGCCACTCAAGAAACCAAAAGTCGGCTGACGTACCCAAAACAATGATAGAAAGCCCTAATTGGAGTAAGCCAACAGCTGTGCCCTCATTGAAAAGGACCATTCCTTCCGTGTCTTGAACTCCAAATTCCAGCCTCAAAATCAAAGCTCACATCAGATAATTCAATACAAACCATGATAAATAAGAAAAATGTGTAAAAAGCCCAAGAAATGCAAGAGTCCTTTGTGATATTGGCCTTGATTTCGTTACAAGGAAACCGGCTGTTTCCGGATTCATCCACCCCTCCAGGCTGACCTGCTTTGGAACTATTTGAATTCACCTGAAAATCTCCGTCATACTTGATTCGAGAGGAATTAATTATCGGTCCCCTCTGCAAAAGGGTTCCATTTCCTTTTCCAAAACACAAAAGCTCATCTTGGTCATGCTGCCTGGAGATTTCTAAGAAGACACGCCAATTGGTTGTGCTTTTTCTTTCATAATGGATGCTCTGTCTAAACTCTTGTGTGTATTGCGTCAGAATACAAAATTTGGGAGGGAAGAAGGCAAAACCAGCTCAGACCCAGAAACCATTTAGGAAATTGCCACTCAAGAAACCAAAATTCGGCTGAAGCACCCAAAACAATGACAGAAAGCCAAAATTGGAGCAAGCAAGTAGCAGTGCCCTGATTGAAAAGGACCATTCCTTCCATGTCTTGAACTCCAAATTCCAGTCTCAAAATCAAAGCTCACATCAGAAAATTCAATACAAACCATGATAAATAAGAAAAATGTGTAAAAAGCCCAAGAAATGCAAGAGTCCTTTGTGATATTGGCCTTGATTTCGCTACAAGGAGACCGGCTGTTTCCGGATTCATCCACCCCTCCAGGCTGACCTGCTTTGGAACTAATTGAATTCACCTGAAAATCTCCGTCATACTTGATTCGAGGGGAATTAATTATCGGTCCCCTCTGCAAAAGGGTTCCATTTCCTTTTCCAAAACACAAAAGCTCATCTTGGTCAAGCTGCCTGGAGATTTCTAAGCAAGACACGCAATTGGTTGTGTTTTTTCTTTCATAATGGATCCTCTGTCTAAACTCTTGTGTGTATTGCGTCAAAATACAAAATTTGGGAGGGAAGAAGGCAAAACCAACTCAGGCCCAGAAACCATTTAGGAAATTGCCACTCAAGAAACCAAAGTCGGCTGAAGCACCCAAAATAATGACAGAAAGCCAAAATTGGAGCAAGCCAGCAGCAGTGCCTTCATTGAAAAGGACCATTCCTTCCATGTCTTAAACTCCAAATTCCAGCTGCAAAATCAAAGCTCACATCAGAAAATTCAATACAAACCATGATAAATAAGAAAAATGTGTAAAAAGCCCAAGAAATGCAATTATTCTTTGTGATATTGGCATTGATTTCATCACTAGGAAACCGGCTGATTCCAGATTCATCCACCCCTCCCAGCTGACTGGCATTGGAAACTAATTGAATTCACCTGAAAATCTCTCTCATACTTGATTCGAGGGGAATTAATTATCGGTCCCCTCTGCAAAAGGGTTCCATTTCCTTTTCCAAAACACAAAAGCTCATCTTGGTCATGCTGCCTGGAGATTTCTAAGCATGACACGCCAATTGGTTGTGTTTTTTCTTTCATAAGGGATCCTCTGTCTAAACTCTTGTGTGTATTGCGTCAGAATACAAAATTTGGGAGGGAAGAAGGCAAAACCAGCTCAGACCCAGAAACCATTTCGGAAATTGCCACTCAAGAAAACAAAAGTCGGCTGAAGCACCCAAAACAATGACAGAAAGCCAAAAATGGAGCAAGCCACCAGCAGTACCCTGATTGAAAGGGACCATTCCTTCCGTGTCTTGAACTCCAAATTCCAGCCTCAAAATCAAAGCTCACATCAGAAAATTCAATACAAACCATGATAAATAAGAAAATGTGTAAAAAGCCCAAGAAATGCAAGAGACCTTTGTGATATTGGCCTTGATTTCATCACAAGGATACCGGCTGTTTCCGGATTCATCCACCCCTCCAGGCTGACCTGCTTTGGAACTAGATGAATTCACCTGAAAATCTCCGTCATACTTGATTCGAGGGGAATTAATTATCGGTCCCCTCTGCAAAAGGGTTCCATTTCCTTTTCCAAAACACAAAATCTCATCTTGGACATGCTGCCTGGAGATTTCTAAGCATGACACGCCAATTGGTTGTGTTTTTTCTTTCATAATGGATCCTCTGTCTAAACTCTTGTGTGTATTGCATCAGAATACAAAATTTGGGAGGGAAGAAGGCAAAACCAGCTCAGACCCAGAAACCATTTAGGAAATTGCCACTCAAGAAACCAAAAGTCGGCTGAAGCACCCAAAACAATGACAGAAAGCCCTAACTGGAGCAAACCAACAGCTGTGCCCTCATTGAAAAGGACCATGCCTTCCGTGCCTTGAACTCCAAATTCCAGCCTCAAAATCAAAGCTCACATCAGAAAATTCATTACAAACCATGATAAATAAGAAAAATGTGTAAGAAGCCCAAGAAATGCAAGAGTTCTTTGTGATATTGGCATTGATTTCATCACAAGGAAACCGGCTGTTTCCGGATTCATCCACCCCTCCAGGCTGTCGTGCTTTGGAACTAATTGAATTCACCTGAAAATCTCTCTCATACTTGATTTGAGGGGAATAAATTATCGGTCCCCTCTGCAAAAGGGTTCCATTTATTTTTGAAAACACAAAAACTCATCTTGGTCGTGCTGCCTGGAGATTTCTAAGCATGACACGCCAATTGGTTGTATTTTTTATTTCATAATGGATCCTCTGTCTAATTCTTGTGTGTATTGCGTCAGAATACAAAATTTGGGAGGGAAGAAGGCAAAACCAACTCAGGCCCAGAAACCATTTAGGAAATTGCCACTCAAGAAACCAAAAGTCGGCTGACGTACCCAAAACAATGACAGAAAGCCCTAACTGGAGCAAGCCAACAGCTGTGCCCTCATTGAAAAGGACCATTCCTTCCGTGTCTTGAACTCCAAATTCCAGCCGCAAAATCAAAGCTCACATCAGAAAATTCAATGCAAACCATGATAAATAAGAAAAATGTGTAAAAAGCCCAAGAAATGCAAGAGTCCTTTGTGATATTGGCATTGATTTCATCACAAGGAAACCGGCTGTTTCCGGATTCATCCACCCCTCCAGGCTGACCTGCTTTGGAACGAATTGAATTCACCTGAAAATCTCCGTCATACTTGATTCGAGGGGAATTAATTATCGGTCCCCTCTGCAAAAGGGTTCCATTTATTTTCCCAAAACACAAAAGCTCATCTTGGTCATGCTGCCTGGAGATTTCTAAGCATGACACGTCAATTGGTTGTGTTTTTTCTTTCATAATGGATCCTCTGTCTAAACTCTTGTGTGTATTGCTTCAGAATACAAAATTTGGGAGGGAAGAAGGCAAAACCAACTCAGACCCAGAAACCATTTAGGAAATTGCCACTCAAGAAACCAAAAGTCACCTGAAGCACCCAAAAGAATGCCAGAGAGCCAAAATTGGAGCAAGCCACCAGCAGTACCCTGATTGAAAAGGAACATTCCTTCCATGTTTTGAACTCCAAATTCCAGCCTCACAATCAAAGCTCACATCAGAAAATTCAATACAAACCATGATAAATAAGAAAAATGTGTAAAAAGCCCAAGAAATGCAAGAGTTCTTTGTGATATTGGCATTGATTTCATCACAAGGAAACCGGCTGTTTCCGGATTCATCCACCCCTCCAGGCTGACCTGCTTTGGAACTAGATGAATTCACCTGAAAATCTCCGTCATACTTGATTCGAGGGGAATTAATTATCGGTCCCCTCTGCAAAAGGGTTCCATTTCCTTTTCCAAAACACAAAATCTCATCTTGGACATGCTGCCTGGAGATTTCTAAGCATGACACGCCAATTGGTTGTGTTTTTTCTTTCATAATGGATCCTCTGTCTAAACTCTTGTGTGTATTGCATCAGAATACAAAATTTGGGAGGGAAGAAGGCAAAACCAGCTCAGACCCAGAAACCATTTAGGAAATTGCCACTCAAGAAACCAAAAGTCGGCTGAAGCACCCAAAACAATGACAGAAAGCCTTAACTGGAGCAAACCAACAGCTGTGCCCTGAAAGTAAAGGACCATTCCTTCCGTGTCTTGAACTCCAAATTCCAGCCTCAAAATCAAAGCTCACATCAGAAAATTCATTACAAACCATGATAAATAAGAAAAATGTGTAAAAAGCCCAAGAAATGCAAGAGTTCTTTGTGATATTGGCCTTGATTTCATCACAAGGAAACTGGCTGTTTCCGGATTCATCCACCCCTCCCAGCTGACTGGCATTGGAAACTAATTGAATTCACCTGAAAATCTCCAAAAAACTTGATTTGAGGGGAATTAATTATCGGTCCCCTCTGCAAAAGGCTTCCATTTATTTTTGAAAACACAAAAACTCATCTTGCTCGTGCTGCCTGGAGATTTCTAAGCATGACACGCCAATTGGTTGTATTTTTTATTTCATAATGGATCCTCTGTCTAATTCTTGTGTGTATTGCTTCAGAATACAAAATTTGGGAGGGAAGAAGGCAAAACCAACTCAGGCCCAGAAACCATTTAGGAAATTGCCACTCAAGAAACCAAAAGTCGGCTGACGTACCCAAAGCAATGAGAGAAAGCCCTAACTGGAGCAAGCCAACAGCTGTGCCCTCATTGAAAAGGACCATTCCTTCCATGTCTTGAACTCCAAATTCCAGCCGCAAAATCAAAGCTCACATCAGAAAATTCAATGCAAACCATGATAAATAAGAAAAATGTGTAAAAAGCCCAAGAAATGCAAGAGTCCTTTGTGATATTGGCATTGATTTCATCAGTAGGAAACCGGCTGTTTCCGGATTCATCCACCCCTCCAGGCTGACCTGTTTTGGAACTAATTGAATTCACCTGAAAATCTCCGTCATACTTGATTCGAGGGGAATTAATTATCGGTCCCCTCTGCAAAAGGGTTCCATTTATTTTCCCAAAACACAAAAGCTCATCTTGGTCATGCTGCCTGGAGATTTCTAAGCATGACACGTCAATTGGTTGTGTTTTTTCTTTCATAATGGATCCTCTGTCTAAACTCTTGTGTGTATTGCGTCAGAATACAAAATTTGGGAGGGAAGAAGGCAAAACCAACTCAGACCCAGAAACCATTTAGGAAATTGCCACTCAAGAAACCAAAAGTCGGCTGAAGCACCCAAAAGAATGCCAGAGAGCCAAAATTGGAGCAAGCCACCAGCAGTACCCTGATTGAAAAGGAACATTCCTTCCATGTCTTGAACTCCAAATTCCAGCCTCACAATCAAAGCTCACATCAGAAAATTCAATACAAACCATGATAAATAAGAAAAATGTGTAAAAAGCCCAAGAAATGCAAGAGTCCTTTGTGATATTGGCCTTGATTTCATCACAAGGAAACCGGCTGTTTCCGGATTCATCCACCCCTCCAGGCTGACCTGCTTTGGAACTAGATGAATTCAGCTGAAAATCTCCGAAAAACTTGATTCGAGGGGAATTAATTATCGGTCCCCTCTGCAAAAGGGTTCCATTTCCTTTTCCAAAACACAAAAGCTCATCTTGGACATGCTGCCTGGAGATTTCTAAGCATGACACGCCAATTGGTTGTGTTTTTTCTTTCATAATGGATCCTCTGTCTAAACTCTTGTGTGTATTGCGTCAGAATACAAAATTTGGGAGGGAAGAAGGCAAAACCAGCTCAGACCCAGAAACCATTTAGGAAATTGCCACTCAAGAAAGCAAAAGTCGGCTGAAGCACCCAAAACAATGACAGAAATCCTTAACTGGAGCAAACCAGCAGCAGTGCCCGGATTGCAAAGGACCAATCTTCCGTGTCTTGAACTCCAAATTCCAGCCTCAAAATCAAAACTCACATCAGAAAATTCATTACAAACCATGATAAATAAGAAAAATGTGTAAAAAGCCCAAGAAATGCAAGAGTTCTTTGTGATATTGGCCTTGATTTCATCACAAGGAAACTGGCAGTTTCCGGATTCATCCACCCCTCCCAGCTGACTGGCAGTGGAAACTAATTGAATTCACCTGAAAATCTCCAAAAAACTTGATTTGAGGGGAATTAATTATCGGTCCCCTCTGCAAAAGGGTTCCATTTATTTTTCCAAAACACAAAAGCTCATCTTGGTCGTGCTGCCTGGAGATTTCTAAGCATGACACGCCAATTGGTTGTATTTTTTATTTCATAATGGATCCTCTGTCTAAACTCTTGTGTGTATTGCGTCAGAATACAAAATTTGGGAGGGAAGAAGGCAAAACCAGCTCAGACCCAGAAACCATTTAGGAAATTGCCACTCAAGAAACCAAAAGTCGGCTGAAGCACCCAAAACAATGACAGAAAGCCAAAATTGGAGCAAGCCACCAGCAGTACCCTGATTGAAAGGGAACATTCCTTCCGTGTCTTGAACTCCAAATTCCAGCCTCAAAATCAAAGCTCACATCAGAAAATTCAATACAAACCATGATAAATAAGAAAAATGTGTAAAAAGCCCAAGAAATGCAAGAGTCCTTTGTGATATTGGCCTTGATTTCGTCACAAGGAAATCGGCTGTTTCCGGATTCATCCACCCCTCCAGGCTGACCTGCTTTGGAACTAATTGAATTCACCTGAAAATCTCCGTCATACTTGATTCGAGGGGAATTAATTATCGGTCCCCTCTGCAAAACGGTTCCATTTCCTTTTCCAAATCACAAAAGCTCATCTTGGACATGCTGCCTGGAGATTTCTAAGCAAGACACGCAATTGGTTGTGTTTTTTCTTTCATACTGGATCCTCTGTCTAAACTCTTGTGTGTATTGCTTCAGAATACAAAATTTGGGAGGGAAGAAGGCAAAACCAGCTCAGACCCAGAAACCATTTAGGAAATTGCCACTCAAGAAACCAAAAGTCGGCTGACATACCAAAAACAATGACAGAAAGCCCTAATTGGAGCAAGCCAACAGCTGTGCTCTCATTGAAAAGGACCATTCCTTCCGTGTTTTGAACTCCAAATTCCAGCCTCAAAATCAAAGCTCACATCAGAATTCAATACAAACCATGATAAATAAGAAAAATGTGTAAAAAGCCCAAGAAATGCAAGAGTTCTTTGTGATATTGGCCTTGATTTCATCACAAGGAAACTGGCAGTTTCCGGATTCATCCACCCCTCCCAGCTGACTGGCATTGGAAACTAATTGAATTCACCTGAAAATCTCCAAAAAACTTGATTTGAGGGGAATTAATTATCGGTCCCCTCTGCAAAAGGGTTCCATTTATTTTTCCAAAACACAAAAGCTCATCTTGGTCGTGCTGCCTGGAGATTTCTAAGCATGACACGTCAATTGGTTGTATTTTTTATTTCATAATGGATCCTCTTTCTAAACTCTTGTGTGTATTGCGTCGGAATACAAAATTTGGGAGGGAAGAAGGCAAAACCAGCTCAGACCCAGAAACCATTTAGGAAATTGCCACTCAAGAAACCAAAAGTCGGCTGAAGCACCCAAAACAATGACAGAAAGCCAAAATTGGAGCAAGCCACCAGCAGTACCCTGATTGAAAGGGAACATTCCTTCCGTGTCTTGAACTCCAAATTCCAGCCTCAAAATCAAAGCTCACATCAGAAAATTCAATACAAACCATGATAAATAAGAAAAATGTGTAAAAAGCCCAAGAAATGCAAGAGTCCTTTGTGATATTGGCCTTGATTTCGTCACAAGGAAATCGGCTGTTTCCGGATTCATCCACCCCTCCAGGCTGACCTGCTTTGGAACTAATTGAATTCACCTGAAAATCTCCGTCATACTTGATTCGAGGGGAATTAATTATCGGTCCCCTCTGCAAAACGGTTCCATTTCCTTTTCCAAATCACAAAAGCTCATCTTGGACATGCTGCCTGGAGATTTCTAAGCAAGACACGCAATTGGTTGTGTTTTTTCTTTCATAATGGATCCTCTGTCTAAACTCTTGTGTGTATTGCTTCAGAATACAAAATTTGGGAGGGAAGAAGGCAAAACCAGCTCAGACCCAGAAACCATTTAGGAAATTGCCACTCAAGAAACCAAAAGTTGGCTGAAGCACCCAAAACAATGACAGAAAGCCCTAACTGGAGCAAACCAACAGCTGTGCCCTCATTGAAAAGGACCATTCCTTCCGTGCCTTGAACTCCAAATTCCAGGCTCAAAATCAAAATTCACATCAGAAAATTCATTACAAACCATGATAAATAAGAAAAATGTGTAAAAAGCCCAAGAAATGCAAGAGTTCCTTGTGATATTGGCATTGATTTCATCACTAGGAAACCGGCTGTATCCGGATTCATCCACCCCTCCAGGCTGTCGTGCTTTGGAACTAATTGAATTCACCTGAAAATCTCTCTCATACTTGATTTGAGGGGAATAAATTATCGGTCCCCTCTGCAAAAGGGTTCCATTTCATTTTCCAAAACACAAAATCTCATCTTGGTCATGCTGCCTGGAGATTTCTAAGCATGACACGCCAATTGGTTGTGTTTTTTCTTTCATAAGGGATCCTCTGTCTAAACTCTTGTGTGTATTGCGTCAGAATACAAAATTTGGGAGGGAAGAAGGCAAAACCAGCTCAGACCCAGAAACCATTTAGGAAATTGCCACTCAAGAAGACAAAAGTCGGCTGAAGCACCCAAAACAATGACAGAAAGCCAAAATTGGAGCAAGCCAACAGCAGTGCCCTGATTGAAAAGGACCATTCCTTCCGTGTCTTGAACTCCAAATTCCAGCCGCAAAATCAAAGCTCACATCAGAAAATTCAATACAAAGCATGATAAATAAGAAAAATGTGTAAAAAGCCCAAGAAATGCAAGAATTCTTTGTGAAATTGGCATTGATTTCATCACTAGGAATCCGGCTGTTTCCGGATTCATCCACCCTTCCCAGCTGACTGGCATTGGAAACTAATTGAATTCACTTGAAAGTCTCTGAAAAACTTGATTCAAAGGGAATGAATTATCGGTCCCCTCTGCAAAAGGGTTCCATTTATTTTTGAAAACACAAAAACTCATCTTGGTCGTGCTGCCTGGAGATTTCTAAGCATGACACGCCAATTGGTTGTATTTTTTATTTCATAATGGATCCTCTGTCTAATTCTTGTGTGTATTGCTTCAGAATACAAAATTTGGGAGGGAAGAAGGCAAAACCAACTCAGGCCCAGAAACCATTTAGGAAATTGCCACTCAAGAAACCAAAAGTCGGCTGAAGCACACAAAACAATGACAGAAAGCCCTAATTGGAGCAAGCCAGCAGCTGTGCCCTCATTGAAAAGGACCATTCCTTCCGTGTCTTGAACTCCAAATTCCAGCCGCAAAATCAAAGCTCACATCAGAAAATTCAATACAAACCATGATAAATAAGAAAAATGTGTAAAAAGCCCAAGAAATGCAATTATTCTTTGTGATATTGGCATTTATTTCAGCACAATGAAACCAGCTGTTTCCGGATTCATCCACCCCTCCCAGCTGAGTGGCATTGGAAACTAATTGAATTCACCTGAAAATCCCCGAAAAACTTGATTCGAGGGGAATTAATTATCGGTCCCCTCTGCAAAAGGGTGCCATTTCCTTTTCCAAAACACAAAAGCTCATCTTGGTCATGCTGCCTGGAGATTTCTAAGGAAGACACGCAATTGGTTGTGTTTTTTCTTTCATAATGGATCCTCTGTCTAAACTCTTGTGTGTATTGCATCAGAATACAAAATTTGGGAGGGAAGAAGGCAAAACCAGCTCAGACCCAGAAACCATTTAGGAAATTGCCACTCAAGAAACCAAAAGTCGGCTGAAGCTCCCAAAACAATGCCAGAAAGCCAAAATTGGAGCAAGCCAGCAGCAGTGCCCTCATTGAAAAGGACCATTCCTTCCGTGTCTTGAACTCCAAATTCCAGCCTCAAAATCAAAGCTCACATCAGAAAATTCAATACAAACCATGATAAATAAGAAAAATGTGTAAAAAACCCAAGAAATGCAAGAGTCCTTTGTGATATTGGCATTGATTTCATCACAAGGAAACTGGCTGTTTCCGGATTCATCCACCCCTCCCAGCTGACTGGCATTGGAAACTAATTGAATTCACCTGAAAATCTCCGAAAAACTTGATCCGAGGGGAATTAATTATTGGTCCCCTCTGCAAAAGGGTTCCATTTATTTTTGCAAAACACAAAAGCTCATCTTTGTCGTGCTGCCTGGAGATTTCTAAGCATGACACGCCAATTGGTTGTATTTTTTATTTCATAATGGATCCTCTGTCTAAACTCTTGTGTGTATTGCTTCAGAATACAAAATTTGGGAGGGAAGAAGGCAAAACCAACTCAGGCCCAGAAACCATTTAGGAAATTGCCACTCAAGAAACCAAAAGTCGGCTGACGTACCCAAAGCAATGAGAGAAAGCCCTAACTGGAGCAAGCCAACAGCTGTGCCCTCATTGAAAAGGACCATTCCTTCCGTGTCTTGAACTCCAAATTCCAGCCTCAAAATCAAAGCTCACATCAGAAAATTCAATACAAACCATGATAAATAAGAAAAATGTGTAAAAAGCCCAAGAAATGCAAGAGTCCTTTGTGATATTGGCCTTGATTTCGTCACAAGGAAACCGGCTGTTTCCGGATTCATCCACCCCTCCAGGCTGACCTGCTTTGGAACTAATTGAATTCACCTGAAAATCTCCGTCATACTTGATTCGAGGGGAATTAATTATCGGTCCCCTCTGCAAAAGGGTTCCATTTCATTTTCCAAAACACAAAAGCTCATCTTGGTCATGCTGCCTGGAGATTTCTAAGGAAGACACGCAATTGGTTGTGTTTTTTCTTTCATAATGGATCCTCTGTCTAAACTCTTGTGTGTATTGCTTCAGAATACAAAATTTGGGAGGGAAGAAGGCAAAACCAGCTCAGACCCAGAAACCATTTAGGAAATTGCCACTCAAGAAACCAAAAGTCGGCTGACGTACCCAAAATAATGCCAGAAAGCCAAAATTGGAGCAAGCCAACAGCAGTGCCCTGATTGAAAAGGACCATTCCTTCCGTGTCTTGAACTCCAAATTCCAGCCTCAAAATCAAAGCTCACATCAGATAATTCAATACAAACCATGATAAATAAGAAAAATGTGTAAAAAGCCCAAGAAATGCAAGAGTCCTTTGTGATATTGGCATTGATTTCATCACAAGGAAACTGGCTGTTTCCGGATTCATCCACCCCTCCAGGCTGACTGGCATCGGAAACTGATTGAATTCACTTGAAAATCTCTGAAAAACTTGATTCGAGGGGAATTAATTATTGGTCCCCTCTGCAAAAGGGTTCCATTTATTTTTGCAAAACACAAAAGCTCATCTTTGTCGTGCTGCCTGGAGATTTCTAAGCATGACACGCCAATTGGTTGTATTTTTTATTTCATAATGGATCCTCTGTCTAAACTCTTGTGTGTATTGCTTCAGAATACAAAATTTGGGAGGGCAGAAGGCAAAACCAACTCAGGCCCAGAAACCATTTAGGAAATTGCCACTGAAGAAACCAAAAGTCGGCTGACGTACCCAAAACAATGACAGAAAGCCAAAATTGGAGCAAGCCAGCAGCAGTGCCCTGATTGCAAAGGACCATTCCTTCCGGGTCTTGAACTCCAAATTCCAGCCTCAAAATCAAAGCTCACATCAGAAAATTCAATACAAACCATGATAAATAAGAAAAATGTGTAAAAAGCCCAAGAAATGCAAGAGTCCTTTGTGATATTGGCATTGATTTCATCACAAGGAAACTGGCTGTTTCCGGATTCATCCATCCCTGCCAGCTGACTGGCATTGGAAACTAATTGAATTCACCTGAAAATCTCCGTCATACTTGATTCGAGGGGAATTAATTATCAGTCCCCTCTGCAAAAGGGTTCCATTTATTTTCCTAAAACACAAAAGCTCATCTTGGTCGTGCTGCCTGGAGTTTTCTAAGCATGACATGCCAATTGGTTGTATTTTTTCTTTCATAATGGATCCTCGGTCTAAACTCTTGTGTGTATTGCGTCAGAATACAAAATTTGGGAGGGAAGAAGGCAAAACCAGCTCAGACCCAGAAACCATTTAGGAAATTGCCACTCAAGAAACCAAAAGTTGGCTGACGTACCCAAAACAATGACAGAAAGCCAGAATTGGAGCAAGCCAACAGCTGTGCCCTCATTGAAAAGGACCATTCCTTCCGTGTCTTGAACTCCAAATTCCAGCCTCAAAATCAAAGCTCACATCAGAAAATTCAATGCAAACCATGATAAATAAGAAAAATGTGTAAAAAGCCCAAGAAATGCAAGAGTCCTTTGTGATATTGGCCTTGATTTCGTCACAAGGAAACCGGCTGTTTCCGGATTCATCCACCCCTCCAGGCTGACCTGCTTTGGAACTAATTGAATTCACCTGAAAATCTCCGTCATACTTGATTCGAGGGGAATTAATTATCGGTCCCCTCTGCAAAAGGGTTCCATTTCCTTTTCCAAAACACAAAAGCTCATCTTGGTCATGCTGCCTGGAGATTTCTAAGCATGACACGCCAATTGGTTGTGTTTTTTCTTTCATAAGGGATCCTCTGTCTAAACTCTTGTGTGTATTGCTTCAGAATACAAAATTTGGGAGGGAAGAAGGCAAAACCAGCTCAGACCCAGAAACCATTTAGGAAATTGCCACTCAAGAAACCAAAAGTCGGCTGAAGCACCCAAAACAATGACAGAAAGCCAAAATTGCAGCAAGCCAGCAGCAGTGCCCTGATTGAAAAGGACCGTTCCTTCCGTGTCTTGAACTCCAAATTCCAGCCTCAAAATCAAAGCTCACATCAGAAAATTCAATACAAACCATGATAAATAAGAAAAATGTGTAAAAAGCCCAAGAAATGCAAGAGTCCTTTGTGATATTGGCCTTGATTTCGTCACAAGGAAACCGGCTGTTTCCGGATTCATCCACCCCTCCAGGCTGACCTGCTTTGGAACTAATTGAATTCACCTGAAAATCTCCGTCATACTTGATTCGAGGGGAATTAATTATCGGTCCACTCTGCAAAAGGGTTCCATTTCCTTTTCCAAAACACAAAAGCTCATCTTGGTCGTGCTGCCTGGAGATTTCTAAGCATGACACGCCAATTGGTTGTGTTTTTTCTTTCATAATGGATCCTCTGTCTAAACTCTTGTGTGTATTGCATCAGAATACAAAATTTGGGAGGGAAGAAGGCAAAACCAGCTCAGACCCAGAAACCATTTAGGAAATTGCCACTCAAGAAACCAAAAGTCACCTGAAGCACCAAAACAATGACAGAAAGCCAAAATTTGAGCAAGCCAGCAGCAGTGCCCTCATTGAAAAGGACCATTCCTTCCGTGTCTTGAACTCCAAATTCCAGCTGCAAAATCAAAGCTCACATCAGAAAATTCAATACAAACCATGATAAATAAGAAAAATGTGTAAAAAGCCCAAGAAATGCAAGAGTTCTTTGTGATATTGGCCTTGATTTCATCACAAGGAAACCGGCTGTTTCCGGATTCATCCACCCCTCCAGGCTGACCTGCTTTGGAACTAATTGAATTCACCTGAAAATCTCAGTCATACTTGATTCGAGGGGAATTAATTATCGGTCCCCTCTGCAAAAGGGTTCCATTTCCTTTTCCAAAACACAAAAGCTCATCTTGGACATGCTGCCTGGAGATTTCTAAGCATGACATGCAATTGGTTGAGTTTTTTCTTTCATAATGGAACCTCGGTCTAAACTCTTGTGTGTATTGCATCAGAATACAAAATTTGGGAGGGAAGAAGGCAAAACCAGCTCAGACCCAGAAACCATTTAGGAAATTGCCACTCAAGAAACCAAAAGTCGGCTGAAGCACCCAAAACAATGAGAGAAAGCCCTAACTGGAGCAAACCAACAGTTGTGCCCTGAAAGTAAAGGACCATTCCTTCCGTGTCTTGAACTCCAAATTCCAGCCGCAAAATCAAAGCTCACATCAGAAAATTCATTACAAACCATGATAAATAAGAAAAATGTGTAAAAAGCCCAAGAAATGCAAGAGTTCTTTGTGATATTGGCATTGATTTCATCACTAGGAAACCGGCTGTTTCCAGATTCATCCACCCCTCCCAGCTGACTGGCATTGGAAACTAACTGAATTCACCTGAAAATCTCCGAAAAACTTGATTCGAGGGGAATTAATTATCGGTCCCCTCTGCAAAAGGGTGCCATTTATTTTTGCAAAACACAAAAGCTCATCTTGGCCATGCTGTCTGGAGATTTCTAAGCATGACACGCCAATTGGTTGTATTTTTTCTTTCATAATGGATCCTCTGTCTAAACTCTTGTGTGTATTGCTTCAGAATACACAATTTGGGAGGGAAGAAGGCAAAACCAGCTCAGACCCAGAAACCATTTAGGAAATTGCCACTCAAGAAACCAAAAGTCGGCTGAAGCACCCAAAACAATGACAGAAAGCCAAAATTGGAGCAAGCCAGCAGCAGTGCCCTCATTGAAAAGGACTGTTCCTTCCGTGTCTTGAACTCCAAATTCCAGCCTCAAAATCAAAGCTCACATCAGAAAATTCAATACAAACCATGATAAATAAGAAAAATGTGTAAAAAGCCCAAGAAATGCAAGAGTCCTTTGTGATATTGGCCTTGATTTCGTCACAAGGAAACCGGCTGTTTCCGGATTCATCCACCCCTCCAGGCTGACCTGCTTTGGAACTAATTGAATTCACCTGAAAATCTCCGTCATACTTGATTCGAGGGGAATTAATTATCGGTCCCCTCTGCAAAAGGGTGCCATTTATTTTTCCAAAACACAAAAGCTCATCTTGGTCATGCTGCCTGGAGATTTCTAAGCATGACACGCCAATTGGTTGTATTTTTTCTTTCATAAGGGATCCTCTGTCTAAACTCTTGTGTGTATTGCGTCAGAATACAAAATTTGGGAGGGAAGAAGGCAAAACCAACTCAGACCCAGAAACCATTTAGGAAATTGCCACTCAAGAAACCAAAAGTCACCTGAAGCACCCAAAACAATGACAGAAAGCCAAAATTGGAGCAAGCCAGCAGCAGTGCCCTCATTGAAAAGGACCATTCCTTCCGTGTCTTGAACTCCAAATTCCAGCCGCAAAATCAAAGCTCACATCAGAAAATTCAATACAAACCATGATAAATAAGAAAAATGTGTAAAAAGCCCAAGAAATGCAAGAGTTCTTTGTGATATTGGCCTTGATTTCATCACAAGGAAACTGGCTGTTTCCGGATTCATCCACCCCTCCCGGCTGACTGGCATTGGAAACTAATTGAATTCACCTGAAAATCTCCGAAAAACTTGATTTGAGGGGAATTAATTATCGGTCCCCTCTGCAAAAGGGTTCCATTTATTTTCTTAAAACACAAAAGCTCATCTTGGTCGTGCTGCCTGGAGTTTTCTAAGCATGACACGCCAATTGGTTGTATTTTTTCTTTCATGATGGATCCTCGGTCTAAACTCTTGTGTGTATTGCGTCAGAATACAAAATTTGGGAGGGAAGAAGGCAAAACAAGCTCAGACCCAGAAACCATTTAGAAAATTGCCACTCAAGAAACCAAAAGTCGGCTGACGTACCCAAAACAATGACAGAAAGCCCTAATTGGAGCAAGCCAACAGCTGTGCCCTCATTGAAAAGGACCATTCCTTCCGTGTCTTGAACTCCAAATTCCAGCCTCAAAATCAAAGCTCACATCAGAAAATTCAATACAAACCATGATAAATAAGAAAAATGTGTAAAAAGCCCAAGAAATGCAAGAGTTCTTTGTGATATTGGCATTGATTTCATCACAAGGAAACTGGCTGTTTCCGGATTCATCCACCCCTCCCGGCTGACTGGCATTGGAAATTAATTGAATTCACCTGAAAATCTCCGTCATACTTGATTCGAGGGGAATTAATTATCGGTCCCCTCTGCAAAAGGGTTCCATTTATTTTCCTAAAACACAAAAGCTCATCTTGGTCGTGCTGCCTGGAGTTTTCTAAGCATGACACGCCAATTGGTTGTATTTTTTCTTTCATGATGGATCCTCGGTCTAAACTCTTGTGTGTATTGTGTCAGAATACAAAATTTGGGAGGGAAGAAGGCAAAACAAGCTCAGACCCAGAAACCATTTAGAAAATTGCCACTCAAGAAACCAAAAGTCGGCTGACGTACCCAAAACAATGACAGAAAGCCCTAACTGGAGCGATCCAACAGCTGTGCCCTCATTGAAAAGGACCATTCCTTCCATGTCTTGAACTCCAAATTCCAGCCGCAAAATCAAAGCTCACATCAGAAAATTCAATGCAAACCATGATAAATAAGAAAAATGTGTAAAAAGCCCAAGAAATGCAAGAGTCCTTTGTGATATTGGCATTGATTTCATCAGTAGGAAACCGGCTGTTTCTGGATTCATCCACCCCTCCAGGCTGACCTGCTTTGGAACTAATTGAATTCACCTGAAAATCTCCGTCATACTTGATTCGAGGGGAATTAATTATCGGTCCCCTCTGCAAAAGGGTTCCATTTATTTTCCCAAAACACAAAAGCTCATCTTGGTCATGCTGCCTGGAGATTTCTAAGCATGACACGTCAATTGGTTGTGTTTTTTCTTTCATAATGGATCCTCTGTCTAAACTCTTGTGTGTATTGCGTCAGAATACAAAATTTGGGAGGGAAGAAGGGAAAACCAACTCAGACCCAGAAACCATTTAGGAAATTGCCACTCAAGAAACCAAAAGTCACCTGAAGCACCCAAAAGAATGCCAGAGAGCCAAAATTGGAGCAAGCCACCAGCAGTACCCTGATTGAAAAGGAACATTCCTTCCATGTTTTGAACTCCAAATTCCAGCCTCACAATCAAAGCTCACATCAGAAAATTCAATACAAACCATGATAAATAAGAAAAATGTGTAAAAAGCCCAAGAAATGCAAGAGTTCTTTGTGATATTGGCATTGATTTCATCACAAGGAAACCGGCTGTTTCCGGATTCATCCACCCCTCCCGGCTGACCTGCTTTGGAACTAGATGAATTCACCTGAAAATCTCCGAAAAACTTGATTCGAGGGGAATTAATTATCGGTCCCCTCTGCAAAAGGGTGCCATTTCCTTTTCCAAAACACAAAATCTCATCTTGGACATGCTGCCTGGAGATTTCTAAGCATGACACGCCAATTGGTTGTGTTTTTTCTTTCATAATGGATCCTCTGTCTAAACTCTTGTGTGTATTGCATCAGAATACAAAATTTGGGAGGGAAGAAGGCAAAACCAGCTCAGACCCAGAAACCATTTAGGAAATTGCCACTCAAGAAACCAAAAGTCGGCTGAAGCACCCAAAACAATGACAGAAAGCCTTAACTGGAGCAAACCAACAGCTGTGCCCTGAAAGTAAAGGACCATTCCTTCCGTGTCTTGAACTCCAAATTCCAGCCTCAAAATCAAAGCTCACATCAGAAAATTCATTACAAACCATGATAAATAAGAAAAATGTGTAAAAAGCCCAAGAAATGCAAGAGTTCTTTGTGATATTGGCCTTGATTTCATCACAAGGAAACTGGCTGTTTCCGGATTCATCCACCCCTCCCAGCTGACTGGCATTGGAAACTAATTGAATTCACCTGAAAATCTCCAAAAAACTTGATTTGAGGGGAATTAATTATCGGTCCCCTCTGCAAAAGGCTTCCATTTATTTTTGAAAACACAAAAACTCATCTTGGTCGTGCTGCCTGGAGATTTCTAAGCATGACACGCCAATTGGTTGTATTTTTTATTTCATAATGGATCCTCTGTCTAATTCTTGTGTGTATTGCTTCAGAATACAAAATTTGGGAGGGAAGAAGGCAAAACCAACTCAGGCCCAGAAACCATTTAGGAAATTGCCACTCAAGAAACCAAAAGTCGGCTGACGTACCCAAAGCAATGAGAGAAAGCCCTAACTGGAGCAAGCCAACAGCTGTGCCCTCATTGAAAAGGAACATTCCTTCCATGTCTTGAACTCCAAATTCCAGCCGCAAAATCAAAGCTCACATCAGAAAATTCAATGCAAACCATGATAAATAAGAAAAATGTGTAAAAAGCCCAAGAAATGCAAGAGTCCTTTGTGATATTGGCATTGATTTCGTCACAAGGAAACCGGCTGTTTCCGGATTCATCCACACCTCCAGGCTGACCTGCTTTGGAACTAATTGAATTCACCTGAAAATCTCTGTCATACTTGATTCGAGGGGAATTAATTATCGGTCCCCTCTGCAAAAGGGTTCCATTTATTTTCCCAAAACACAAAAGCTCATCTTGGTCATGCTGCCTGGAGATTTCTAAGCATGACACGTCAATTGGTTGTGTTTTTTCTTTCATAATGGATCCTCTGTCTAAACTCTTGTGTGTATTGCGTCAGAATACAAAATTTGGGAGGGAAGAAGGCAAAACCAACTCAGACCCAGAAACCATTTAGGAAATTGCCACTCAAGAAACCAAAAGTCACCTGAAGCACCCAAAAGAATGCCAGAGAGCCAAAATTGGAGCAAGCCACCAGCAGTACCCTGATTGAAAAGGAACATTCCTTCCATGTCTTGAACTCCAAATTCCAGCCTCACAATCAAAGCTCACATCAGAAAATTCAATACAAACCATGATAAATAAGAAAAATGTGTAAAAAGCCCAAGAAATGCAAGAGTTCTTTGTGATATTGGCATTGATTTCGTCACAAGGAAACCGGCTGTTTCCGGATTCATCCACCCCTCCAGGCTGACCTGCTTTGGAACTAGATGAATTCACCTGAAAATCTCCGAAAAACTTGATTCGAGGGGAATTAATTATCGGTCCCCTCTGCAAAAGGGTTCCATTTCCTTTTCCAAAACACAAAAGCTCATCTTGGACATGCTGCCTGGAGATTTCTAAGCATGACACGCCAATTGGTTGTGTTTTTTCTTTCATAATGGATCCTCTGTCTAAACTCTTGTGTGTATTGCATCAGAATACAAAATTTGGGAGGGAAGAAGGCAAAACCAGCTCAGACCCAGAAACCATTTAGGAAATTGCCACTCAAGAAACCAAAAGTCGGCTGAAGCACCCAAAACAATGACAGAAAGCCTTAACTGGAGCAAACCAGCAGCAGTGCCCGGATTGCAAAGGACCATTCCTTCCGTGTCTTGAATTCCAAATTCCAGCCTCAAAATCAAAGCTCACATCAGAAAATTCATTACAAACCATGATAAATAAGAAAAATGTGTAAAAAGCCCAAGAAATGCAAGAGTTCTTTGTGATATTGGCCTTGATTTCATCACAAGGAAACTGGCAGTTTCCGGATTCATCCACCCCTCCCAGCTGACTGGCATTGGAAACTAATTGAATTCACCTGAAAATCTCCAAAAAACTTGATTTGAGGGGAATTAATTATCGGTCCCCTCTGCAAAAGGGTTCCATTTATTTTTCCAAAACACAAAAGCTCATCTTGGTCGTGCTGCCTGGAGATTTCTAAGCATGACACGCCAATTGGTTGTATTTTTTCTTTCATAATGGATCCTCTGTCTAAACTCTTGTGTGTATTGCGTCGGAATACAAAATTTGGGAGGGAAGAAGGCAAAACCAGCTCACACCCAGAAACCATTTAGAAAATTGCCACTCAAGAAACCAAAAGTCGGCTGACGTACCCAAAACAATGACAGAAAGCCCTAATTGGAGCAAGCCAACAGCTGTGCCCTCATTGAAAAGGACCATTCCTTCCGTGTCTTGAACTCCAAATTCCAGCCGCAAAATCAAAGCTCACATCAGAAAATTCAATACAAACCATGATAAATAAGAAAAATGTGTAAAAAGCCCAAGAAATGCAAGAGTTCTTTGTGATATTGGCATTGATTTCATCACAAGGAAACTGGCTGTTTCCGGATTCATCCACCCCTCCCAGCTGACTGGCATTGGAAACTAATTGAATTCACCTGAAAATCTCCAAAAAACTTGATTCGAGGGGAATTAATTATCGGTCCACTCTGCAAAAGGGTGCCATTTATTTTTCCAAAACACAAAAGCTCATCTTGGTCGTGCTGCCTGGAGATTTCTAAGCATGACACGCCAATTGGTTGTGTTTTTTCTTTCATAATGGATCCTCTGTCTAAACTCTTGTGTGTATTGCATCAGAATACAAAATTTGGGAGGGAAGAAGGCAAAACCAGCTCACACCCAGAAACCATTTAGGAAATTGCCACTCAAGAAACCAAAAGTCGGCTGAAGCACCCAAAACAATGACAGAAAGCCCTAACTGGAGCAAGCCAACAGCTGTGCCCTGAAAGTAAAGGACCATCCCTTCCGTGTCTTGAACTCCAAATTCCAGCCTCAAAATCAAAGCTCACATCAGAAAATTCATTACAAAACATGATAAATAAGAAAAATGTGTAAAAAGCCCAAGAAATGCAATTATTCTTTGTGATATTGGCATTGATTTCATCACTAGGAAACCGGCTGTTTCCAGATTCATCCACCCCTCCCAGCTGACTGGCATTCGAAACTAATTGAATTCACCTGAAAATCTCCGTCATACTTGATTCGAGGGGAATTAATTATCGGTCCCCTCTGCAAAAGGGTTCCATTTCCTTTTCCAAAACACAAAAGCTCATCTTGGTCATGCTGCCTGGAGATTTCTAAGCAAGACACGCAATTGGTTGTGTTTTTTCTTTCATAAGGGATCCTCTGTCTAAACTCTTGTGTGTATTGCATCAGAATACAAAATTTGGGAGGGAAGAAGGCAAAACCAGCTCAGACCCAGAAACCATTTAGGAAATTGCCACGCAAGAAACCAAAAGTCGGCTGAAGCACCCAAAACAATGACAGAAAGCCAAAATTGGAGCAAGCCAGCAGCTGTGCCCTGATTGAAAAGGACCATTCCTTCCGTGTCTTGAACTCCAAATTCCAGCCTCAAAATCAAAGCTCACATCAGAAAATTCAATACAAACCATGATAAATAAGAAAAAAGTGTAAAAAGCCCAAGAAATGCAAGAGTCCTTTGTGATATTGGCCTTGATTTCGTCACAAGGAAACTGGCTGTTTCCGGATTCATCCACCCCTCCCAGCTGACTGGCATTCGAAACTAATTGAATTCACCTGAAAATCTCCGAAAAACTTGATTCGAGTGGGAATCAATTATCGGTCCACTCTGCAAAAGGGTGCCATTTATTTTTGCAAAACAGAAAAGCTCATCTTGGTCGTGCTGCCTGGAGATTTCTAAGCATGACACGCCAATTGGTTGTATTTTTTATTTCATAAGGGATCCTCTGTCTAAACTCTTGTGTGTATTGCATCAGAATACAAAATTTGGGAGGGAAGAAGGCAAAACCAGCTCAGACCCAGAAACCATTTAGGAAATTGCCACTCAAGAAACCAAAAGTCGGCTGAAGCACCCAAAACAATGACAGAAAGCCCTAACTGGAGCAAACCAACAGCTGTGCCCTCATTGAAAAGGACCATTCCTTCCGTGTCTTGAACTCCAAATTCCAGCCTCAAAATCAAAGCTCACATCAGAAAATTCATTACAAACCGTGATAAATAAGAAAAATGTGTAAAAAGCCCAAGAAATGCAATTATTCTTTGTGATATTGGCATTGATTTCATCACTAGGAAACCGGATGTTTCCGGATTCATCCAACCCTCCCAGCTGACTGGCATTGGAAACTAATTGAATTCACCTGAAAATCTTCGAAAAACTTGATTCGAGGGGAATTAATTATCGGTCCCCTCTGCAAAAGGGTTCCATTTATTTTTCCAAAACACAAAAGCTCATCTTGGTCGTGCTGCCTGGAGATTTCTAAGCATGACACGCCAATTGGTTGTATTTTTTATTTCATAATGGATCCTCTGTCTAAACTCTTGTGTGTATTGCTTCAGAATACAAAATTTGGGAGGGAAGAAGGCAAAACCAGCTCAGACCCAGAAACCATTTAGGAAATTGCCACTCAAGAAACCAAAAGTCGGCTGAAGCACCCAAAACAATGACAGAAAGCCAAAATTGGAGCAAGCCAGCAGCTGTGCCCTCATTGAAAAGGACCATTCCTTCCGTGTCTTGAACTCCAAAATTCCAGCCGCAAAATCAAAGCTCACATCAGAAAATTCAATACAAACCATGATAAATAAGAAAAATGTGTAAAAAGCCCAAGAAATGCAAGAGTTCTTTGTGATATTGGCATTGATTTCATCACAAGGAAACTGGCTGTTTCCGGATTCATCCACCCCTCCCAGCTGACTCGCATTGGAAACTAATTGAATTCACCTGAAAATCTCCAAAAAACTTGATTCGAGGGGAATTAATTATCGGTCCCCTCTGCAAAAGGGTTCCATTTATTTTTCCAAAACACAAAAGCTCATCTTGGTCGTGCTGCCTGGAGATTTCCAAGCATGACACGCCAATTGGTTGTATTTTTTCTTTCATAATGGATCCTCTGTCTAAACTCTTGTGTGTATTGCATCAGAATACAAAATTTGGGAGGGAAGAAGGCAAAACCAGCTCACACCCAGAAACCATTTAGGAAATTGCCACTCAAGAAACCAAAAGTCGGCTGAAGCACCCAAAACAATGACAGAAAGCCCTAACTGGAGCAAGCCAGCAGCTGTGCCCTCATTGAAAAGGACCATTCCTTCCGTGTCTTGAACTCCAAATTCCAGCCGCAAAATCAAAGCTCACATCAGAAAATTCATTACAAACCGTGATAAATAAGAAAAATGTGTAAAAAGCCCAAGAAATGCAATTATTCTTTGTGATATTGGCATTGATTTCATCACTAGGAAACCGGATGTTTCCGGATTCATCCAACCCTCCCAGCTGACTGGCATTGGAAACTAATTGAATTCACCTGAAAATCTTCGAAAAACTTGATTCGAGGGGAATTAATTATCGGTCCCCTCTGCAAAAGGGTTCCATTTATTTTTCCAAAACACAAAAGCTCATCTTGGTCGTGCTGCCTGGAGATTTCTAAGCATGACACGCCAATTGGTTGTATTTTTTATTTCATAATGGATCCTCTGTCTAAACTCTTGTGTGTATTGCTTCAGAATACAAAATTTGGGAGGGAAGAAGGCAAAACCAGCTCAGACCCAGAAACCATTTAGGAAATTGCCACTCAAGAAACCAAAAGTCGGCTGAAGCACCCAAAACAATGACAGAAAGCCAAAATTGGAGCAAACCAACAGCTGTGCCCTCATTGAAAAGGACCATTCCTTCCGTGTCTTGAACTCCAAAATTCCAGCCGCAAAATCAAAGCTCACATCAGAAAATTCAATACAAACCATGATAAATAAGAAAAATGTGTAAAAAGCCCAAGAAATGCAAGAGTTCTTTGTGATATTGGCATTGATTTCATCACAAGGAAACTGGCTGTTTCCGGATTCATCCACCCCTCCCAGCTGACTCGCATTGGAAACTAATTGAATTCACCTGAAAATCTCCAAAAAACTTGATTCGAGGGGAATTAATTATCGGTCCCCTCTGCAAAAGGGTTCCATTTCCTTTTCCAAAACACAAAAGCTCATCTTGGTCGTGCTGCCTGGAGATTTCTAAGCATGACACGCCAATTGGTTGTATTTTTTCTTTCATAATGGATCCTCTGTCTAAACTCTTGTGTGTATTGCATCAGAATACAAAATTTGGGAGGGAAGAAGGCAAAACCAGCTCAGACCCAGAAACCATTTAGGAAATTGCCACTCAAGAAACCAAAAGTCGGCTGAAGCACCCAAAACAATGACAGAAAGCCCTAACTGGAGCAAGCCAGCAGCTGTGCCCTCATTGAAAAGGACCATTCCTTCCGTGTCTTGAACTCCAAATTCCAGCCTCAAAATCAAAGCTCACATCAGAAAATTCATTACAAACCGTGATAAATAAGAAAAATGTGTAAAAAGCCCAAGAAATGCAATTATTCTTTGTGATATTGGCATTGATTTCATCACTAGGAAACCGGCTGTTTCCGGATTCATCCACCCCTCCCGGCTGACTGGCATTCGAAACTAATTGAATTCACCTGAAAATCTCCGAAAAACTTGATCCGAGGGGAATTAATTATTGGTCCCCTCTGCAAAAGGGTTCCATTTCCTTTTCCAAAACACAAAAGCTCATCTTGGTCATGCTGCCTGGAGTTTACTAAGCATGACACGCCAATTGGTTGTATTTTTTATTTCATAATGGATCCTCTGTCTAAACTCTTGTGTGTATTGCGTCAGAATACAAAATTTGGGAGGGAAGAAGGCAAAACCAGCTCAGACCCAGAAACCATTTAGGAAATTGCCACTCAAGAAAGCAAAAGTCGGCTGAAGCACCCAAAACAATGACAGAAAGCCAAAATTGGAGCAAGCCACCAGCAGTACCCTGATTGAAAGGGACCATTCCTTCCGTGTCTTGAACTCCAAATTCCAGCCTCAAAATCAAAGGTCACATCAGAAAATTCAATACAAACCATGATAAATAAGAAAAATGTGTAAAAAGCCCAAGAAATGCAAGAGTCCTTTGTGATATTGGCCTTGATTTCGTCACAAGGAAACCGGCTGTTTCCGGATTCATCCACCCCTCCAGGCTGACCTGCTTTGGAACTAATTGAATTCACCTGAAAATCTCCGTCATACTTGATTCGAGGGGAATTAATTATCGGTCCCCTCTGCAAAAGGGTTCCATTTCCTTTTCCAAAACACAAAAGCTCATCTTGGTCGTGCTGCCTGGTGATTTCTAAGCAAGACACGCAATTGGTTGTGTTTTTTCTTTCATAAGGGATCCTCTGTCTAAACTCTTGTGTGTATTGCGTCAGAATACAAAATTTGGGAGGGAAGAAGGCAAAACCAGCTCAGACCCAGAAACCATTTAGGAAATTGCCACGCAAGAAACCAAAAGTCGGCTGAAGCACCCAAAACAATGACAGAAAGCCAAAATTGGAGCAAGCCAGCAGCAGTGCCCTCATTGAAAAGGACCATTCCTTCCGTGTCTTGAACTCCAAATTCCAGCCTCAAAATCAAAGCTCACATCAGAAAATTCAATACAAACCATGATAAATAAAAAAAATGTGTAAAAAGCCCAAGAAATGCAAGAGTTCTTTGTGATATTGGCATTGATTTCATCACAAGGAAACTGGCTGTTTCTGGATTCATGCACCCCTCCCAGCTGACTGGCATTGGAAACTAATTGAATTCACCTGAAAATCTCCGTCATACTTGATTCGAGGGGAATTAATTATCGGTCCCCTCTGCAAAAGGGTGCCATTTATTTTTGCAAAACAGAAAAGCTCATCTTGGTCGTGCTGCCTGGAGATTTCCAAGCATGACACGCCAATTGGTTGTGTTTTTTCTTTCATAATGGATCCTCTGTCTAAACTCTTGTGTGTATTGCTTCAGAATACAAAATTTGGGAGGGAAGAAGGCAAAACCAGCTCAGACCCAGAAACCATTTAGGAAATTGCCACTCAAGAAACCAAAAGTCGGCTGAAGCACCCAAAACAATGACAGAAAGCCCTAATTGGAGCAAGCCAACAGCTGTGCCCTCATTGAAAAGGACCATTCCTTCCGTGTCTTGAACTCCAAATTCCAGCCGCAAAATCAAAGCTCACATCAGAAAATTCAATACAAACCATGATAAATAAGAAAAATGTGTAAAAAGCCCAAGAAATGCAAGAGTTCTTTGTGATATTGGCATTGATTTCATCACAAGGAAACTGGCTGTTTCCGGATTCATCCACCCCTCCCAGCTGACTGGCATTGGAAACTAATTGAATTCACCTGAAAATCTCCAAAAAACTTGATTCGAGGGGAATTAATTATCGGTCCCCTCTGCAAAAGGGTTCCATTTCCTTTTCCAAAACACAAAAGCTCATCTTGGTCATGCTGCCTGGAGTTTTCTAAGCATGACACGCCAATTGGTTGTATTTTTTCTTTCATAATGGATCCTCTGTCTAAACTCTTGTGTGTATTGCGTCAGAATACAAAATTTGGGAGGGAAGAAGGCAAAACCAGCTCAGACCCAGAAACCATTTAGGAAATTGCCACTCAAGAAACCAAAAGTCGGCTGAAGCACCCAAAACAATGACAGAAAGCCCTAACTGGAGCAAGCCAGCAGCTGTGCCCTCATTGAAAAGGACCATTCCTTCCGTGTCTTGAACTCCAAATTCCAGCCTGAAAATCAAAGCTCACATCAGAAAATTCATTACAAACCGTGATAAATAAGAAAAATGTGTAAAAAGCCCAAGAAATGCAATTATTCTTTGTGATATTGGCATTGATTTCATCACTAGGAAACCGGATGTTTCCGGATTCATCCAACCCTCCCAGCTGACTGGCATTGGAAACTAATTGAATTCACCTGAAAATCTTCGAAAAACTTGATTCGAGGGGAATTAATTATCGGTCCCCTCTGCAAAAGGGTTCCATTTATTTTTCCAAAACACAAAAGCTCATCTTGGTCGTGCTGCCTGGAGATTTCTAAGCATGACACGCCAATTGGTTGTATTTTTTATTTCATAATGGATCCTCTGTCTAAACTCTTGTGTGTATTGCTTCAGAATACAAAATTTGGGAGGGAAGAAGGCAAAACCAGCTCAGACCCAGAAACCATTTAGGAAATTGCCACTCAAGAAACCAAAAGTCGGCTGAAGCACCCAAAACAATGACAGAAAGCCAAAATTGGAGCAAGCCAGCAGCTGTGCCCTCATTGAAAAGGACCATTCCTTCCGTGTCTTGAACTCCAAAATTCCAGCCGCAAAATCAAAGCTCACATCAGAAAATTCAATACAAACCATGATAAATAAGAAAAATGTGTAAAAAGCCCAAGAAATGCAAGAGTTCTTTGTGATATTGGCATTGATTTCATCACAAGGAAACTGGCTGTTTCCGGATTCATCCACCCCTCCCAGCTGACTCGCATTGGAAACTAATTGAATTCACCTGAAAATCTCCAAAAAACTTGATTCGAGGGGAATTAATTATCGGTCCCCTCTGCAAAAGGGTTCCATTTCCTTTTCCAAAACACAAAAGCTCATCTTGGTCGTGCTGCCTGGAGATTTCTAAGCATGACACGCCAATTGGTTGTATTTTTTCTTTCATAATGGATCCTCTGTCTAAACTCTTGTGTGTATTGCATCAGAATACAAAATTTGGGAGGGAAGAAGGCAAAACCAGCTCACACCCAGAAACCATTTAGGAAATTGCCACTCAAGAAACCAAAAGTCGGCTGAAGCACCCAAAACAATGACAGAAAGCCCTAACTGGAGCAAGCCAGCAGCTGTGCCCTCATTGAAAAGGACCATTCCTTCCGTGTCTTGAACTCCAAATTCCAGCCTCAAAATCAAAGCTCACATCAGAAAATTCATTACAAACCGTGATAAATAAGAAAAATGTGTAAAAAGCCCAAGAAATGCAATTATTCTTTGTGATATTGGCATTGATTTCATCACTAGGAAACCGGCTGTTTCCGGATTCATCCACCCCTCCCGGCTGACTGGCATTCGAAACTAATTGAATTCACCTGAAAATCTCCGAAAAACTTGATCCGAGGGGAATTAATTATTGGTCCCCTCTGCAAAAGGGTTCCATTTCCTTTTCCAAAACACAAAAGCTCATCTTGGTCATGCTGCCTGGAGTTTACTAAGCATGACACGCCAATTGGTTGTATTTTTTATTTCATAATGGATCCTCTGTCTAAACTCTTGTGTGTATTGCGTCAGAATACAAAATTTGGGAGGGAAGAAGGCAAAACCAGCTCAGACCCAGAAACCATTTAGGAAATTGCCACTCAAGAAAGCAAAAGTCGGCTGAAGCACCCAAAACAATGACAGAAAGCCAAAATTGGAGCAAGCCACCAGCAGTACCCTGATTGAAAGGGACCATTCCTTCCGTGTCTTGAACTCCAAATTCCAGCCTCAAAATCAAAGGTCACATCAGAAAATTCAATACAAACCATGATAAATAAGAAAAATGTGTAAAAAGCCCAAGAAATGCAAGAGTCCTTTGTGATATTGGCCTTGATTTCGTCACAAGGAAACCGGCTGTTTCCGGATTCATCCACCCCTCCAGGCTGACCTGCTTTGGAACTAATTGAATTCACCTGAAAATCTCCGTCATACTTGATTCGAGGGGAATTAATTATCGGTCCCCTCTGCAAAAGGGTTCCATTTCCTTTTCCAAAACACAAAAGCTCATCTTGGTCATGCTGCCTGGAGATTTCTAAGCAAGACACGCAATTGGTTGTGTTTTTTCTTTCATAAGGGATCCTCTGTCTAAACTCTTGTGTGTATTGCGTCAGAATACAAAATTTGGGAGGGAAGAAGGCAAAACCAGCTCAGACCCAGAAACCATTTAGGAAATTGCCACGCAAGAAACCAAAAGTCGGCTGAAGCACCCAAAACAATGACAGAAAGCCAAAATTGGAGCAAGCCAGCAGCAGTGCCCTCATTGAAAAGGACCATTCCTTCCGTGTCTTGAACTCCAAATTCCAGCCTCAAAATCAAAGCTCACATCAGAAAATTCAATACAAACCATGATAAATAAAAAAAATGTGTAAAAAGCCCAAGAAATGCAAGAGTTCTTTGTGATATTGGCATTGATTTCATCACAAGGAAACTGGCTGTTTCTGGATTCATGCACCCCTCCCAGCTGACTGGCATTGGAAACTAATTGAATTCACCTGAAAATCTCCGTCATACTTGATTCGAGGGGAATTAATTATCGGTCCCCTCTGCAAAAGGGTGCCATTTATTTTTGCAAAACAGAAAAGCTCATCTTGGTCGTGCTGCCTGGAGATTTCCAAGCATGACACGCCAATTGGTTGTGTTTTTTCTTTCATAATGGATCCTCTGTCTAAACTCTTGTGTGTATTGCTTCAGAATACAAAATTTGGGAGGGAAGAAGGCAAAACCAGCTCAGACCCAGAAACCATTTAGGAAATTGCCACTCAAGAAACCAAAAGTCGGCTGAAGCACCCAAAACAATGACAGAAAGCCCTAATTGGAGCAAGCCAACAGCTGTGCCCTCATTGAAAAGGACCATTCCTTCCGTGTCTTGAACTCCAAATTCCAGCCGCAAAATCAAAGCTCACATCAGAAAATTCAATACAAACCATGATAAATAAGAAAAATGTGTAAAAAGCCCAAGAAATGCAAGAGTTCTTTGTGATATTGGCATTGATTTCATCACAAGGAAACTGGCTGTTTCCGGATTCATCCACCCCTCCCAGCTGACTGGCATTGGAAACTAATTGAATTCACCTGAAAATCTCCAAAAAACTTGATTCGAGGGGAATTAATTATCGGTCCCCTCTGCAAAAGGGTTCCATTTCCTTTTCCAAAACACAAAAGCTCATCTTGGTCATGCTGCCTGGAGTTTTCTAAGCATGACACGCCAATTGGTTGTATTTTTTCTTTCATAATGGATCCTCTGTCTAAACTCTTGTGTGTATTGCGTCAGAATACAAAATTTGGGAGGGAAGAAGGCAAAACCAGCTCAGACCCAGAAACCATTTAGGAAATTGCCACTCAAGAAACCAAAAGTCGGCTGAAGCACCCAAAACAATGACAGAAAGCCCTAATTGGAGCAAGCCAGCAGCTGTGCCCTCATTGAAAAGGACCATTCCTTCCGTGTCTTGAACTCCAAATTCCAGCCTCAAAATCAAAGCTCACATCAGAAAATTCAATACAAACCATGATAAATAAGAAAAATGTGTAAAAAGCCCAAGAAATGCAAGAGTCCTTTGTGATATTGGCCTTGATTTCGTCACAAGGAAACTGGCTGTTTCCGGATTCATCCACCCCTCCAGGCTGACCTGCTTTGGAACTAATTGAATTCACCTGAAAATCTCCGTCATACTTGATTCGAGGGGAATTAATTATCGGTCCCCTCTGCAAAAGGGTTCCATTTCCTTTTCCAAAACACAAAAGCTCATCTTGGTCATGCTGCCTGGAGATTTCTAAGCAAGACACGCAATTGGTTGTGTTTTTTCTTTCATAAGGGATCCTCTGTATAAACTCTTGTGTGTATTGCGTCAGAATACAAAATTTGGGAGGGAAGAAGGCAAAACCAGCTCAGACCCAGAAACCATTTAGGAAATTGCCACTCAAGAAACCAAAAGTCGGCTGAAGCACCCAAAACAATGACAGAAAGCCAAAATTGGAGCAAGCCAGCAGCAGTGCCCTCATTGAAAAGGACCATTCCTTCTGTGTCTTGAACTCCAAATTCCAGCCGCAAAATCAAAGCTCACATCAGAAAATTCAATACAAACCATGATAAATAAGAAAAATGTGTAAAAAGCCCAAGAAATGCAAGAGTTCTTTGTGAAATTGGCATTGATTTCATCACAAGGAAACTGGCTGTTTCCGGATTCATGCACCCCTCCCAGCTGACTGGCATTGGAAACTAATTGAATTCTCCTGAAAATCTCCAAAAAACTTGATTTGAGGGGAATTAATTATCGGTCCCCTCTGCAAAAGGGTGCCATTTATTTTTCCAAAACACAAAAGCTCATCTTGGTCGTGCTGCCTGGAGATTTCTAAGCATGACACGCCAATTGTTTGTGTTTTTTATGTCATAATGGATCCTCTGTCTAAACTCTTGTGTGTATTGCTTCAGAATACAAAATTTGGGAGGGAAGAAGGCAAAACCAGCTCAGACCCAGAAACCATTTAGGAAATTGCCACTCAAGAAACCAAAAGTCGGCTGACGTACCCAAAACAATGACAGAAAGCCCTAATTGGAGCAAGGCATCAGCTGTGTCCTCATTGAAAAGGACCATTCCTTCCGTGTCTTGAACTCCAAATTCCAGCCTCAAAATCAAAGCTCACATCAGAAAATTCAATATAAACCATGATAAATAAGAAAAATGTGTAAAAAGCCCAAGAAATGCAAGAGTCCTTTGTGATATTGGCCTTGATTTCGTCACAAGGAAACCGGCTGTTTCCGGATTCATCCACCCCTCCAGGCTGACCTGCTTTGGAACTAATTGAATTCACCTGAAAATCTCCGTCATACTTGATTCGAGGGGAATTAATTATCGGTCCCCTCTGCAAAAGGGTTCCATTTCCTTTTCCAAAACACAAAAGCTCATCTTGGTCATGCTGCCTGGAGATTTCTAAGCAAGACACGCAATTGGTTGTGTTTTTTCTTTCATAAGGGATCCTCTGTCTAAACTCTTGTGTGTATTGCGTCAGAATACAAAATTTGGGAGGGAAGAAGGCAAAACCAGCTCAGACCCAGAAACCATTTAGGAAATTGCCACTCAAGAAACCAAAAGTCGGCTGAAGCACCCAAAACAATGACAGAAAGCCACAATTGGAGCAAGCCAGCAGCAGTGCCCTCATTGAAAAGGACCATTCCTTCCGTGTCTTGAACTCCAAATTCCAGCCGCAAAATCAAAGCTCACATCAGAAAATTCAATACAAACCATGATAAATAAGAAAAATGTGTAAAAAGCCCAAGAAATGCAAGAGTTCTTTGTGATATTGGCATTGATTTCATCACAAGGAAACTGGCTGTTTCCGGATTCATGCACCCCTCCCAGCTGACTGGCATTGGAAACTAATTGAATTCACCTGAAAATCTCCGAAAAACTTGATTCGAGGGAAATTAATTATCGGTCCCCTCTGCAAAAGGGTGCCATTTATTTTTGCAAAACAGAAAAGCTTATCTTGGTCGTGCTGCCTGGAGATTTCCAAGCATGACACGCCAATTGGTTGTGTTTTTTCTTTCATAATGGATCCTCTGTCTAAACTCTTGTGTGTATTGCTTCAGAATACAAAATTTGGGAGGGAAGAAGGCAAAACCAGCTCAGACCCAGAAACCATTTAGGAAATTGCCACTCAAGAAACCAAAAGTCGGCTGAAGCACCCAAAACAATGACAGAAAGCCCTAATTGGAGCAAGCCAACAGCTGTGCCCTCATTGAAAAGGACCATTCCTTCCGTGTCTTGAACTCCAAATTCCAGCCGCAAAATCAAAGCTCACATCAGAAAATTCAATACAAACCATGATAAATAAGAAAAATGTGTAAAAAGCCCAAGAAATGCAAGAGTTCTTTGTGATATTGGCATTGATTTCATCACAAGGAAACTGGCTGTTTCCGGATTCATCCACCCCTCCCAGCTGACTGGCATTGGAAACTAATTGAATTCACCTGAAAATCTCCAAAAAACTTGATTCGAGGGGAATTAATTATCGGTCCCCTCTGCAAAAGGGTTCCATTTCCTTTTCCAAAACACAAAAGCTCATCTTGGTCATGCTGCCTGGAGTTTTCTAAGCATGACACGCCAATTGGTTGTATTTTTTCTTTCATAATGGATCCTCTGTCTAAACTCTTGTGTGTATTGCGTCAGAATACAAAATTTGGGAGGGAAGAAGGCAAAACCAGCTCAGACCCAGAAACCATTTAGGAAATTGCCACTCAAGAAACCAAAAGTCGGCTGAAGCACCCAAAACAATGACAGAAAGCCCTAATTGGAGCAAGCCAGCAGCTGTGCCCTCATTGAAAAGGACCATTCCTTCCGTGTCTTGAACTCCAAATTCCAGCCTCAAAATCAAAGCTCACATCAGAAAATTCAATACAAACCATGATAAATAAGAAAAATGTGTAAAAAGCCCAAGAAATGCAAGAGTCCTTTGTGATATTGGCCTTGATTTCGTCACAAGGAAACCGGCTGTTTCCGGATTCATCCACCCCTCCAGGCTGACCTGCTTTGGAACTAATTGAATTCACCTGAAAATCTCCGTCATACTTGATTCGAGGGGAATTAATTATCGGTCCCCTCTGCAAAAGGGTTCCATTTCCTTTTCCAAAACACAAAAGCTCATCTTGGTCATGCTGCCTGGAGATTTCTAAGCAAGACACGCAATTGGTTGTGTTTTTTCTTTCATAAGGGATCCTCTGTCTAAACTCTTGTGTGTATTGCGTCAGAATACAAAATTTGGGAGGGAAGAAGGCAAAACCAGCTCAGACCCAGAAACCATTTAGGAAATTGCCACTCAAGAAACCAAAAGTCGGCTGAAGCACCCAAAACAATGACAGAAAGCCACAATTGGAGCAAGCCAGCAGCAGTGCCCTCATTGAAAAGGACCATTCCTTCCGTGTCTTGAACTCCAAATTCCAGCCGCAAAATCAAAGCTCACATCAGAAAATTCAATACAAACCATGATAAATAAGAAAAATGTGTAAAAAGCCCAAGAAATGCAAGAGTCCTTTGTGATATTGGCCTTGATTTCGTCACAAGGAAACCGGCTGTTTCCGGATTCATCCACCCCTCCAGGCTGACCTGCTTTGGAACTAATTGAATTCACCTGAAAATCTCCGTCATACTTGATTCGAGGGGAATTAATTATCGGTCCCCTCTGCAAAAGGGTTCCATTTCCTTTTCCAAAACACAAAAGCTCATCTTGGTCATGCTGCCTGGAGATTTCTAAGCAAGACACGCAATTGGTTGTGTTTTTTCTTTCATAAGGGATCCTCTGTCTAAACTCTTGTGTGTATTGCGTCAGAATACAAAATTTGGGAGGGAAGAAGGCAAAACCAGCTCAGACCCAGAAACCATTTAGGAAATTGCCACTCAAGAAACCAAAAGTCGGCTGAAGCACCCAAAACAATGACAGAAAGCCACAATTGGAGCAAGCCAGCAGCAGTGCCCTCATTGAAAAGGACCATTCCTTCCGTGTCTTGAACTCCAAATTCCAGCCGCAAAATCAAAGCTCACATCAGAAAATTCAATACAAACCATGATAAATAAGAAAAATGTGTAAAAAGCCCAAGAAATGCAAGAGTTCTTTGTGATATTGGCATTGATTTCATCACAAGGAAACTGGCTGTTTCCGGATTCATGCACCCCTCCCAGCTGACTGGCATTGGAAACTAATTGAATTCACCTGAAAATCTCCGAAAAACTTGATTCGAGGGAAATTAATTATCGGTCCCCTCTGCAAAAGGGTGCCATTTATTTTTGCAAAACAGAAAAGCTCATCTTGGTCGTGCTGCCTGGAAATTTCCAAGCATGACACGCCAATTGGTTGTGTTTTTTCTTTCATAATGGATCCTCTGTCTAAACTCTTGTGTGTATTGCTTCAGAATACAAAATTTGGGAGGGAAGAAGGCAAAACCAGCTCAGACCCAGAAACCATTTAGGAAATTGCCACTCAAGAAACCAAAAGTCGGCTGAAGCACCCAAAACAATGACAGAAAGCCCTAATTGGAGCAAGCCAACAGCTGTGCCCTCATTGAAAAGGACCATTCCTTCCGTGTCTTGAACTCCAAATTCCAGCCGCAAAATCAAAGCTCACATCAGAAAATTCAATACAAACCATGATAAATAAGAAAAATGTGTAAAAAGCCCAAGAAATGCAAGAGTTCTTTGTGATATTGGCATTGATTTCATCACAAGGAAACTGGCTGTTTCCGGATTCATCCACCCCTCCCAGCTGACTCGCATTGGAAACTAATTGAATTCACCTGAAAATCTCCAAAAAACTTGATTCGAGGGGAATTAATTATCGGTCCCCTCTGCAAAAGGGTTCCATTTCCTTTTCCAAAACACAAAAGCTCATCTTGGTCATGCTGCCTGGAGTTTTCTAAGCATGACACGCCAATTGGTTGTATTTTTTCTTTCATAATGGATCCTCTGTCTAAACTCTTGTGTGTATTGCGTCAGAATACAAAATTTGGGAGGGAAGAAGGCAAAACCAGCTCAGACCCAGAAACCATTTAGGAAATTGCCACTCAAGAAACCAAAAGTCGGCTGAAGCACCCAAAACAATGACAGAAAGCCCTAATTGGAGCAAGCCAGCAGCTGTGCCCTCATTGAAAAGGACCATTCCTTCCGTGTCTTGAACTCCAAATTCCAGCCTCAAAATCAAAGCTCACATCAGAAAATTCAATACAAACCATGATAAATAAGAAAAATGTGTAAAAAGCCCAAGAAATGCAAGAGTCCT